>NC_053391.1:699285189-699585189 GCF_905171765.1 Bufo bufo | reverse complement strand
TTGGTAGCTGGTCGAGGGGTGAGCTTGTAGTGTGTGGGGGTGGTAAGGGCTTTCTGTGCTGCCGGATTAGTGGGCTTCAGGCGCTAAGACAGACAGAGACCACCGGGTCAGTAAACGGCAGAATGAAACAAGAACTCTGCATTTCACGTCCGCTCACTTACCTCCTCCTTCTTCTTTGGGTCTGAAATAGGATTTCTGAAGAGGGGCGAGTCTCCATATGGAGAATAGGCCAGAGCAGTGAGCTGCTGCTGAAGAACCAGCTGCTGCGCCGCCGCGTTGGGATCAGCCAAAGCTAAAAGTAACGAAACCGAGGTCAGAACCCCAACACCAGTATAAAACACAAAGATTCACCATTCACGAGGACAGGAGAAGGTTAAGTTACTGGGACTAGAAGACCCATCATCCTGTGCAGCAGTGCGGATGATCCAGCCCTATAGAGACGTGCGGGGGGCAGCAGCAGGAAGTGCACATCACACAGCGATAAGTGCGTCCATCATTAACTCACCCACAGGAGCTTGAGGACCCCCGAACCCCAGTCCTGCGTTGGCTGCATTAAACCCAGTAGAACCAAAGGTGCCTGTGCCAAGCGTGCCACCAAGTTTTGGCTGATTGCTCCCAAACAGCGACGTCTGGCCCGTGTTCAGACCTGGGACGGAAAAACAAAGGCAAAGTCGTCAGAACATGAAACGCTCTAGGAAGTATTCAGGAGACTTGGCAGAACCTGCGCTCGTGGACCGTGACATCACATCACGTACAAACACGTGGTCATAGTCTGCCATTCTTTTGACATACCAAGACCAATAAGCACTTCAAAGAAGCAAAGAGTTAAACCAGTTTCTAAGCAACATGGGAAGAGTCCAGCAGTGGCAGCTTCCCCAGAATAACGTATCGCTATGCCCCATGATGTCAGAAATCAAAGACTCAACGTGCCCAGGTATTACACGGCACTGAATCGGAACCCGTCACCATGGCGGCCCGCTATTGGCTGCACCCCCACGTCACCGGGCGTTTTGATCCGTGCAATGTGGAGATGGAGCTGTGCAGGGATCTGGAGTGGCAGGGAGCAGGGCAAGTATGATCTATAGGAGGGGCCCGGGCATTGAAGGGGGCATTTTTAGAATTTGAGCCGGGAGCACGCCGGACAGGCGAGATCCCATCCGGTGCATGCCGGGACTTCCAGCAGCAGTTCACCTTCCTCCCCAAAAATCACAATGTAGTTAACCCTACCTTGTCCAAATCCGGTGCCAAGGCCTGCACCAAGTGTCCCTGGAGCGGTCTTATTCCCAAAGAGACTGCTGCCGGTATTATTGGCGCCGAAACCTGTAGAGCAATATGAGAAAAATCAGGATAAGGAAGAGAAAACCCTCCGGCTGAGACGCCTTACTGTGTGCACCGATACATGGCGCCTTCAACTAGGTGCACAAGGAGGGGAGAGCGGAGGCCACAGCACTGAAGGGAGTGACTAATGCTGCCGATTACGTCTGCACTACAAGTCAATTCCTCCACTTTCCTTGCACTGCACCCCTCCCGTGTGGATCAACGCAGGATGTAAACTGCTGGCGCACACAGACCATATGTCGGATGCGCACATTAGTCATATTGGATCATGAGGAATGACTACACTTGCAATGGTTTACACTACTGGTTTTACTGCTAAAGCAGACGCCTGTTCTTCCTCCAATTCTGACTAATGTTTATAGTGAAGTACTGTTACCGAAGAGTCCTCCGGAAGCGGTGCCAAACGCAGGGGCGCTGGTCGTGGTCGTCCCAAATCCAGCTGGCTTGGTATTGAACAGGGTCTGGAAGAGAAAAGATAGAAGAGCTGCAGCGGTGGTGGGATCACACATGAAAGGGTCTGGGTCTTCTATCCACCTGCCACTCACGAGGCCCCTAGGTTGGTAGCTGCTATATGCAGGCCCCCCCCCCCCCCCCCGACTAGGCAATGTACCCCCTTTCTTTAACAAGAGACTCTTCTACTACACAGAAGCCCAGGCACATTTGTTTTTTCCTTCCCATCTTAGAAGAGGGACTTCGGGGCACACAGACCATACATTACTTACCGAACTTCCAACACCTCCGAACGGCGTGGCGTTAGTCTGTCCAAACAAACCGGCCCCAGCTCCAAACGCCGATCCTGCATTAGTGCTGGTGGAAGTGCCAAAGAGGCCGGTGGACTGGGTGGGTTGAGTGCTTCCAAAAAGACCCTGCAGAGTGGACCCCACATTAATCATATATCCGCATGTACGTCAGACAGAAGTACAGTACTGAGCAACACTCACCATTGTGCTCGCCTGCCCCAGCGTGTTCGTGTTTCCAAACGAAAAGCCGGTGTTCTGCGTGGTGGTAGCTTGGCCGAAAGGCTTATTAAATAAGCTAGTGGCCGGCTGGGCGGCGGGCTGGCCGAAAAGACCTCCTGTGTTCGCTCCAAAGGTGCTGGTAGCTGCAAATACCGTCACGATGAGAAAACCATTCCAGCGCACCGACCGGCAGCCATCACACAAGGCACATAACACACAACTTACTTTGTCCAAAGGCATTTTTGTTCCCAAATGAAAAGTTGCTGCTGGAGGGCGTGGCGCCAAACAGGCCTGTGGGGGCGCTCGATGTGGCTGTGGATGCCCCAAATAGGCTGGTACCTGTCGCTGCAGCCACCGGATTCTGGGGCCCCTTTCTGTTGGCCTGATAATCTTCCAGACGCAGCTCCTACAAGTAGAAACGGTGTCAGAGGAACCTGAGAAAGGTCCGAGAAGAGGGCCCTGGACACGGCGCTCACCTCTAGCGACTTGCTCTCGTACTCCTTCATGGCGGTGATGCACTGGTGCTTGGTACTGATGTTTGTGGTAACACCGCCCTTTGCCATGGTGTCTGTTCCAGAAGGTGCCTGCAAGCAGAAAACAAGGCCGGGAATGTAGCCGAGGTGCGCTGCAGTGCCGCGATTATGGGCAGGAGCGCATATTGCTGCTCCTGCCCTTCCAGAGGATTACTAACTCTGGGCATAGCTCATGGGCACCCTGCACCCATGTACTATCCCAGGATCAGCGGAGCGGCTCCTGCTGCAGCCTGTTTCGCTAAGGGCTAACATGCAGTTCTCCGAGCAGGCAGAAACAGGAGCCGCTCATCCTGGGATAGTACATGGGTACAGGGTTAGTAATCCTCTGGGGGGCATGTGCGCTCCTGCCCATACTCACAGCGCTGCTGCGGCCCTATTGCTCCGTACAGCACCGAGCTGTCAGCGGTGTACGGGGATCTGAGGTTTAAGCGCACGGTGAACTGTGAGCTTTAGGCTCGGAAAGTGTAGTAAAAATAGAAAATTGATTACGTTTATTAGAGCGTTTTATTAGGGATAATATATTGGTTCAGTTTCCTCACTGTTCCACGGCATATCCTTCCCATATGACTGAAGCCTAGAAGGTTCTCTCTTTAAAGCTCCATGTTGTCACCAGCACAAGCGCGGACGACGTTACCTAGGCTGGATTATTAGCCAGTGACTTGCATCAAGGACGAGGCAGCGGAGAACCCCCGACATAAACCCCCCCCCCCGCTGGTAAGCTCGGAGCTTTCTACTCACATTGAACTTTATGGTGGTTCCGGTCGGAGCCGCAGAGAACGTAGAGGTTCCAAAAAGTGTGCTTGACGTTCCTCCAAAGGGGTTCGCAGTGGTTTGTGTGCTACCAAAAAGGCTAGTGCTGTTTGTGCCCGTCCCAAAGCCTGCAGGAGCGAGAGAAGAGTGAGACGGCCTCCCTAGGACCACTCAGGCCACACGGATCAGGGGGCACTTACTGCTGAAGGTGGACGGCTTCGTCTGACCGAATGCATTGCTCTGAGAGGAGAAGAGGCCGCCTCCTGTGTTCGTGGCCCCAAATAGGGAGTTTGTTGTACCCGTTGATGTCCCAAAGCCAAACCCTGTGTTTGTGGAGGGGGTTGCTGTCTGGTTGAAGGTCCCGGTCCCGAAGAGTCCACCTGAGAACGAGTAAAATTACCACAATGGAGGACAACAACCACAGCAAAGCACATTAACACTTACCAAGGGCAACACAAGGGGGTGTGCGGGGGTCTCCTACCTGGTTTATTCTGGGTGCTCCCAAAAAGGCCACCAGTGTTGTTGATTGTCCCAAAGGTTGAAGGCCCGAAGCCGGTAGCAGTCGATGTACCGAAACCAGGAGCTGCTAACAGAAATAATAGCACCGTGTTAATAATCCCCAGGGGGCAGACCTTTCAGACTCAACATGCCAATCACACAGCGGGTCCCAACTGCGGGATCAGAGCCCGCAGGCACAGCGGGTCCCAACTACGGACGGGATCAGAAACCCGCAGGCACAGCGGGTCCCAACTACGGGATCAGAAACCCGCAGGCACAGCGGGTCCCAACTACGGGATCAGAAACCCGCAGGCACAGCGGGTCCCAACTACGGGATCAGAAACCCGCAGGCACAGCGGGTCCCAACTACGGGATCAGAAACCCGCAGGCACAGCGGGTCCCAACTACGGGATCAGAAACCCGCAGGCACAGCGGGGCCCAACTACGGGATCAGAAACCCGCAGGCACAGCGGGGCCCAACTACAGGATCAGAAACCCGCAGGCACAGCGGGGCCCAACTACGGGATCAGAAACCCGCAGGCACAGCGGGGCCCAACTACGGGATCAGAAACCCGCAGGCACAGCGGGGCCCAACTACGGGATCAGAAACCCGCAGGCACAGCGGGGCCCAACTACGGGATCAGAAACCCGCAGGCACAGCGGGTCCCAACTACGGGATCAGAAACCCGCAGGCACAGCGGGGCCCAACTACGGGATCAGAAACCCGCAGGCACAGCGGGGCCCAACTACGGGATCAGAAACCCGCAGGCACAGCGGGGCCCAACTACGGGATCAGAAACCCGCAGGCACAGCGGGGCCCAACTACGGGATCAGAAACCCGCAGGCACAGCGGGGCCCAACTACGGGATCAGAAACCCGCAGGCACAGCGGGGCCCAACTACGGGATCAGAAACCCGCAGGCACAGCGGGTCCCAACTACGGGATCAGAAACCCGCAGGCACAGCGGGTCCCAACTACGGGATCAGAAACCCGCAGGCACAGCGGGTCCCAACTACGGGATCAGAAACCCGCAGGCACAGCGGGTCCCAACTACGGGATCAGAAACCCGCAGGCACAGCGGGTCCCAACTACGGGATCAGAAACCCGCAGGCACAGGCGGTCCAGGCATCGATCAGACCCCACAGACAAAGTCCCAATAGTGCAGGACTGTACGCCCAGGCGGTGGACCACGTGACCACAGGCCCGGCAGTCTACTGGGGATCACCCACCATAATAGGGACAATACGCCCAAAGCAGCGACTAGTGAGCGGTTGGTCATTTCCTTCAGTGAGGGGCCCCACGTATGGACGGGGCCGACAGTTGCGGACAAGTTGTACTTACTTTGGCCGAAAGTTGATGTTGCTCCAAAAGCTCCAGTGCCACCTCCAAAAGGAGTCCCGAAGGATTTATTGAACATGTCAGCAAAGCTTCATAGAACTGTAAGAAGAGGAGAGAAAAGGTAATAACCGGACGAGCGCCGCCATCATGGCTGCAAACCCACAGGACGCAGTGTTAGGACCTAACCACAGAGGCTTACACTCTACAGAGGCCAGCGACAGGCTCCAAAAACCCACCACCAATACCTGCACAGGGGAAATGGGCGCAGCTACATCCCCAATTCTAGAAGCCCCGAAATCTGCCAACAACAGGGATCAGCAACCTTCAGCTACTGTGAGACTACAACTCCCAGCATGCAAACATACTTGACTGTTCTAACTCCCACAGAAATGAAAGGAGCATTCTGGGAGTTGTAGTTATCACGACCAAGATTACATCTATACGTACAGCAAACAGGTGGGGGGGGAGAAGGCATTACAGAAAAGCGCTTCTCCTCCTGCGCTCCGCCCCGCGATAGTACCGGACAGCTCCGTGGAAAGGACAGGTGGGCATGCTGCGTACACACTGTCTGCACCGGACACCGAGCGCGCCGCCATCTCCTCATGTGCTCTACACGACAAGGCTGCTCTGCCTGCTATCACACTGTCACGACACCTCTGTGATGAGAAGACTATGTGGCGGTGTAATGTACAGCAGGGAGTACACCGCCCAGTACAGTCAGCCGCACACTGTCACCACACCTCAGTGATGAGAAGACTATGTGGCGGTGTAATGTACAGCGGGGAGTACACCGCCCAGTACAGTCAGCCGCACACTGTCACAACACCTCAGTGATGAGGAGACTATGTGGCGGTGTAATGTACAGGAGGGAGTACACCGCCCAGTACAGTCAGCCGCACACTGTCACCACACCTCAGTGATGAGAAGACTGTGTGGCGGTGTAATGTACAGCGGGGAGTACACCGCCCAGTACAGTCAGCCGCACACTGTCACCACACCTCAGTGATGAGAAGACTGTGTGGCGGTGTAATGTACAGCGGGGAGTACACCGCCCAGTACAGTCAGCCGCACACTCACCACACCTCAGTGATGAGAAGACTATGTGGCGGTGTAATGTACAGGAGGGAGTACACCGCCCAGTACAGTCAGCCGCACACCGTCACCACACCTCAGTGATGAGAAGACTATGTGGCGGTGTAATGTACAGGAGGGAGTACACC
The DNA here is from genome assembly GCF_905171765.1 of Bufo bufo. Lineage (NCBI taxonomy): Eukaryota > Metazoa > Chordata > Amphibia > Anura > Bufonidae > Bufo > Bufo bufo. Next base: position 699,578,553 of record NC_053391.1, on the reverse strand, counting down.
GCCCAGTACAGTCAGCCGCACACTGTCACCACCCCTCAGTGATGAGGAGACTATGTGGCGGTGTAATGTACAGGAGGGAGTACACCGCCCAGTACAGTCAGCCGCACACCGTCACCACACCTCAGTGATGAGGAGACTATGTGGCGGTGTAATGTACAGGAGGGAGTACACCGCCCAGTACAGTCAGCCGCACACCGTCACCACCCCTCAGTGATGAGGAGACTGTGTGGCGGTGTAATGTACAGCAGGGAGTACACCTCCCAGTACAGTCAGCCGCACACTGTCACCACCCCTCAGTGATGAGGAGACTATGTGGCGGTGTAACGTACAGCAGGGAGTACACCGCCCAGTACAGTCAGCCGCACACTGTCACCACCCCTCAGTGATGAGGAGACTATGTGGCGGTGTAATGTACAGCGGGGAGTACACCGCCCAGTACAGTCAGCCGCACACTGTCACCACACCTCAGTGATGAGGAGACTATGTGGCGGTGTAATGTACAGGAGGGAGTACACCTCCCAGTACAGTCAGCCGCACACCGTCACCACCCCTCAGTGATGAGGAGACTATGTGGCGGTGTAATGTACAGCGGGGAGTACACCGCCCAGTACAGTCAGCCGCACACCGTCACACTCTCGGTGTAACCCCGGCACTGCCGACAACCCAACAACCACCACTTCTACTGCTCCAAATCAACTAAAAGAAATGCAAACCAATCTGGAGACGGTAAAAAGCCTCCTCCTGTTCTGTGTCTGCAGCTCTGGCGCTGATCTACGGGTCGCTATGGTTACAGTCACATGATCCAGCCATCTGGATGACGTCAGGGAGTGGGGGCGGCTGACATCATAGCGGAGGACACGCCTCAGCTGCCGGTAAGTGGTCCTCACTGACACTGCGGCCCCTGATGATAACACCACCAAACCAGTGACCTGAGGGGCCACACTGGGGCCCAGCATGGCGCCCACTGCTTCTACGGCAAGACAGGCGCTTCTGAAATGTGAAGCTCGTACAGAGGCCCCGAGTGAAGAGGTTCTGCAGCAGCTGAGGAGCCTACAGTCACATGTCATCGGCCACCTGTCACGTGACAAGGCTCTGCTGAGCAGAGGCCATAAAATACAGCCAGCCAATCAGGGGGCTGCTTTCATTTCACAACCACTTTCACAAACATGTAAGCTGGAACCCGATTGGTCAGTTAGGGCAGTACTGCCACAGGTCCGGCAGATGGGGGTCCGGGGGGCGCGCGCACACACGCCGGCTCCTCACTGCACTCCTACACCCCCGTCCTGCGGTCCGCCTCCCCCGTGCTGCCCCGCTCCCGTCCCCCGGCCTCCCACACAACGTAGTCCCGAGCCTCACCCGCCGCTCTCACCCCACGGCAGGTAACAGACCACGCAGCGAGCACACAGCCGCTCTCACTTACCAGTCCCCTCAGAACTCGCAGGCCCCAGGCGGGAGAGCCAAATGCGTCATCAATCAATATGGCGCTGATGACAGCGGGGTGACGTCACCACGTTCCACTCGCCGCAGCTGACTTCAACGTTCGATTGGTTCACGCTGCAGGTGGGCGTGGCGCCATGCCCGGGGGTTGCGCACTCGGTTCTGGGCGTGGCCTGCGCTGCGGTGTCTCTTCTTATTGGTTCCCGCCACTTGGTTGTCGTGTGAACGGCTGCTCCGCTGTTGTCACTCTCACTGTCCAGGGAGCGGTCGCCTAGCAACGGGAGGGCTGAATCGCGCAGGACAAGGGCTTTTCAGCAGATCCGGTGACGTACTGGGTCTTCAGCCTAGCAGTGAGCCCGGTGATGTCACTAATGGGCGGGCTTTAGTCTGTGATGTCACCGGGTCAGGGATCACAACCCCTTTAACCTTTATTTATATTTCTATATAAAAAACTCCCTGAATGTGATAGTAAAATCCGCCCTCGCTCAGATGTGCGGTCTCTGAGGGGTCTTACACGGGCGCGACGGTGCGGGAATCATCCCGGTATTTGGGGTCACCGCTGACGGGAGTGACGCCATCGTTTACCGCCACTTTCTGACGTGATCTATGGTTATTGCAGGGCGTCTCGCTCCCCCAGTGCGGTGCGGTCTGGTTCCTAGTCGTTCTAGCGGCTGTCCAGAAGGTACACTGTCAGCGATGCTGTATCCCACTATCCGCACTGGACATCACCACAGAAGACACGTGGTTTCTCTCGCCAGCGTTCAGACGTCGCAGATCCGTCCGCAGCGCCGCGCTAGTAAATTTGACACTTACCGGTACATAGGTGTAGAAAAGTTTATTAGAAAACTGTGCCTCAAAAAATATTTCATCAAAAATCCAATAGCGATGGCAGATTGGTCAAAAAAGAAGATAAAGATCAAAATACAAAGTAAAAAAAAAAATACCTCTAAAAAGTATCCGAGGCAGGAAGTAAGTCAGGAGGCGCATTCCGACAACGGGCAGAAGAAGAAGACATCCGGAAAACGGGAGATTAACCAAAAATAATCGAATGAAGAAGAGAGAGGCGATCAAACAATGACAGACGCACAAGGAATGAGAATTCGCTGCCGATGAAGGCCGCGCTAGGGAAAGTAACAGACAACTAGCGGATGATACGAATATGTAAAACTACCACGAGCCCAGGGAAGAATATTAATCAAAGCGAGGACAATACGGCAACAAAGTATCCATAAGACCCTAACAATAGATTAGTATCATTTTATACTCAACACAACGACGACGATCCCCTGTTCTGTATTGTCTGCCTAAATGACCCAAAAACAAACTCGATCCCCCCGGACGTCCAATCATTTCTGGTATTGTAACAATAGAGTAATGAGCGAGCACTCATACGCTTGGCAACCAGATTGACATGTGCAGAAAATATTTATTAAATCCCCATAAAATACACGTAATAAAATTTATAAGAACAATGTTGCTACATTGTTCTTATAAATTTTATTACTTGTATTTTATGGGGATTTAATAAATATTTTCTGCACATGTCAATCTGGTTGCCAAGTGTATGAGTGCTCGCTCATTACTCTATTACTACATTTGCCTTTAACCCCTTAAGGACACAGCCTTTTTACACCTTAGGACCAGGCCATTTTTTGAAAATCTGACCAGAGTCCCTTTAAGTGCTGATAACTTTAAAACGCTTTGACTTATCCAGGCCGTTCTGAGATTGTTTTTTCGTCACATATTGTACTTCATGACACTGGTAAAATGAAGTCAAAAAAATTATTTTTTTTGCACCAAAAAATACCTAATTTAACAAAAAATTTGGAAAAATTTGCAAATTTCAAAGTTTCAGTTTCTCTACTTCTGTAATACATAGTAATACCCCCAAAAAATTGTGATGACTTTACATTCCCCATATGTCTACTTCTTGTTAGAATTGATTTGGGAATGATATTTTATTTTTTGGGGATGTTATAAGGCTTAGAAGTTTAGAAGCAAATCTTGAAATTTTTCAGAAATTTACAAAAACTCAATTTTTAGGGACCAGTTCAGGTCTCAAGTCACTTTGCGAGGCTTACATTATAGAAACCACCCAAAAATGACCCCATCTAAGAAACTACACCCCTCAAGGTATTCAAAACTGATTTTGCATACGTTGTTAACCCTTTAGGTGTTGCACAAGAGTTATTGGCAAATGGGGAGGAAATTTGAGAATTTCATTTTTTTGTCTAAATTTTCATTTTAACCCATTTTTTCCACTAACAAATCAAGGGTTAACAGCCAAACAAGACTGTATCTTTATTGCCCTGACTCTGCCGTTTACAGAAACACCCAATATGTGGCCGTAAACTACTGTACGGCCACACAGCGGGGCGTAGAGGGAAAGGTGCGCCGTATGGTTTTTGGAGGGCTGATTTTTATGGACTGGTTTATTTACACCATGTCCCATTTGAAGCCCCCTGATGCACCCCTAGAGGAGAAACTCCCTAAAAGTGACCCCATCTAAGAAACTACACCCCTCAAGCTATTCAAAACTGATTTTACATACATCGTTAACCCTTTAGGTGTTGCACAGGAGTTATTGGCAAATGGCGATGAAATTTGAGAATTTCATTTTTTTGCCTAATTTTCCATTTTAACCCATTTTTTCCACTAACAAAGCAAGGGTTAACAGCCAAACAAGACTGTATCTTTATTGCTCTGACTCTGCTGTTTACAGAAACACCCCATATGTGGCCGTAAACTACTGTACGGGCACACAGCGGGGCGTAGAGTGAAAGGTGCGCCGTTTGGTTTTTGGAAGGCTGATTTTGCTGGACTGTTTTTTTGGCACCATGTCCCATTTGAAGCCCCCCTGATGCACCCCTGGAGTAGAAACTCCATAAAAGTGACCCCATCTAAGAAACTACACCCCTCAAGGTATTCAAAACTGATTTTACAAACTTTGTTAACCCTTTAGGTGTTGCACAAGATTTAATGGAAAATAGAGATACAATTTCAAAATTTCACTTTTTTGGCAGATTTTCCATTTTAATATTTTTTTTCCAGTTACAAAGCAAGGGTTAACAGCCAAACAAAACTCATTATTTATGGTCCTGATTCTGTAGTTTACAGAAACACCCCATATGTGGTCGTAAACAGCTGTACGGGCACACGGCAGGGCGCAGAAGGAAAGGAACGCCATACGGTTTTTGGAAGGCAGATTTTGCTGGACAGTTTTTTTTTACACCATGTCCCATTTGAAGCCCCCCTGATGCACCCCTAGAGTAGAAACTCTAAAAAAGTGACCCCATTTTAGAAACTACGGGATAGGGTGGCAGTTTTGTTGGTACTAGTTTAGGGTACATATGATTTTTGGTTGCTCTATATTACACTTTTTGTGCGGCAAGGTAACAAGAAATAGATTTTTTGGCACGTTTTTATTTTTTGTTATTGACAACATTCATCTGACAGGTTAGATCATGTGGTAATTTTATAGAGCAGGTTGTCACGGACGCGGCGATACCTAATATGTATACTATTTTTTTTATTTATGTAAGTTTTACACAATGATTTCATTTTTAAAACAAAAAAAATGTTTTAGTGTCTCCATAGTCTAAGAGCCATAGTTTTTTCAGTTTTTGGGCGATTATCTTAAGTAGGGTCTCATTTTTTGCGGGATGAAATGACGGTTTGATTGGCATCTATTTTGGGGTGCATATGACTTTTTGATTGCTTGCTATTACACTTTTTGTGACGTAAGATGACAAAAAATGGCTTTTTTTACACCGTTTTTATTTTAATTTTTTTACGGTGTTCATCTGAGGGGTTAGATCATGTGATATTTTTATAGAGCCGGTCGATACGGACGCGGCGATACCTAATATGTATACTTTTTTTTATTTATGTAAGTTTTACACAATGATTTCATTTTTGAAACAAAAAAAATCATGTTTTAGTGTTTCCATAGTCTAAGAGCCATAGTTTTTTCAGTTTTTGGGCGATTATCTTGGGTAGGGTATGATTTTTGCGGGATGAGATGACGGTTTGATTGGTATTATTTTGGCGTACATGCGACTTTTTTGATCACTTTTATTACCTTTTTTGGGAAGTAAGGTGGGCAAAATTTCAATTTCATCCTAGTTTTTTATTTTTTATTTTTATGGCGTTCACCGTTCGGGTAAAGTAACATAACCGTTTTATAGATCAGGTCGTTACGGACGCGGCGATACCAAACATGTGTAGGGAATTTTATTTTTTTCATTTTTAATCAGTGATAAATGTGTTTTTTGATTTTTACTTTTTTTTCACTTTTTTTAACTTTTTTTTTGACCCAGACCCACTTGGTTCTTGAAGATCCAGTGGGTCTGATGTCTGTATAATACAGTACAGTACAATATATATTGTTCTGTACTGTATTTTACTTACACTGAACAGATCTATGCTTTTAGCACAGATCTGTTCAGCACCATGGACAGCAGGACGCCTGAGAGGCGTCCTGTTGCCATGGGAACCTTCCCCGTCTGCTCAGAACTGCGCAGACGGGGAAGGGTAAGCACAGGGCTGAGGGGGGCTCTCTGGGGGCTCTCTCCCTCTCCCATCGGGGGGCTGCAAAGGCACAGCAGCCCCCCGATGGGAGAGGGAGGGAGCTCCCTGCGCTGTTAACCTTTTCCATACAGCGGTCCGTACGGACCGCTGTATGGAAAGGGTTAACGGCTGACATCGCATCGCAGATGTCAGCCGTTTATACCAGGGTGCCAGCAATGTGCTGGCACCCTGGTATCCCCACTAGAAACCAACGATTATACAAGGGGAGGCGGGCGGGGGATCGCGATCCCGCCTGCCGCACCGCCCGCCTCCCGCACCGCCCACACTGCCCGCAACCCTCCCCCTGCACCTCCCACCGGGCTAAAATCACTCGGGGGGTGCAGGGGGAGGGATACAGATCTATTTTAGGAATACTAAAGTTTCTGATCCCCGCGGTCAGGGACCGCAGGGATCAGAAACTGCAGAAATCGCAGCAAACCGCAGGTCTGAATTGACCTGCGGTTTGCCGCGATCGCCGACATGGGGGGTCACGGGACCCCCCCGCGCATTTAGCCTAGGTGCCTGCTCGATGATTTGAGCAGGCACCGGGTTCCGATCACTGCCGGCCGGGCGGCAGTGATCGGAACAACACATGACGTACCGGTACGTCATGTGTCCTTAAGAGGTTAAGAGAGGGTGGGGTGATTCCCTCTATATGAGCTTGCAGCACCATACCTTAACTACTTGCTAGTGAGCCACCACAACCTACCACTATTTCTGGTATTGGTTCGATTACCGTATTTTTCGCCCTATAAGATGCTACGGCTCATAAGACGCACCTAGGTTTTAGAGGGGGACAATAAGAAAAAAAAAATTCATTACACCTCAGGTCAGTCCACCAATCAGACCCCCGATGTTAATAAGACCTCAGATCAGACCCCCAATCAGACCTCAGCTCAGACCCCAATGTGAATGACCCCCAATAAGACCTCAGGTAAGAGCCCCATGCCTCTCCTCAGCCCCCCATATGCCTCTCCTCAGCCCCCCATATGCCTCTCCTCAGCCCCCCATATGCCTCTCTTCAGCCCCCCATATGCCTCTCTTCAGCCCCCCATATGCCTCTCTTTAGCCCTCCATATGCCTCTCCTCAGCCCCCCATATGCCTCTCTTCAGCCCTCATATGCCTCTCTTCAGCCCTCCATATGCTTCTCTTCAGCCCCCCATATGCCTCTCTTTAGCCCTCATATGCTTCTCTTTAGCCCCCATATGCCTCTCCTCAGCCCCCCATATGCCTCTCTTCAGCCCCCCATATGCCTCTCTTTAGTCCCCCATATGGCTCTCCTCACCGCCCACGCTCGGTAATCCTCCTCTTCAGTCAGCCGAAAGTAAAGAAGACAATGTCATACACAAATAATTCATATAGTTGGAAAATTAGACTTTAAACCGCATTGGATTATGGGTACCTTAGATGTAGACTCTTCATACACTGTAATTATCATAGACGAGGGAACGATTGGTAACAGAAAATCAACTACCTTTGGAACAAATAGATTTTTTAGCAGAAGGTGTAGATTTCATATTAAAATCATAATTATTTTTATTTAGAATCTGATTTCTATTTTCAGATACAGGGTACTGCCATGGGCACCAGGTTCACCCCCCAGTTCTACCAACCTATTTATGGCACAATGGGAAAACAAAGTCATCGCTCCCAAACTGGGGACGGACCTGGTGCTCTGGCAAAGATACATCGACGACATCATATTTATATGGCAGAATGATGAAAACCATCGCCAAGAATTTCTTGTAGAAATTAATTTAAATACGTAAAACTTACAATTTACATCAAGTATCAGCAAGACGTCAGTAGAATTCTTGGATCTTCTAATTTCAGTAGACAATGAGAAATTAATTTGCAACACCTACCAAAAACCCGCAGCGAGAACTAGTTTTATATTATATACGAGCTGCCACCTTCCAAGATGGCTCTTAAACCACAGAAACAATTCAGGAGAATAAAAAGGAATTGCACTAACCAGAACCAGTTCCAAGAAGAAGCTAAAAAAATGACACATCAATGTTTAATAAACAAATATCCACCTCCATTGATTGATAAGTCATTAAATAAGGTACGGAACATGGACAGACAGATGTTCTTTAGTGATAACAATATAAAACAAAGCCAACCGAATGACGATACAGTAAGAATTATTCTGCCGTTCAGTACACAATACAGAAACATTGGCACGATATACAGAAAGACAAAGTTATAGGCTCCTGTTCCCACTACTCCTTGTATAACATTTACAAAAGCTCCAAATCTAGGCTTAAAAGTAGCCCCATCGATGGAAGTAAATCAGAAGGGATCACAATCCATTCACCAATGGGCAGACATTTCCGGATTTTATAGATGTGGTAGGTGCCCTAATTGTAAGGTCACGACACAGATCTCATCAACAACAAATACATAAACGATAAAAGAATTCTGAACTTGTGACTCTACTAATGTTATTTATCATCTTCAGAGTCCTGGCAGTAAACAATATATTGAGGACAAAGAGGACACTCAAAAAAACGAATCTCCGAACACATAACAAACATTAAAAATGGATGTGATAAACATTCATTATCCAATCATTTTAAACAAGTTCACAATCAGGATCCAACAGGTCTACGAGATAGAGCACTTGAAAAAGTGGAGAAACGTTGTTGGGTGGTGATAGCAGGATGGCAAGGCTGGAATCGAGGAGGAGAAGGGAATTAAATTTATTGTTACCTGGAGGTTTAAATGCTGAACTGGAGATTTTTGGCTTCTTGTAGACAGTGGGTGGGCGCCCCTCACCGACAAGAGACCGAGGTATTACCATTTATTGGCGTCTCGGTCTCCCCTTGGTGGAAGGCCCTCACCCATAATTTATTCCTGATCTCCCATGCAACTCCTAGAAAAAGAAAAGAATAAATAAATAAAGATTTTTAGATGAATATTCAGTGATTAGTATAAGTGGACTCTACAATTTAAACTGCACCACAATACATCAAAAACGCACAGAAACCACATATAAGATTGAGGTCTGTTTTTCCTTGTCATGCAATTTATATACATTTTATATATAACCTATACAATAACAATGGAGTTCTGCATGTACAGTATATGTTTATACGTTTATACGAAAAAGGAACTACATGAGACATAAAATATGACTAATTGGGAATCGCATGATGACTGTATATGAATCCAGCTCCCAATTGAGATCCAGTTGGGGCTTTGATTTAGACCCACATTCAACATGTACAGTCCTGATCAAAAGTTTAAGACCACTTGAAAAATGGCAAAAAAATCATATTTTACATTGTTGGATCTTAACAAGGTTCCAAGTAGAGCTTCAACATGCAACAAGAAGAAATGGGAGGGAGACAAAACATTTTTTGAACATTTCAATTAATTGAAAATAACGATTAAACTAAAACAGGCAGTTTTTCAGCTGATCCAAAGTTTAGGACCACATGCCTTTAAAAGGCCAAATCTGTGCAAAGATGTGGATTCATTGTCATCTTCTGTCAGGTAGTCACACGTTGTGATGGCAAAGGCAAAAAAACTCTCCCTTTTTGAACGTTGTCGGGTTGTTGAACTGCATAAGCAGGGTCTCTCACAGCCGCCATCGCTGCTGAGGTGGGACGCAGTAAGACAGTCATTTGGAATTTCTTAAAGGATTCTGAGGGTTATGGAACAAAAAAGTCAAGCGGAAGACCCAAAAAAATTTCATCAGCACTGAGCCGGAGGATCCAATTGGCTGTCCGTCAAGACACTGGACGATCCTCGACCCAAATTAAGGCCCTTACTGGTGCTGACTGAAGCCCCATAACCATCAGACGGCATCTGAAGGGCTTCAAAAACAAAAAACGTCTTGAAAGACCTCGTCTCCTTGAACGCCACAGAACTGCTCATTTGGACTTTGCAAGAGAGCACCAAACATGGGACATTCAAAGGTGGAAGAAAGTTTTATTCTCTGATGAGAAAAAATGTAACCTTGATGGTCCTGATGGTTTCCAACGTTACTGGCATGACAAGCAGATCCCACCTGAGATGTTTTCTACGCACCACAGTGGAGGGGGCGCCATAATGGTCTGGGGTGCTTTTTCCTTCAGTGGAACAATGGAGCTTCAGGAAGTGCAGGGGCGTCAAACGGCCGCTGGCTATGTCCAGATGTTGTAGAGAGCATTCCTCATGACTGAGGGCCCCCGTCTGTGTGGTAACGACTGGGTTTTTCAACAGGACAACGCTACAGTACACAATGCCCGCAGGACAAGGGACTTCTTCCAGGAGAATAACATCACTCTTTTGGCCCATCCTGCGTGTTCCCCTGATCTAAATCCAATTGAGAACCTTTGGGGATGGATGGCAAGGGAAGTTTACAAAAATGGACAACAGTTCCAGACAGTAGATGGCCTTCGTGTGGCCGTCTTCACCACTTGGAGAAATGTTCCCACTCACCTCATGGAAACGCTTGCATTAAGCATGCCGAAACGAATTTTGGAAGTGATAAACAATAACGGCGGAGCTACTCATTACTGAGTTCATGTTTGGAGTGTTGGATTTCTGTTTTGGGGGGGGTTTAGGGGTGGTCCTAAACTTTTGATCAGCTGAAAAACAGCCTGTTTCAGTTTATTCGTTGTTTTCATTAAATTGAATGCTCAAATTTTTTTTTGTCTCACTCCCATTTCTTCTTGTTGCATGTTGAAGCTCTACTTGGAACCTTGTTAAGATCCAGCCACTTGTTAAGTGGTCTTACTTGATCAGGACTGTATATTCGTGATTTCGAATATTGAAGATTTTTTTTAATCAGTACACATGATCCCTCCCTGCTTCTTGCTTGTGGGACAATGAGAAGGCTGCAGTATCTTTGACTTTAGGAGTAGTGTTGATTGCGAATTTTCGTAATGTGAATTTTCGTAATGCGAATTTCTATTGCAAATATTTCAATTGCCAATTTCCGCAATCAAGAAAATAATGACTAGAGATAACAAATTCGCGAATATATGGCGAATATTCGCCCAAATATTCGCGAAATATCACAAATTAGAATACTGCCCCTGACGCTCATCACTAAAGGCAACTCGTTCTGAGTATAAAACTATTTTTTGCCGCCTCTTTATGGTAAGTACTACAGACAAATTTTGATTTCTTGACTTCTATATTGAGGTCAAGGAATTGTATTTTATGTTCACTTATGTTTGATGTAAGTTTCAAGTGCACTTTATTTTTATTCAGATCCTCAATATATTTTATCAATTCTTCTTGTGTATCTTTCCATATCAAAACAATGTCGTCAATATAACGATGCCAGAGCACCAGACTGGACCCCAGTTTAGGTGCTACAGCTTCCTGTTCCCAAGCCGCCATGAACAGGTTAGCGTAACTGGGGGCGAATCTTTTGCCCATGACAGTACCAGTTGGCTGTAAATAATAATTTCATTTGAAATAGAAATAATTATGTGTTAAAACATACTCTATACTAGGGGTCCTCAAACTTTTTAAACAGGGGCCCAGTTCACTGTCACTCAGACTGTTGGAGGGCGGGACTATAGTTAAAAAAAAAAAACTATGAACAAATTCCAATGCACACTGCACATATGTTATTTTGAAGTGAAAAAACAAAAAACGGGAACAAATACAATATTTAAAATGGAGAAATGAAGAAGTCAATTTTTCTTTTTCTTGACATCATTGTTTCCTAGGGATTCCAAATTGCTATTAGTAAAATACCTATATATATACACTCACCTAAAGAATTATTAGGAACACCTGTTCTATTTCTCGTTAATGCAATTATCTAGTCAACCAATCACATGGCAGTTGCTTCAATGCAATTAGGGGGGTGGTCCCGGTCAAGACAATCTCCTGAACTCCAAACTGAATGTCAGAATGGGAAAGAAAGGTGATTTAAGCAATTTTGAGCGTGGCATGGTTGTTGGTGCCAGACGGGCCGGTCTGAGTATTTCACAATCTGCTCAGTTACTGGGATTTTCACGCACAACCATTTCTAGGGTTTACAAAGAATGATTTGAAAAGGGAAAAACATCCAGTATGCGGCCGTCCTGTGGGCGAACATGCCTTGTGGATGCTGGAGGTCAGAGGAGAATGGGCCGACTGATTCAAGCTGATAGAAGAGCAGCGTTGACTGAAAGAACCGCTCGTTACAACCAAGGTCTGCAGCAAAGCATTTGTGAAGCCACAACACGCACAATCTTGAGGCGGATGGGCTACAACAGCAGAAGACCCCACCGGGTACCACTCATCTCCACTAAAAATAGGAAAAAGAGGCTACAATTTGCACGAGCTCACCAAAATTGGACTGTTGAAGACTGGAAAAATGTTGCCTGGTCCGATGAGTCTCGATTTCTGTTGAGACATTCAAATGGTAGAGTCCGAATTTGGCTTAAACAGAATGAGAACATGTATCCATCCTCTGATGGCTACTTCCAGCAGGATAATGCACCATGTCACAAAGCTCCAATCATTTCACATTGGTTTCTTGAACATGACAATGAGTTCACTGTACTAAAATGGCCCCACAGTCACCAGATCTCAACCCAATAGAGCATCTTTGGGATGTGGTGGAACGGGAGCTTCGTGCCCTGGATGTGCATCCCTCAAATCTCCATCAACTGCAAGATGCTATCCTATCAATATGGGCCAACATTTCTAAAGAATGCTATCAGCACCTTGTGGAATCAATGCCACGTAGAATTAAGGCAGTTCTGAAGGCAAAAGGGGGTCCAACACCGTATTAGTATCGTGTTCCTAATAATTCTTTAGGTGAGTGTATATATACAGCGCCACAAAAACAATATACCAGCAATAACTTTGCCCACAAAGAGACATACAGACTGCACTGCCCATCAATGCAGTCTGATCAGTGTCCATCAATGCAGTGGGAGAGCCAGTCAAGCGCGGCCAGGGGAGGGCTGGCAGCCTTAGGCCTGGGGGGCAAGTCCAGTCAAGCGGCCCATTGAACCATTCACCTGCGCAGCCCAATGAGTGTCTGCCACGGCGGCCCAATCAGTGCCCGCCACCGCAGCCCAATTAGTGCCTATGGGATGTGTGGGTCATCTGTGTGTCACGATCTGTCTCACCTCAGCCTTGATTGAACAACCTCTTCGGGGTGGGGGGGGGGGGGGATGATGACAATTTCTTCCAAGCTGCCTCTGCTCAAAACAACTGTGCTGTGATGCTCTGTCACGTCTCCCTCTCTCTCTCCCACGAGCCAGCGCCCGACGTTCACTGCCCACAAGTTGCCGTGCAAGTCACGTCCAGTCGGCCCCTCCCACATGCCCTGTCTGCCTCTGAGTCCTGGGCGGTGGGAGTCGTAGTCCGGCTACGCTGTTCGGTTCCTCCCACCGCCAGGAGCTTGATTGCGGCCGGACTACACTTCCCATGATCCAGCGCTTCAGCCGGCCAGCCAATCGGCCACCGCCCCCCTCTCCCTCTTCCACCAATTATAGGCTGTCTGCCGTACCGTCCGTGTCTTATGTTGGAAAAAAAAGTAACGGACAGGCAGCGGCGGCAAAAACACCCTGCGGGGCCGGATAAATGTCCTCGGCAGGCCGCATGTGGCCCGCGGGCCGTAGTTTGAGGACCCCTGCTCTATACTTTCCAATAGGAATTGTATCTGTTCCGTTTTTCATTCTTTTTTTTGATCCAATATTTTAGATATTGCCTGTAAACCTTGTTTATGGTCCATACAAGTATACAAAGAACTTACATCCAGGGTTGCCATAATCCACCCTGGTTGATATATTAAGTCCTCAAAGATCTTTACTACCATTGTTGTATCCTTAAGATAAGATGGAGTTTGCTTCACATATGGCTGCAAAAATTGGTCCAAGTAATGTGATAGATTACAGGTTAAGGAGCCAATCCCCGACACAATGGTTGGGCCTGGCGGATTTAAAGGGTCTTTATGCACCTTGGGGATACAGTAAAATACAAGTACCCATTATAAAGTCAAATTCATTTTTGTTTATAATACCCTTTTCTTTCGCATTCATACACATGCTTTTCAATTGTGCTTCATAGATTTCTAATGGATCTCTTTCCAGTCTGTAGTATTTGCTATTATCTGACAATTGTCTCAAACATTCCCCTTCATACTTCTCAGTATCTAAAATAACTATAGCTCTGCCCTTGTCGACGGGGCGTATAGTAATTTGTTGATTATGGTAGGTATTTTTCAGGGTCTGTATTTCTTCATTAGTTAAATTACACCTATTTTTATTTTAAATTTTCAATTTTCTAATAACTGCCTCCACTGCCCGAAATGATCAATATACCGGCCTGGAGAAAAGCATCAATTTGACTGGCCTCTGCTATCTCCTGGGCATGACTGAAGGGGTACTGCTGTACTTGAGGGGGCTGACATCCTGGCTTAAGATGCCCAGTGAGCGGAGACACGGGAAGTTTACCTTTGTCTGTTTTTGATGTTGCCCATAAATCCTTCGGTACCACCTCAAGAACAGCCTGGTCTACAAGGGTTAGTTCTAATGGTTCAGTGTCAGGCAGGGCCAGTGTTGCTATTAAGGGACACAATACTTCCTCTGGGGCCCCAAAATCTACACAGGTAGTGCCATCGGTATAAAAGTGTATGTGGGCTCCCAGAGCTTGCAAAATATCAGTCCCTAAAAGAGGTTCTGGCAGGTTTTCTTTAATTAACAATTGGGTAACAACCGTACTGTCTTTTATCTTTAGTTTAACTGGCTCAGATTCATGGACAAAAACAGTTTCTCCTGTGAATCCCACAGCCGGTACATAACAAGGGGTTAACTGATGAGACTGCAAGAAACTCTGGTCTACTACTGTTTTGGCTGCCCCTGTGTCAACCAGGAATGGTACTATCTTTCTGTTTCTGAGTATACAACAATCTACCTCGCACAACTTCTCTCCATCCCTCAGTTTCAACCTCACAAGCTACTTTTATCCATGTATCAACCACTTCTTCACATTAATGATCCTTTATCCAACCACAATGTGTTCTTCTGAATCTTTCCCAGACTAGCTTCCTCGGAGCTTCCTCCCTAAATCAGGGTGCCACCGTACTAGTACTCCTAGGGTTAAGATTGCCATACTTCATCCTTGCCTTCTCCAACACTCTGTCCACATTCTTCAGACCCTCCTTACCTCCTCTTTCCTTCACCACTGTTTTGTCTGTCTTATAACCTTCGGGTATACTAAAATTATTCCCCATTGCTCTTCAACTTTACCAGAACAACTATAGAAAGTAACAAAATTCAGACGTCTGTTTCCCCTCAGTTTCCCCAGAGCGTCCTCACTATGTCACCTAGTGTACTCTGTTATTGAGATTTACCTTTCTATAATGTTCTGCAATTTTCCAAACACAGTAAAGAACAAACAAAATGTATTCCTTGACTCCTAAAGCCAGACGAAAAACATCCCAAAGTTACTCATGATCAGAAACTAAACCCAACAATTATAGGCATTTTCAACTTTCAAGGTTCTTTATCAATATGGACTCGACTGTAAAAGGACTTTATACGTACGTTCCTTCAACAATCCCTCGAACCAGACAACCGGTCAGGGAGGCACAGATATAATGTAAGATAAAGTCTCTTGCCTTGCAGCACTGTCTTTTACATCTGTCCGTCCTGGTCCGGATTATCCAAGTTGTCGGGAGATCAATGAAGTGTCCTTTAGTCGAGCCCCGCGTTGGACGCCAAGTTTTGTTGGGCAAAATCCCCTTCTCTATAATTGTTGGGGTCCCAATTGAGGTGTTCTTATGAGCGCTCAGAGAGCTGACACAGACACACTGCTGAATCAGATTCTCTCTCCTTTATTCCATACTAGCATACATCTTTATAACACTACAGATAATCACAGACAAAACTAATGATTTGATTCGTTATTCATAAAAGGCAATACTTTTGCACCATACTAACAGAATTCGAATAATTAAAAAGTTTCTGCAGCATCTTATCTCAAAGATGACATTCTTCAGCAGTACATCCCGAAACTCAGAAGGAACATAACTCTATCTTGTATGTCAAACTCTTATAAGAAAATGAGGGAGCTGCTATCTTGGCCTTGCAGCTAGGAACTTTTGATCTATATACACAGAGACTCCCTACATCATGCCAGCTGGCTCATTAATTTTCCACATATGCTCAAGATGGAGGAAATACTCATACAAAATGGATTCTCATCTCTCACACTAGTATAGAAATATAAATAAAAGTTAGGTTATAATATTGGTCACAGACAGGGTTATTACAGCCTTTTAGTTGGTGGGTGTAATCCACCCCCAGATATGCAGAAAACGAGTGCATTTCACTGGGAGGGGTCAGCAGCCATTTTCAGGAAGAGAACGGTGTATAGTCGGGTCACAGGGATCGGTTAATGATGGGGCGTGGCTTAATGCACATCTGATTATACAGAGCGGCCATCACCAAAGTAAAAACTCAGGCAGTTAAGCCCCACCCATGGGAACGCCCCAAAGCTGGAGGTTGTATATTCCTTGCTCCTTTTATAGGTGACGGATGACTGAACTTCCTGGAGGACCTCCACGTGACATTGGCCGGCTGATGGTGTGGGCCAGGTGACTCCCCGATGCAAGAGCCAGGATCAGACATAACTCTGGTCCCTACCGTTTAACCCTTGAGTTGCCACTGTCAAGAGTGATCCAAGCATGTAAGAGGTTTGACAGAGGAACCCCCATCACCACCCCAAAAAGCGACTGCAGGTGTGGGGTTGGCCCCTAAATCCGCCATCTTTGTACACCCAATAGATACTGCCATGGGCAGGGTCTAGGCTAGGATGCCTGTCAGCACGGGGCTGACAGGTATGACAGCCTGCAGTATGGAAGCACTGAGTGACCAAGCCCCACTGTGGGACTATGGAAAATGGCAGAAAAGTGTGTGCGTTGGGGAAGCTTGTTCAGTTCCTCTTACTTCTACTAGAAGTTCATGAATAAAGATCTACTTGGGTGTTACTCGTCAAGTGGGGTAGTTCTCTGACACTGGCAACCCTGATCAGACCCTCACCCATTTAATCACCCAAAAAATCTCAGTGATTGTGTGTAGGTGCCTCAGGTAGTCTGCAACAGCGTGTTGCCACTCTAGAAGATTCATATACCTTTGGTAGAATGCGATAGGCATTCTGTGATATTAATGGATGCACTGAGGTTCTGCTTCCACCTTGTGGCCCACTGTATGTATTACTGTTGGCTAATATGTGTGGATGCCCAAGGACCTTTTCAACATGTGACTTTATTCAGGTCCTTCAGCTGTAGAGAAAGCACATGTGAGTGCTCTGCAGAACTCAATGTCACAATATGGGGGAGGGGAAAAACACCAGAATGACAACAGAAGGAAAATGACCCGAAACTAGGCCACACGGCTAGGGAAAGGTCACCACCTAAGAAAACCCTAAACCTAGCCCTGACTTCTTTCAGTATGAATAGACCCTGAAGGTGGGAATATTCATACACCGTATTCCTAGGCCCTAGATACCCCGAAAAGCCCTAGGCGTAGTGACAGGGTCTTAGACCACTGGTTCCTTCCTAGATGAACGAACCAGCGTCTTCCTAGAGCCTAGGAAACAATGAGCAAAAGGAGAAAACAGAATACAAAGGGGAGAACACTTGACTTCAATAGAAAATGGATGAGCAGGAACTCAGAAGAGGACAACACACCAGCTCTTACAACACCAGGCAGATAATATCAACCGCATGGTAGGAAGTGTGAGTCCAGACTAAATAGAGGAATAGTAATGACCACAAGCTACACCTGAAACAAGAGATGTGGCCATACCAACAACACTGCAAAGTGAAACCGAGAGGCTGTTAGATAACCTCACATGATGCAAGTCTCTCAGATCTTCTAACCTTTGTCACGGGAGGGATTGTGACAGTACCCCCCCTTTCTACGGGTAACATCCGGACACCCAGGACCGGCCTTATCAGGATGAGCCCTGTAAAAGGCTCTCACAAGGAGACTAGCATTGACGTTGGCCGCTGGAACCCACATTCTCTCTTCTGGACCGTAACCCTTCCAGTGAACGAGATATTGGAGGAGTCTACGGAGAATTCGTAAGTCCACTATCCTGGAGATCTGAAATTCAAGATTACCTTCCACCATGACAGGAGCGGAAGGCAAGGAGGACGGTTCAGCAGGTTCGACATATCTCTTCAGCAATGATTTGTGGAAAACATTATGAATTTTTAAAGCCTGCGGAAGTTCAAGACAAAGGGCTAACGGGGTAATAATGGCAGAGATCTTATATGGACCAATAAACCTTGGGCCCCACTTACAAGAAGGTACCTTCAACTTAATGTTTCTTGTGGACAGCCACACAGAATCACCCACTCTCAGGTCCAGACCACTCATACGTCTCTTGTTAGCCATATGTTTATACTTGTTGCCCATCTTTTTTAAATTATTTTGAATTTTCCGCCAAATAGATGACAAAGAATTGGAAAATCTTTCCTCTTCAGGTATACCAGAAGTCTCAGTACCAGAAAATGTGCCAAACTGCGGATGGAACCCATATGCCCCAATAAACAGCGACTTATCAGTAGACTCCTGCCTACGGTTATTTATGGCAAACTCGGCCAAAGACAAAAATGAAGACCACTTCTCCTGATTCTCTGAGACAAAGCATCTCAAATAAGTCTCCAGAGCCTAGTTAGTGCACTCAGTCTGTCCGTTCGACTGAGGATAAAAGGCCGAAGAGAAGGACAATTGTACCGCCAGGTGAGTACAGAACGCCTTCCAGAACTTGGAAACAAACTGAGTCCCCCTATCAGACACCACATCAGAGGAAATACCATGTATCTTCACGATGTTATCGATAAACACTTGTGCTAGAGTTTTAGCATTAGGTAGACCTGATAATGCTATGAAGTGCGACATCTTGCTGAAGTGCTCAACAACTAGGGATCGACCGATTATCGGTTTTACAACACCTTGTGCCGCAATTCAGCAGGAACAAACAACTTACCCAGAGGACAGGAATCCAGTGCATCTCCCTGGGCCTCCAACACTTCTGCCTCAAGGTTGGAATAAAGTGCGGATATTACCACCCCTTCAGCCAATATCGGAGCAGGATCTTCCGAATCACCCCCCCAGGAAAGCTACGTGACAAAGCATCCACCTTGACGTTCTTATCCCCGGGGCGATAGGTGACAACAAAATTAAATCTGGTAAAAAACAACGACCATCTGGCCTGTCTTGGGTTCAGGCGTTTAGCAGACTCCAGATAAGCCAGATTTTTGTGATCGGTAATTACAGTAATAGGATAAATCGCTCCCTCCAACCAATGACGCCATTCCTCAAAAGCCAACTTAATGGCCAGCAACTCTATATTACCCATGTCATATCATTTCTCAGCGGCAGAGAACTTCTTTGAGAAGAAAGCACATGGGCGCCATTTACTAGGTGAAGGACCCTGCGACAAGACTGCTTCTAACCCTACTTCTGATGCATCAACTTCCACAATGAATGGCTGTGACACATTCGGTTGCGTCAGTATAGGAGCAGAAGCAAAACCTTCCTTCACAGCTGAAAAGGCTTGTAATGCCTCATCAGACAAGACTGAGACATCTGAACCTTTCCTAGTCATGTCCGTTAAAGGTTTAACAATCGTCGAGTAGTTCAAAATAAATTTACGGTAGTAGTTGGTGAACCCCAAAAATTGCATAAGCACTCTCAGATCTTCTAACCTTTGTCACGGGAGGGATCGTGACACTCAAGGTCAGTAGCAGGAAGGCCGACTGAAGAGTGAACCGGGAAGCTACTGCTGGAGATAAAACCAGCAATTGGTCTGCATGTAGCTAGCTAACTGTGATTGGTACTAGTTATAAGAATACAACACAGGTATAGATAGGGCCACAGAGGAGCTGAGGGGTAGAAATGACCCGTCTAGTCCGTGCCTCCTGGAAGCAGCCAAGGCCTGTATAGTAGTCAGACCTGTGATCAAGACCAGCCAGCCTGCAAGCAGAACTGTGTGAGAGACTGCCTGGCACTATGTCACCAGGAACAACTTACCATGTCTGATATGGACTGTGAACATTACTGCGCCACGTGGACTGAAACAAGGTGATACCGGCAAATACAACAGTCTTCAGTGCAGCCCCTATAAGGAGACTGGAACCTGGGAGCTCGATCCAAAACAAACCAGAAGGACAGTTTTATATTTCCTTTTGCCACTTAAAGAAATAGTATACCTAATAATCCTGTTGTGACTATCGAGACCTGTGCTCTCATTGAGAGACTGTGACCACTAAGCCTGTGTCCTCATTAAGAGATTGTAACCACTAAGCCTGTGTCCTCATTGAGAGACTGTAACCACTAAGCCTGTGCTCTCATTGAAAGACTGAAACCACTAAGCCTGTGCCCTCATTGAGAGACTGTAATCACTAAGCCAGTGGTCAAATTTGTTGCCCCGGAGGCCATACTTTGGGACTGCAGCGCCGGATATGGGACCCACTGAAAATGTGGGTTCTTTTAAAGCCTTTTTCACATGAGCGTGACAGATTAGGTCCGGATGCGTTAAGGGTACGTTCAGTGAAACTCGCACCATTTTGCAAGCAACTTCAGTCAGTTTTGTCTGCGATTCCGTTCAGTTCAGTTTTTTCCACGCGGGTTCAATGCGTTTTGATGCGTTTTTCATGCGTGTGATAAAAAACGGAAGGTTTACAAACAACATCTCTTAGGCCTCTTTCACACGGGCGTTGCGGGAAAATGTGCGGGTGCGTTGCGGGAACACCCGCGATTTTTCCGCGCGAGTGCAAAACATTGTAATGCGTTTTGCACTCGCGTGAGAAAAATCACGCATGTTTGGTACCCAAACCCGAACTTCTTCACAGAAGTTCGGGCTTGGGTTAGGTGTTGTGTAGATTATATTATTTTCCCTTATAACATGGTTATAAGGGAAAATAATAGCATTCTGAATACAGAATGCATAGTAGGTGATCAATTGAGGGTTAAAAAAAATAAATAAAATTAACTCACCTTCTCCTCTTGTTCGCGTAGCTCCCGTCTCTTCTTTACTTCTCAAAAGATGAACTATCGGCTAGGACCTGTGGTGACGTCAGATAACATGCTCCAATCACATGGTCCATCACCACGGTGATGTACCATGTGATTGGAGCATGTGATCTGACGTCACCAAAGGTCCTTTAGCCGATAGTTCATCTTTTGAGAAGTAAAGAAGAGACAGGAGCTACGCGAACAAGAGGAGAAGGTGAGTTAATTTTATTTATTTTTTTTAACCCTCAATTGATCACCTACTATGCATTCTGTATTCAGAATGCTATTATTTTCCCTTATAACCATGTTATAAGGGAAAATAATACAGTTTATAGACTGTCACCTAGCAACCATGTGTGAAAATCGCACCGCATCCGCACTTGCTTGCGGATGCGATGCGTTTTTCACTGAAGCACCATTCATTTCTATGGGGCCAGGGCTGCGTGAAAAATGCAGAATATAGAACATGCTGCATTTTTCATGCAGACCCATTGAAATTAATGGGTCAGGATTCAGTGCGGGTGCTATGGGTTCATGTCACGCATTGCACCCGCGCGGAAAACTCGCTCGTGTGAAAGGGGCTTAAGTCTTCTCCCTCCCTGGCCGCTCTGCAGGAATTTTTGGGCTTCTGAACAATCCCATCACACATGATGATAGGATTAGATACACAGCTCAGCTACTGTATCACACATGATAGGATTAGATACACACTTAGCACACTATCACAACACACAAAAACAAAAGTTTTAGATTTTAGAAAAACTGACTTTTCTAAAATTAGATTAGTGGTATACGAGTCCCTATCAGATTGGAACAGTTTCATTGGAGTCCAGGAGAAATGGGACTACTTAAAAGTGGCACTATTGAAGGCAACAGAAAATTGCATTAGGCTTGTCAGTAAAAGCAAAAAAAGGAAGAGACCACTGTGGTAATCAGCAGAAGTGACCAAAATCATTAAAAACAAAAAGATAGCATTTTGTAATTATAAAAAAAAACTAAACGAGGATGACAGGGAAATTTATAAGATTAGGCAGAGACAGGGCCAACAAGTTATAAGAGCTTCTAAAGCACAGGCAGAAGAGAAATTAGCTCAGTCAGTGAAAAAAGGTGATAAGACATTCTTCAAGTACATGAATAAAAAAGGAAACTAAAACAAGGAATTATCAAATTAAAAACAAAAGAAGGAAGGTATATGGAAGAAGATAAAGAACTAGCTGACTGCCTCAATGAACAAAGAAACCATGGCAACAAGCCCCTCCCCATCTAGTGCTAGTATAATAGACCCCACATCCATAAGTCCTTCCTC
The DNA here is from genome assembly GCF_905171765.1 of Bufo bufo. Taxonomy (NCBI): domain Eukaryota; kingdom Metazoa; phylum Chordata; class Amphibia; order Anura; family Bufonidae; genus Bufo; species Bufo bufo. The sequence goes on along the minus strand of NC_053391.1, from coordinate 699,556,262 downwards.
TTTCTTAGCGAGTTGACACCAACTCAATAACAGGAACAATCCGGAACAATCCTCTTTAACCGATGCAGCACGAACCGCTGAAACTCTCCGGAACTGGAAACACCTCCACGGCTTGGCGAACTCAGCACTGGAGCCACCATGTGAAGCTCCTAATGATCTCGAAGATTCTATCCTGCAAAACAAGAAAGACAGAAAAATTGCGGAATTACCTAGAACAGGGATAAGCATCCCTGAAGATAAAAAACATTGTCAATGCAACTAATCAAAGCAAGAAATCACATATAGACACTCAAAGGATTGCCAGGGCGGGTAAAAGGGGTGGGGCAATACTCGCCTCCGTGTCTTTCATAAAATCATAACTTTACGTCATAGAATAGGAAAATCATGCAATTTTATTTCAAGACACGGAGGCTCCTATTGCAAGTTCAAAGCCGACCCATAACAGACGAGAAAGCATGAAGTAGCGGTCGAAAGTAGAATTCCCTGAAGGTGGATACTCTGGACCAATCTGCCAACCTCATGACGTTTTCCAGTTTAGAACCTGCTACCGCCATAGAAGTGGCCGCCGCTCCTCTGGTGGAGTGAGCCGTGAAGACTGACGTGTCCACTCCCGCTAAGGACATGACCCACTTAACCCATCGAGCCAACATAGTACTAGTGACAGGGGAGAAGGGCCGACGGAACAAAAGAAAAAAACTGGGGAGATGCAGGAGAGCGAAATGCTAACGTACGAGCCTCATATTCCTTGAGGCAGAGTACCGGACAGAGTGCTGGGGTAGAAGGGTAAGCGGGATAATGTACCACGCAAATGTGCGTCTTGGTGCGGCGAGTAATGATGAAGGTAACGCCTTCCGGAGTGAACGAACGGGCATCATAGTCCAGAGCCCAGACATCGGACACTCTCTTACAAGAGATGAGACACAAGAGTGTAACTAGCTTGGCCGACAACTGGCGCAAGGAGAGATCTGGGTTGGACGGCCAGGTAGAGAAAAGAGACAAGACACATCCCAAGTCGTGGAGAACCGAGGCCTCGGGGGCCTAGCCAGGCGTGAACCACGGAGGAGACGACACACCAAAGGGTGCCGGCCTGCTGGAAGCCCGTCGAAACCTTGGTGAGCGGAGGAGATAGCCGACCTGAACAAGTTAATTGTGCGGTAAGCCTTGCCCTCTTCGAACAAGCAAGTAAGGAACTGCAAAATTTTCGCTACAGGGGCCGAAAAAGGATCCAAGTCCCGAGCCAGGCACCAGTTAGCCCAAGATCTCCAGGTAGCTCTATAAGATCTTCTTGTGCCGGGAGCCCATGTGTCCTCCAAAAGACGTTGAGTCGTCTCCGAAATTCCCCGGATTTCCCAGGAGTTCCCGAAATCCTGCATGCGAGGAGCCGAAGCGAGCTGTCCAGAATGAGAGGATGCTGAAGCCCCGACGGTCCTCGTAAAAGATCCCGAAGGCAAGGCAGGAGGAAGGGTGTGTCGACTGTCAGCTCTAACAATTGGGGAAACCAAGATTGGGTGCCTCAAAAAGGGGCTACCATAACAAGCTCAGCCAATTGCTGGCAAACTCGTCTGAGGACCCGCGGAATCATGCAGAACGGTGGAAAAGCATACATCAGTGACTCCCACCAGTCCTGTAGGAAGGCGTCCACCGCCGCCGCGTCTGGGTCCGGGCGCCAGCTGTAAAAACGGGAAAGCTGAGGGTTCAAACGGGAAGCGAAGAGGACGATAAAAAAGGGACCCCAGTGAGAAGATAAAGCAGCGAACACCTGCTCGTGCAACTTCCAATCGCTGCCATCCTTGAGATATCGAGAGCTCCAGTCCACGTGAGTGTTGTGTAGCCCTGGAAGGTATTCCGCCAGTGCCACAATGTCCCTGGCCAGACAGAACGACCAAAAGTGCTTCGCTAGCCAAAACAACATAGCTGAATGAGTGCCTCCCATGGCGTTGACATACCTCACCGCCGAGACGTTGACCATACGCAGCCTGATGCACGCCTTGGCTACTCCATTTGCAAATCTGCGAATCGCGAAGGATCCCGCCAGAAGTTCCAGAGCATTGATGTGGAGGTGGGACTCGTCCACCGACCAGCATCCTCCGGTTGTCACACCTTCGCCTTGCCGTTCCAGGCCGAGAGATTGTGGATCCACCATAACAACTCGTCTCTGGTATCCGAATCCAGCGAGAGGAGATCTGCATATGAAGCCCCCGCGTGTAGGTGGGTAATCTTCAAGCGTTGCAAGGCCCGCTAATGCAGCGGGGCTGGGAAGACTGCCTGAATAGAGGAGGCCAGGAGGCCGATAATCCGGGCCAGATGGCGCAGTGAGATCTGAGGAGCCGCCAAGGCGCGGCGCAACTCCTTGTGGATGGAATGGATTTTTTCCCCAGGGAGGCGTAGCGTAGACGTGGTCGAATCCACCGTGAAGCCCAGAAAATCCATGCTGCGAGATGGTACCAGCACAGACTTCTCCCTCTTGAGAAGAAAACCCAGACGGGACAGGAGATTCATAGTCAAATCTAGATGACTGAGAAGGATGGATCGGTCCTGAGCCATGATAACGATGTAGTCTAAGTAGACTATTAGATGTACTCCTCAACTGCGCAGCCAAGCCATAGCTGGACGCATTAATTTGGTGAAGCACCAGCGAGCTGAAGAGAGACCAAAGGGGAGACATGTAAAACGCCAAAGGTCCCCTTTCCAGAGAAAACGAAGAAGGTCTCTGGAAGACTCTGACACTGGAACCGTCAGATATGCATCTTTGAGGTCGAGCTTCACCATCCAATCTTGTTGCAGAAGAAGATCTCTGAGAATGTGAATCCCCTCGATTTTGAAGTGGTGGTACCTGACGAACGCATTTAAAGCCCGGAGATTGATTACCAGGCGCATATGCCCTTTCTTTTCCACTAGGAAAATGCTGCTGACAACTCCCAAGTGTCCGTCCAGGGCCCGTTCCACCGCCCCTTTCCGGTAGAGGTCCGACAGCTCCTGATCCACCAAAGCTTGTGCCTGTGTGGAGCGGACCTGGATATGCGGTGGGGGCAGGAAAGGAGGGTCGTCTACCAGCTCTATGTGGAACCCCCGAACTGTGGAAAGAACCCACAGGTCCGAGGTGATGCTGGACCAAACATGAGAAAAAAGATGGAGTCTCACCCCTACATAAATATCCGAAAAATGCAGAGGAGGTGTTGGACTTACTATAAGGACGTCTTTATCCCGTGGAACCTCTATAGCAGTGGTGGCGAACCTATGGCACGAGTGCCAGAGGTGGCACTCAGAGCCCTCTCTGTGGGCACCCATGCCATGGAAAAAGTTTATGGCGTACCAATATGCCTCAGACTTTTCCTGCCATTCATCAGCGCAGGATACACTATGAACAGCACAGGCAGCGCACGGAATGTAGGCAGGTTATTATAGCTAAATGATAAAGTACATGGAAGATATAATATGTTGGACTGTAGTATTCAGGTTAAATTGCAGTGTCGGCACTTTGCAATAAATAAGTGGGTTTTGGTTTGCAGTTGGCACTCGGTCTCTAAAAGGTTCGCCATCACTGCTCTATAGCCTCTCAAATGGCCCGATCCGCCACGAGTAGGGAAGAAGGAAGAAGACTGTCTCGCCTCTGGGTAGGGGTTCCTCTGAGCAAAGGGCCTCTGAGAGAAGGAGCCTCGACCCATGCCTCGGGTCTGGAAGGTCGACTGGCCGGACAGTCGGCCCCTGGAACTGCCGTCCCTGGTAGAAACCCTATTCTGAAACACCCTTTTCATGAAGGACTGGGCTTTGTCTAATGCCGTAAAGGCGCCCACAAAACGGCCCATATCCTTGATAAAAGAATCACAGAAGAGCAAACCTTGTGCCTCCCTGCCTGCCTCTGTAAGGGCGAGGTTGGCCAATTTGGGTTCTATTTTAAAAAATATAAAGGGAATTATTAACATTCCCGGTAATACAAATGGCGCGTTGAACCCAGCCCTGGAGTTCCTCCGGGTCCACCTGCCTGTCCTCAGCTCTAGCAGTTTCTGACAGCTCGAAAATTTTGACCAAGGGGCCAAAGACATCCAAGAGTTTGTCCTGGCAGGCTTTTAAGGCTGATTCTAGCCTTTTCGAGGATTCCAACCTGATTTGGCCAAAAATTTTGCCCTTTTAGGGTCCACCACTGGGGTATCACAGACCTTGTTAGGTACCAGGGGTTTCAGGCATTCCGCCCGTAGCTTATTGCGAGCCTCCTTACTAAGGGGGCACCGAACATCGGCCTCTAAGTACTTGGCCACATGGTCTACTGGGAGCCACTCCGTCGATCTGGGATGATGGAGGGCATCCGGGTCAAAGAGGGGTTCGCCAACCGGGTCTATAATGGCGGCCGAAGAGGCAGTGGCGGCCTCAGCTAGAGAGCCGCTGGCCGAAGGGGCTGAAAAGCATCAGTCGGAGCCTCCTCTTCTGAACCAAAGTCCGACTCGGACTCAGTGTCTGGTTGTGCTCTGGCACATTTCCATGGGCACGCTCTTTCTGCCTGGCGCGTACAGGCTCTTTTGCGCGACATAGGCGCGCTATCATGGGTGGCAAAAGTCACACCGCTCAAATCGTTTCTGGAGGCTGACGGGTCAGGTGCTGATGACCTAGAGTCAAGGGTGGCATGGGGCACCTGCACTCTAGAAGCAGAGGGTTGGGCCAAAATGGACTCAGAGATGGACCAGGATAGTGTGGAGGACATAGATCCCATAGCCGCAATGATGGCATCAGTGATAGAGCGCTGGAGCGCAAGGACCTGGGAGTCATCCACCCGGGGGTTATCCACTCCCGCAGGGGGGAAGGGGCCATAATATTAGCCCAAGGGAGTACTTGTCCACAAGGGAAACAGAGCAATAGGTACCAGAGGGCCGAGACCAGGGGTAATGTCGTCCGCAACTGCCGGACGGAATGAAGAGCGAAGCGTCCGAAGTCTCGCGAGACTACGGGCGCGACGTACGCAACTGACGGCCAGAATGAAGCGCGGGGCGCCCGAAGTCTCGCGAGTCTGCAGGCGCGTCAGTAGGAGGGCGGGGCCAGAACAGAGCAGCCGGGGAGCGCGGAGAAGAAGGAGAAGATTAGGTAAGAGCAATGGCGGACGGGTGCAGTAGGCGCCGAAGCAAAGGAGATAGGGAAAGAGGGGGGGAACGGATTCGAGGACACCAGAAGGAAGAAAGAACCACACCAGTCCCTGAGGCAGAGACTGGTGTGGGAGCAATGGCGACAGGGGAGAAAAATATATATATAAAAACGCTGACATAACCAGACCTATAAGTAAATATATATAGGCGACACCTGTGAGGAAGAAAACCTAATAAAACCAAAAACTACCAATCGAGTGAAACACTGAAATAGGTACAAACAAAGAAAATAACTGTATTGGAGTGCACTTATCTTGGTGGCAGCAGCAAAGAAAGAGGAAGGACTTATGGATGTGGGGTCTATTATACTGGCACTAGATGGGGAGGGGCTTGTTGCCATGGTTTCTTTCCTTTATGTCATGTTTTTCTTTGCTGCTATTGGTGGACAGTAAAGAAAGGGTTAAGCAATAGGAGCCTCCGTGTCTTGAAATAAAATCAGTGATACAGTCCTAACCTCAGTATCTGAGGAAAGGGATTTAGGGGTCATTATTTCAGAAGACTTAAAGGTAGGCAGACCTTGTCATAGAGCAGCAGGAGATGCTAGCAGAATGCTTGGGAGTATAGAGAGAGGCATTACCAGTAGAAAGAGGGAGGCGCTCATGCCGCTCTACAGAGCACTAGTGAGACCTCATCTGGAGTATTGTGCTCAGTACTGGAGACCATATCTCCAGAAGGATATAGATACTCTAGAGAGAGTTCAGAGAAGAGCTACTAAACTGGTCCATGGATTGCAGGATAAAACTTACCAGCAAAGATTAAAGGACCTTATCATGTATAGCTTGGAAGAAAGACGAGACAGAGGGGAGATGAGAGAAACTGCTAAATACATAAAGGGAATCAACAAGGTAAAAGAGGAGAGAAGATTTAAAAGAAGAAAAACTACCACAAGAGGACATAGTGTTAAATTAGAGGGGCAAAGGTTTAAAAGTAATATCAGCAGGTATTACTTTACTGAGAGAGTAGTGGATGCATGGAATAGCCTTCCTGCAGAAGTAGTAGCTGCAAATACAGTGAAGGAGTTTAAGCATGCATGGGATAGGCATAAGGCCATCCTTCATATAAGATAGGGCCAGGGGCTATCCATAGTACTCAGTATATTGGGCAGACTAGATGGGCCAAACGGTTCTTATCTGCCGACACATTCTATGTTTCTATGATAGGATTAGATACACAGCTCATCAGACAGTATCACACATGATAGGATTAGATACACAGCTCATCAGACAGTATCACACATGATAGGATTAGATACACAGCTCATCAGACAGTATCACACATGATAGGATTAGATACACAGCTCATCAGACAGTATCACACATGATAGGATTAGATACACAGCTCATCAGACAGTATCACACATGATAGGATTAGATACACAGCTCAGCAGACAGTATCACACATGATAGGATTAGATACACAGCTCAGCAGACAGTATCACACATGATAGGATTAGATACACAGCTTAGCAGACAGTATCACACATGATAGGATTAGATACACAGCTCAGCAGACAGTATCACACATGATAGGATTAGATACACAGGTTGGAGATGATTCTGGAGCAGAGAAACCGTCACGCTCTGATTTGTCTCCACAATGATGGCCGCCCTCTTGTGCTGGAGACACTTTCCTCTGGCAGACCCTGCACCAATCTAAAACCCGCCCCCAAAATGACATGTGGTGCTGACAAGAGCCCTGTGCTCTCAGGAGAAGCAGGCTGCGTGTTCTCTCTGCACTGTTGGAGCAGGCTGCGTGTTCTCTCTGCACTGTTGGAGCAGGCTGCGTGTTCTCTCTGCACTGTTGGAGCAGGCTGTGTTGTATTTTTGCAGGCGTGAACTGCATTTTACTTTCCTGGTAGGTTTGCAGGAGGTGGATTCTGTAGTATTGTGTATTGTCAGCTCTGCATTTGGAGTGGACTGTGTTACCTCCTGTGGAGCGGACTACAGTTGGAGTGGACTGTGTTACCTCCTGTGGAGCGGCTACAGTTGGAGTGGACTGTGTTACCTCCTGTGGAGCGGCTACAGTTGGAGTGGACTGTGTTACCTCCTGTGAAGAGCAGACTACAGTTGGAGTGGACTGTATTACCTCCTGTGAAGCAGACTACAGTTGGAGTGGACTGTATTACCTCCTGTGAAGCAGACTACAGTTGGAGTGGACTGTGTTACCTCCTGTGGAGCAGACTACAGTTGGAGTGGACTGTGTTACCTCCTGTGAAGCAGACTACAGTTGGAGTGGACTGTGTGTATTACCTCTTGTAGAGCGGATACAGTTGGAGTGGACTGTGTTACCTCCTGTATATCTATGGCGTTAGCCGTGTGGTCTGAGCGGGTCCTGGAGCTGCTGCTGAAAATGAACAATCTGCAGCATGCAGGTAAGGTGTCGTGTGTTTAAGCCCCGTGTACACTACATGTCACTCCCCCTGCGTTCTTTGTAAGATTTTTCTTCTTCTGTAGGTTGTCTCCCATTCTGCGTCCAGGGACAGCGGGTCGGCTGGGTGACGCAGCCAGTGGCGCAGGTTCTCCTGCAGAGTTCTGACATTTTCACATTATATAAAGAGGACTCCGGGGCCCGGCTGGAGCTGAGTGATCGGCTGCGCACCCCCCATGAGCGGACGCGGGCTGTGCAGGAGGTGATGGAGGGGCTCAGAGGTCGGGGAGCCTTCCCCTGTCTCCAGGAATGGAGGGACGAGGTGAGGACACAAAATCCCCCCCCCCCCCATATCCCAGCAAACGGTCATGGCCTTGTGTCTGTACGTCTTGCCGGTTATGGTCTCCTGTCTGTACGTCTTACCGGTCATGGCCTTGTGTCTGTACGTCTTGCCGGTTATGATCTCATGTCTGTACGTCTTACCGGTCATGGTCTCCTGTCTGTACGTCTTACCGGTCATGGCCTTGTGTCTGTACGTCTTACCGGTCATGGCCTTGTGTCTGTACGTCTTACCGGTCATGGTCTTGTGTCTGTATGTCTTACCGGTTATGGTCTCGTGTCTGTACGTCTTACCGGTCATGGCCTTGTGTCTGTACGTCTTACCGGTCATAGCCTTGTGTCTGTACGTCTTACCGGTCATGGCCTTATGTCTGTACGTCTTACCGGTCATGGCCTTGTGTCTGTACATCTTGCCGGTCATGGCCTTGTGTCTGTACGTCTTGCCGGTCATGGCCTTGTGTCTGTACGTCTTGCCGGTCATGGCCTTGTGTCTGTACGTCTTGCCGGTCATGGCCTTGTGTCTGTACGTCTTGCCGGTCATGGCCTTGTGTCTGTACGTCTTGCCGGTCATGGCCTTGTGTCTGTACGTCTTGCCGGTCATGGCCTTGTGTCTGTACGTCTTGCCGGTCATGGCCCCTTGTGTCTACGTCTTGCCGGTCATGGCCTTGTGTCTGTACGTCTTGCCGGTCATGGCCTTGTGTCTGTACGTCTTGCCGGTCATGGCCTTGTGTCTGTACGTCTTGCCGGTCATGGTCTCCTGTCTGTACGTCTTGCCGGTCATGGTCTCCTGTCTGTACGTCTTGCCGGTCATGGCCTTGTGTCTGTACGTCTTGCCGGTCATGGCCTTGTGTCTGTACGTCTTGCCGGTCATGGCCTTGTGTCTGTACGTCTTGCCGGTCATGGCCTTGTGTCTGTACGTCTTGCCGGTCATGGCCTTGTGTCTGTACGTCTTGCCGGTCATGGCCTTGTGTCTGTACGTCTTGCCGGTCATGGCCTTGTGTCTGTACGTCTTGCCGGTCATGGCCTTGTGTCTGTACGTCTTGCTGGTCATGGCCTTGTGTCTGTACGTCTTGCCGCTCATGGCCTTGTGTCTGTACGTCTTGCCAGTCATGGCCTTGTCTCTGTACGTCTTGCCGGTCATGGCCTTGTGTCTGTACGTCTTGCCGGTCATGGTCTCCTGTCTGTACGTCTTGCCGGTCATGGTCTTATGTCTGTACGTCTTACAGGTAATGGTCCTCACATCTGCACTCCGTCTGCCTTCCATGCATTGTAGTTTATTGCTCCCTGTTATCAGCCATAATCGGCTCAGACAGACTGTAGTGTTTGGTAAGAGTGACAGGAAATGCAAAAACCTCCCTGCTCCCCATGATGACTATAATAAGATGGGACTGATATCAGCGCTCCTCTTATAACGCTGCTGTACTGTAATAAGATGGGACTGATACCAGCCGCTCCTCTTATAACGCTGCTGTACTGTAATAAGATGGGACTGATATCAGCCGCTCCTCTTATAACTCTGCTGTACTGTAATAAGATGGGACTGATATCAGCCGCTCCTCTTATATAACACTGCTGTACTGTAATAGGATGGGACTGATATCAGCCGCTCCTCTTATAACTCTGCTGTACTGTAATAAGATGGGACTGATATCAGCCGCTCCTCTTATAACGCTGCTGTACTGTAATAAGATGGGACTGATATCAGCCGCTCCTCTTATAACTCTGCTGTTCTATTATATGGTGACTTTATGGTTACTGGCCCTTTAATTCAACATTTCCTGCTGCATGTAATTGACGTGTAGTGTGTGACTCCTGTGTAATCAGTCTTTCTTCACGCCATTGTTGCGCTGCGTTGTATGATGTGTGTGATGTGGTCACTTGTTCTGTCATAGTATAATTGGCGTGACGTGATTCTCTTTCCTCTCTCTTCCTCAGCTGTACGATGTGAAGACTTTCTTCTCGGATCCTCCTCTTCTCAGCATGGAGCGAGCAGCCACACGTGAGTCATAAGATCACTGTAACACATGGTGGTGCCCTGGGCCCAGGAGCTTGCACTCTATTTGCACAGGGTCTCTGTATATGATGGGACTATTATTGTTTCATCCTTCCCTCCAGCTCTCCTCGGGGTCTCCCGTTGTGGCGTCCATGTGAACGGCTTTCTACGCAGAGGTGCCGACATTTTTATGTGGATTGCACGACGTTCATTAACGAAACCCAACTACCCCGGAAAGCTGGACCATTTGGTGAGAGGTTCTGGAAGAGCCGGAGCATCTGGTCAGGGGTTCTGGGAGAGCTAGACCATCTGGTCAGGGGTTCTGGGAGAGCTGGACCATCTGGTCAGGGGTTCTGGGAGAGCTGGACCATCTGGTCAGGGGTTCTGGGAGAGCTGGACCATCTGGTCAGTGGTTCTGGGAGAGCTGGACCATCTGGTCAGGGGTTCTGGGAGAGCTGGACCATCTGGTCAGGGGTTCTGGGAGAGCTGGACCATCTGGTCAGGGGTTCTGGGAGAGCTGGACCATCTGGTCAGGGGTTCTGGGAGAGCTGGACCATCTGGTCAGGGGTTCTGGGAGAGCTGGACCATCTAGTGAGGGGTTCTGGCAGAGCCAGAGCATCCAGTGAGAGGTTCTGGGAGACCCGGAGCGTCTGGTCAAGGGTTCTGGGAAAGCTGGACCATCTGGTGAAGGATTCTAGAAGAGCAGGAGCATCTGGGATTGCTCATGGATTCTGGGAGAGCTAGAGCGTCCGGTGAGGGGTTTTGGGAGAGCTGGACCATCTGGTCAGAGTTCCTGGATGCACCGGAGCGTTTGGTCAGGAGTTCTTGTAGAGCTGGACCATCTGGTGAGGGGTTCTGGGAGAGATGGAGCATCCGGTCAGGGGTCCTGGCAGCGCCAAAGCGTCTGGTCAGGGGTTCTGGGAAAGCCGGAGCATCTGGTCAGAGGTTGTGGGAGAGCTGGATCATCTTGTGAGGGGTTCTGGGAGAGCCGGAGCGTCTGGTCAGGGGTTATGGGAGAGCCGGAGCCTCTGGTCAGGGTTTGTGAGAAAGCTGGGTGATGCCCAATATGGTCTCCTTTACAGATCTGACTGATCAGAGTGTTAATTAAAGGGGAACTCCTCTGTCTATAAGTGACTGGAAATAAGGCTGATACACTTCTACGTGGTGTCTCTTCAACAGGCGGCCGGAGGAATCTCTGCAGGGTCCGGCGTGTGGGAGACCCTCCTAAAGGAGTGTACAGAAGAGGCGTGTATCCCAGAATCCCTTGCATCCAAAGCCAGACCAGCCGGGACTGTAAGGTGAGCTCCAGTAAATGTCTTCAGTGTAAAGCACCTTGAAACTGGATGCCGCCATGTGCCCCACACTGATATCTAAGATATTTGGCCTGATGGAGCGGTTTCTTATCTACTAGCATTTCCTTTTATTCAATGTAAAATTGTCTATGCAGGGGGGATGTCAGCACCCATGGCGGTGCCCACAACCTATCTGCTGCTCCTGGGTCCCATGGTGATGTCTGCTGTGCCCTTCCCCATCTGAGCTACTGGGCACAAATGTATCACACTGCTTCTATGGCAAATGTATTGTGACAGTAACGTAATAGATGGCATCTTCTGGTGCCATTGTACATCTGAGGTCAGCATGTCTTACCCGGTCCTTGGTAACCACTGTCCCTCTTCCCTCACAGCTATGCCTATGAGAAGAAGGATGCCCTGTACCTGGAGCGCCAGTTTGTCTTTGACCTGGAGGTTCCTGAGTCCTTCCAGCCTCATGTGGGTGACGGAGAGGTACAGGAGTTTTATCTGTGGCCCCTGGACAAGGTGAGTAACACTGTGGCCCCTCAGTGTCAGTAGAGTGTGGACTTTCTCCATGTGACAGGTCATTGTGTCGCCTTGCAGGTGAGAGATGCTATCGCCACCCAGGAGTTTAAACCCAACTGTGCTCTGGTCGTACTGGATTTCCTCATCCGGAACGGGCACATTCAGCCAGACGACGGTAATGGATGAGAGTATTATAGGGGTTAATGGGGGCATATCGCTAGGATATGCCCCCATTGTCTTATAGGTGCGGGTCCCAGCACCTATATTGAGAACGGAGCTCCGCAAGTGAAGGATGGCGCGCTGCACATGCACAGACGCCCTCCATTCATTTTCTATGGGGCTGGCTCGGCTATTTTCGTCAGCCCCATAAAAATGAATGGGAACAGGGGCCACGCATGCGTGGTACACTCCCATTCACTTTTATGGGGAGCCGGCTCCGTTCTCGATATAGGTGCGGGTCCTAGTGGTGGGACCCGCAACTATAAAACAATGGGGGCATATCCTAGCAATATACCCCCATTGTCTATGATGAGACAACCCCTTTAATTGTGTGTAAGCTGAATGGAGGCGCTACAGCAGTGTACACCCCATGGTAGTGACTGGCTGGTTAATTAGGGTTAAACAGCTGCTCTTTATTTTATGACCATAGTTTTAAAGTCACTTTATCAGGTCATATCTCTGGGCCCCAGCTTGGGGTATGGGTAGAGGAGTGGGCCGTGCCTGGAGGCAGCGGGGTAAGGGGGTAGAGGAGTGGGCCGTACCTGGAGGCTGGGAGAGTAAGGGGGTAGAGGAGTGGGCTGTACCTGGGGGAAGGGGGTAGAGGAGTGGGCAGTACCTGGAGGCTGGGGGGAAGGGGCTAGAGGAGTGGGCAGTACCTGGAGGCTGGGGGGAAGGGGGTAGAGGAGTGGGCTGTACCTGGAGGCTGGGGGGAAGGGGGTAGAGGAGTGGGCTGGAGGCTGGGGGGAAGGGGGTAGAGGAGTGGGCAGTACCTGGAGGCTGGGGGGAAGGGGGTAGAGGAGTGGGCTGTACCTGGAGGCTGGGGGGAAGGGGGTAGAGGAGTGGGCTGTACCTGGAGGCTGGGGGGGAAGGGGTAGAGGAGTGGGCTGTACCTGGGGGTAGAGGAGTGGGCTGTACCTGGGGGTAGAGGAGTGGGCTGTACCTGGAGGCTGGGGGAAGGGGGTAGAGGAGTGGGCTGTACCTGGGGGTAGAGGAGTGGGCTGTACCTGGAGGCTGGGGGAAGGGGGTAGAGGAGTGGGCTGTACCTGGAGGCTGGGGGGAAGGGGGTAGAGGAGTGGGCTGTACCTGGAGGCTGGGGGGAAGGAGTAGAGGAGTGGGCTGTACCTGGGGGTAGAGGAGTGGGCTGTACCTGGAGTCCAGAAGGTGGAGGGTAGCAAAGTGGTAGATGGTGTAGGAGTGGGCTGCATCCAGGGGTGGTGGAAATGGTAGAAGAGTGGGTTATACCTGAGGGCAGGGGAGATGGTAGAGGAGCCGTGGCTGCAGTTTTGGGGTGGAGAACATTAGTAATATTTTCCTTTCTTCTTTCAGAAAAGTTTTACACCAAGTTTGTGGAAAATCTGCACAGACCGCTGTGATGTCACAGGAGAGCGCCATAATCCGATGCTGTGATTTCACAAGAGAATCACAATCTGATGCTGTGATGTCACATGACTGACCTGCAATCTGATGCTGTGATGTCACATGACTGATCTACAATCTGATGCTGTGATGTCACATGACTGACCTGCAATCTGATGCTGTGATGTCCCATGACTGATCTACAATCTGATGCTGTGATGTCACATGACTGATCTACAATCTGATGCTGTGATGTCACATGACTGATCTACAATCTGATGCTGTGATGTCACATGACTGATCTACAATCTGATGCTGTGATGTCAATGTGATTTCCCATTTTCCAATAACAGACATGGTAAATTGAATAGTGCTCTTAAATAGTTCAATTTACTTATCCAAAAAATAAGCCCTCATATGGTTATATGAATGGAAAATTTAAAAAAGTTATGGCTATTGGAACCTTACGATTAAAAAATGAAAATTGGCCCCGTACTATATACTCCGAAAACAATACAAACAATGAAGAACTTTCAAAAACGGACTGAGAATAAATATAAAAATGTCTACATTAAAACTGTAAACGGCTCTGTTCTGTCACATGGCCAAACAGGGGCTGTTGCTGGTCTGGGGTTTGGCTGGTTAGGTGGCGGCACAATATGTAAATTATTGCTGTTGTGGCTGCAATCTACTGAAAATTCCCCTTTATATTTGAATTACATAAAGGGGCCACATAGGGCTAATAGTCACCACTATGTACGTTTTACCTAATAATCACAGTTGTACTTACCTTTAGCCCTTGCATCCTAAACCTACATATGAAGAGAACCTCGTGGCGTAGCAGCTGGATCCAACCAACTGTTAAAAGAGGAGAGAAAAACAGTCATGGTGCATTTATCATTGAGACCTGGCCCCCCTAAGGGATGCATAAAAAAAAGAATGGTTTCCATATTCTACTACATACAACTTCCATAGTCAACTACGTGGAAAGGGAGGGACTGGTGTAGCAGTAACTTGGCCAGGAGCACGTTCAGCTTCTGCTCTGTTGGATGAGTGCGCGCATATTATTGTCTTTTTGCAATTACCTCGGTGATCGATTGCTGTCAAAACAAGTAAAAAGAGGAAGAGAAGCATCAGGAGTAATATATGGCATTGAAGTCCATGGGAAGGAATGACAGCTCCCTTCTGCTGCCGTTGATGAGCCCTGACTGCTGGTGGGAGATGCAGTGCTTCCTTTGGAAGGACCAGGCAAATGTCTGTTGGCCATAGTGTACAGTAACTGTACCAGTAATGTATGAAGAGTCACAATAGTGGCCCTGGACCAGACTGGTGAGGGTGGCAACAGCACGAGGAGTCAACATAGTGACCCCGGAACAGAGTGCTGAGGATGACAACTGCATGAAGAGTCACAATAGTGTCCCCGGAACAGTGTGCTGAGGATGACAACTGTATGAAGAGTCACAATAGTGTCCCCGGAACAGTGTGCTGAGGATGACAACTGTATGAAGAGTCACAATAGTGTCCCCGGAACAGTGTGCTGAGGGTGACAACTGTATGAAGAGTCACAATAGTGACCCCGGAACAGTGTGCTGAGGGTGACAACTGTATGAAGAGTCACAATAGTGTCCCCGGAACAGTGTGCTGAGGATGACAACTGTATGAAGAGTCACAATAGTGACCCCGGAACAGTGTGCTGAGGGTGACAACTGTATGAAGAGTCACAATAGTGTCCCCGGAACAGTGTGCTGAGGATGACAACTGTATGAAGAGTCACAATAGTGTCCCCGGAACAGTGTGCTGAGGGTGACAACTGTATGAAGAGTCACAATAGTGTCCCCGGAACAGAGTGCTGAGGATGACAACTGTATGAAGAGTCACAATAGTGTCCCCGGAACAGTGTGCTGAGGGTGACAACTGTATGAAGAGTCACAATAGTGTCCCCGGAACAGTGTGCTGAGGGTGACAACTGTATGAAGAGTCACAATAGTGTCCCCGGAACAGTGTGCTGAGGGTGACAACTGTATGAAGAGTCACAATAGTGTCCCCCGGAACAGTGTGCTGAGGGTGACAACTGTATGAAGAGTCACAATAGTGTCCCCGGAACAGTGTGGTGAAGGTGACAACTGTATGAAGAGTCACAATAGTGTCCCCGGAACAGTGTGCTGAGGGTGACAACTGTATGAAGAGTCACAATAGTGACCCCGGAACAGTGTGCTGAGGGTGACAACTGTATGAAGAGTCACAATAGTGTCCCCGGAACAGTGTGCTGAGGGTGACAACTGTATGAAGAGTCACAATAGTGTCCCCGGAACAGAGTGCTGAGGATGACAACTGTATGAAGAGTCACAATAGTGTCCCCGGAACAGTGTGCTGAGGGTGACAACTGTATGAAGAGTCACAATAGTGTCCCCGGAACAGTGTGCTGAGGGTGACAACTGTATGAAGAGTCACAATAGTGTCCCCGGAACAGTGTGCTGAGGGTGACAACTGTATGAAGAGTCACAATAGTGTCCCCCGGAACAGTGTGCTGAGGGTGACAACTGTATGAAGAGTCACAATAGTGTCCCCGGAACAGTGTGGTGAAGGTGACAACTGTATGAAGAGTCACAATAGTGTCCCCGGAACAGTGTGCTGAGGGTGACAACTGTATGAAGAGTCACAATAGTGTCCCCCGGAACAGTGTGCTGAGGGTGACAACTGTATGAAGAGTCACAATAGTGTCCCCGGAACAGTGTGGTGAAGGTGACAACTGTATGAAGAGTCACAATAGTGTCCCCCGGAACAGTGTGCTGAGGATGACAACTGTATGAAGAGTCACAATAGTGACCCCGGAACAGTGTGCTGAGGGTGACAACTGTATGAAGAGTCACAATAGTGTCCCCGGAACAGTGTGCTGAGGATGACAACTGTATGAAGAGTCACAATAGTGTCCCCGGAACAGTGTGCTGAGGGTGACAACTGTATGAAGAGTCACAATAGTGTCCCCGGAACAGAGTGCTGAGGATGACAACTGTATGAAGAGTCACAATAGTGTCCCCGGAACAGTGTGCTGAGGGTGACAACTGTATGAAGAGTCACAATAGTGACCCCGGAACAGAGTGCTGAGGATGACAACTGTATGAAGAGTCACAATAGTGTCCCCCGGAACAGTGTGCTGAGGGTGACAACTGCATGAAGAGTCACAATAGTGTCCCCGGAACAGTGTGGTGAGGGTGGCAACTGCATGAAGAGTCACAATAGTGTCCCCGGAACAGAGTGCTGAAGGTGACAACTGTATGAAGAGTCACAATAGTGTCCCCCGGAACAGTGTGCTGAGGATGACAACTGTATGAAGAGTCACAATAGTGTCCCCCGGAACAGTGTGCTGAGGGTGACAACTGTATGAAGAGTCACAATAGTGACCCCGGAACAGAGTGCTGAGGATGACAACTGTATGAAGAGTCACAATAGTGTCCCCCGGAACAGTGTGCTGAGGGTGACAACTGCATGAAGAGTCACAATAGTGTCCCCGGAACAGTGTGGTGAGGGTGGCAACTGCATGAAGAGTCACAATAGTGTCCCCCGGAACAGTGTGCTGAGGGTGGCAACTGTATGAAGAGTCACAATAGTGTCCCCGGAACAGAGTGGTGAGGGTGACAACTGTATGAAGAGTCACAATAGTGACCCCGGAACAGTGTGCTGAGGGTGACAACTGTATGAAGAGTCACAATAGTGTCCCCGGAACAGTGTGCTGAGGGTGACAACTGTATGAAGAGTCACAATAGTGTCCCCCGGAACAGTGTGCTGAGGGTGACAACTGTATGAAGAGTCACAATAGTGTCCCCGGAACAGAGTGGTGAGGGTGACAACTGTATGAAGAGTCACAATAGTGTCCCCGGAACAGTGTGCTGAGGGTGACAACTGTATGAAGAGTCACAATAGTGTCCCCGGAACAGTGTGCTGAGGGTGACAACTGTATGAAGAGTCACAATAGTGTCCCCGGAACAGTGTGCTGAGGGTGACAACTGCATGAAGAGTCACAATAGTGTCCCCGGAACAGTGTGCTGAGGGTGACAACTGTATGAAGAGTCACAATAGTGTCCCCGGAACAGTGTGCTGAGGGTGACAACTGTATGAAGAGTCACAATAGTGTCCCCCGGAACAGTGTGCTGAGGGTGGCATGAACAGTCACAATAGTGGCTCTGCAACAGAGTGGTGAGGGTGGCAACAGCATGAAGAGTCACAATAGTGGCCCCAGAACAGAGTGGTGATGGTGGCATGAACAGTCACAATAGTGGCTCTGTAACAGACTGGTGAGGGTGGCAACAGCATAAAGAGTCACAATAGTGGCTCCGGAACATACTGGTGAGGGTGGCAACAGCATGAAGAGTCACAATAGTGGCCCCGAAATAGTGTGTGGGGAAGAGGGGAGGGACAATAGCAGCGGCAGTAACAGCACGAGATGGTGGCAGATCACAGTAGAAGATGGCAGTAGAGGCAGCAGGTGTGTGGCATCAGGTGGGTGACAGCATCAGAATAGTGACTGAAGCACGTGGCCAGAAGTAACATGTAAATGTTTCGGTGTGGCAGCACACTGCAGTCAGAACATTACTGCCAGAATGATCTAGTCTGATGAATCGAGCACTGGTATGTGGAAATCCTGGCTGATCCAGGCCTGATTCATCTTTATAAAGGTCAGTCTCTCCACATTTTGAGTGGAAAGGTGAGTTTGGGGTAACTATGCCTTCTGCCGCACCAAACACCCGCTCTGATGCCACACTACTGGCCGGGCAGGAAAGCTTGTCCAGGACAAACTCAGCCAGTTGGCTGCCCAGTAGTCCAGGGTGTCTTGGATGAGGGGAGGCAGGGTGCAGTCCAAGTATGCCCCACCTGCTGGTTCAGGTTCTGCTCCATGTCCTGCTGGTGCTGGGTGCTTTCTTCAGTAGGCGGGTGGAGAAAAGTGCTCATTAGAGACTCCAGACTTAAGTTGCTGCTGATAGAGCTAGTACTGCTTCTGCCACCCCACCCCTCTCCAGCAGTCATGGCAGTGGAGCATGAGCGCAGGGGGTCCCTCCGGTCAGAACTTCGTGAGGATGGGCGATGGTGCACATAGGCAGCGACCAACCGACTACGTAGAATGTCTGGATAGTAGTTGAGTCTTTCATTCATCTCAGAAGGTGTAAAAAAGACCCCCATTTTGGACCATTAGTGAGGTTCTAACATGGTGGCGAGCCAGTTGTCATAACTTTGATGAATGGTGATAATGCAGCTGTCACTATGGAAGCAGCTCAGCATGCATCTCACCATTTACATAAAGAACTCAAAGGGAGTCCCTGCCTTCATCTCCATTGCATACAGCCATGGTCTGTAAGGGTCATCTACCTGTTCTTCCTCATCGCCCTCCAGCTCCTCATGCTCCTCTCCTGTTTCTTGGGCAGATACACCACCTAGTTCTGTATAGAATTCCTAGGCATTTATGTCCTCCTCTTCCTCTGCCAGTTCAGCCTCAACAGGGCTCAGGTGGCCGTGAGATGTAGGCACCACGTCTCCTGTCCCCTGGCCTCTCAGATTTATCAGCATCTCCTCCAGGATGTGAAGGAGTGGAATGACATCATTCATTCCGTAATCCTGGAGACTGACAAATAAAGTGGCCTCCTCAGGGGTCCTGAGCAAACGGCAGGTGTCACGCATGAGCTGCCACTGGCTAAAGTGGAAGTTACACAGGGGAGTGCTCCTGTCCGCCTGCATCATTGAAAAATCGTCCACGTATTTCCTTTGCTAATACAGTCGGTCCAAAATGTGGCATGTGAAGTTCCAACATGTGGAGATGTCGCATATGAGGAGATATTGGGGAACACCATTTTGCCTTTGCAGGTGAAGGAGGGCATGTTAGAGTGGCTGAAATGCATGCACCGTTTCCTGGCCATTTTCAAGTCGTCTTGCAGTTGGGTGGGAGACTTCAGGAACCAGGTTTCAACCAGATTAAAGACGTGTGCCATGCAGGGTTCATGTGTCAGCCCTCCCTGATGCAGAGCAGACAGAATGTTCTTCCCATTATCAGTGACCATGGTTCATATCTTGGTCTTTTCATGCAACATCTTTCAGTGAGTCTGACATCAATAGTAAGCAAATTAATGGAAACCCTATTAAAGGATAGGATTGTGGAACATCTAAAATCCCATGGATTGCAAGATGAAAAACAACATGGGTTTACTTCAGGGAGATCATGTCAAACAAATCTTATAGATTTTTTTGACTGGGTGACTAAAATAATAGACGGTGGAGGTGCAGTAGACATCGCATATCTAGATTTTAGTAAGGCTTTTGACACTGTCCCACATAAAAGACTTATCAATAAACTGCAGTCATTGAGCATGGACTCCCATATTGTTGAGTGGATTAGGCAGTGACTGAGTGACAGACAACAGAGGGTTGTAGTCAATGGAGAACATTCAAAACAAGGTCATGTTACCAGTGGGGTTCCACAGGGATCTGTACTGGGACCAATTTTGTTTAATATCTTCATAAGTGATATTGCAAAAGGCCTCGATGGTAAGGTTTGTCTTTTTGCTGATGACACAAAGATATGTAACAGGGTTGATGTTCCTGGAGGGAAACGCCAAATGGAAAAGGATTTAGGAAAACTAGAAGAATTGTCAGAACTCTGGCAACTGAAATTTAATGTGGATAAGTGCAAGATAATGCACCTGGGGCGTAAAAACCCAAGGGCAGAATATAGAATATTTGACACAGTCCTAACCTCAGTATCTGAGGAAAGGGATTTAGGAGTAATTATTTCAGAAGACTTAAAGGTGGGAAGACAATGTAATAGAGCAGCACGAAATGCCAGCAGAATGCTTGGATGTATAGGGAGAGGTATAAGCAGTAGAAAGAGTGAAGTGCTTATGCCGCTGTACAGAACACTGGTGAGACCTCACTTGGAGTATTGTGCGCAGTACTGGAGGCCATATCTCCAGAAGGATATAGATACTCTAGAGAGAGTTCAGAGAAGAGCTACTAAACTAGTACATGGATTGCAGGATAAAACTTACCAGGAAAGGTTAAAGGACCTTAATATGTATAGCTTGGAAGAAAGAAGAGACAGAGGGGATATGATAGAAACTTTTAAATACATAAAGGGAATCAACTCGGTAAAGGAGGAGAGCATATTTAAAAGAAGAAAAACTACCACAAGAGGACACAGTTTTAAATTAGAGGGGCAAAGGTTTAAAAGTAATATAAGGAAGTATTACTTTACTGAGAGAGTAGTGGATGCATGGAATAGCCTTCCTGCAGAAGTGGTAGCTGCAAATACAGTGAAGGGGTTTAAGCATGCATGGGATAGGCATAAGGCTATCCTTCATATAAGATAGGGCCAGGGACTATTCATAGGATTCAGATATATTGGGCAGACTAGATGGGCCAAATGGTTCTTATCTGCAGACACATTCTATGTTTCAGGCCTTGGTCTTTTTAATGCAGCATCTTTCAAGTGAAACTCTTTAAGTGCACATACCGGATTATACCAGAATGGAACCAGAAGGGGACCAAAGATAATTACAGAAATAGTTAATGCAAACAATGTTTTACTTTTTCATCTTACTCTTCCCACTTTTCCAAAACCTCCTGAAATACCCCCACATCCATTCACCCAGCAAGGAACTATTCATCTCTCCCTCCATCTTACCTTCTCATCTGACCGCTTGCACAAACTTGTTTGGCAACGTAAAACACTTCCTTCCCAAACACACACACATACCTCATACCGTCTCTTATTCTCACCTACTAACAATTTCTTTGCTTCTCCTAATTGCTGATGATATCTCTCCAAATCCAGGCCACCCTCAGCAAATCCCCATTATCACCTCTACGTCCCAGTACAAATCTCCTTCTACAAATTTCTGCAACCCCTTGAACCTAATAACCATTCCTCTGACCCCTGCTACCTTGATCCCTTTTGCAGGAGCATTATGGAATGCACGCCCTGTCTGTAACAAACTGCCCTACATTCATGATCTTTTCATCTCTCGAAAACTTTCCTTTCTGGGTCTCACAGAAACATGTCTGACACTTTTTGACACCTCCTCCCCTGCTGCACTCTCATATAGTGTTTTTTATTTCATTCACCCCCCGCTCCGGCTGCAAACATGGTGGAGGAGTTGGTCTTCTCCTATCAGACACCTGCTCCTACAGCCCAACTCCACTACGCTCACTTCATTTGAAGCACACTCTGTTCGCATCTACTCTCCCTCCAAACTTCAAGTAGCTGTTATTTACTGCCCCCCAGGCTCAGCCACCATCTTTCTTGTCCACTTTAACACCTGGCTCCTACACTTTCTTTCTGCCAACATCCCCACTATCATCATGGGTGACTTCAACATCCCTATTGACACCTGCGACTCAGCCACCTCAAAACTCCAATCACTCTCTTCCTCCTTTGGCCTCTCACAGTGGTCTTCCGCTCCCACCCACAGAGATAGTCACACTCTGGATCTTATCTTTACGCGCCTCTGCTCCTTATCTAACATTTCTAATAAGCATCTCCCCCTATCCGACCACAACCTACTCACCTTCTCTTCATTGGTCTCTTCTGTAGCTCCCCCGGTCCACACACTAGCACACCCTCGCAGGAACCATAAAAATCTCGACTTTCGCTTGCTTTTTGACTCTCTTCTGCCACTCTCTACTATTTGTTCCCTCCAAGACAGACAACCCTGGCACACCAACCTGATTAAAAAACTTAGACAAGCTTCCAGGGCTGTTGAGCGGCGATGGAAGAAATCCCATTCTAAAGATTGATTCACCGCATACAAGCAATCCCTCCTCATATTCAAATCCTCACTGATGCAAAACAGGCCTACTTCTCATCTCTTATATCTTCCCTGGCCCACAGCCCTAAACAACTTTTTAACACTTTTAAAGGGGTTGGCTGGGTTCAGAGCTGAACCTGGACATACCCTTATTTTCACTTAGGTAGCCCCCCTCAGGCTAGCATCGGAGCTAAATCGCGCAGGGCAAGGGCTCTTTTGTGCCTGGGAGGTTGTTGGTGTGCCTGGGCCAGAACCACATTTACCCAGTTGGCCATAAAGGACATATATTTTGTCTTTGACCTAATTTAAAACTCCACACATCATCGCTGGTATGAACTTTACCAGACGCCGACTGGCCCACCTTTTGCTGTATGTACAGTTGTGTTCAAAATAATAGCAGTCAGACATCACTAACCTGATCAATCACTGTTTTTGGTAGAAATTGTATTTCTACATGGCAAATAATTTACTAGCAGGTGTAGTAGAGTAATAGAAATCCAACAGACCCAACAGTCATGACATGCATGCTGCTGATTCAGTGTAATTGAATCGCTAAATTAAAGGGGCATGTTCAAAATAATAGCAGTGTGCTATTATGAGTGAGGTCATGTCACGACTGTAACTGATCCAGACAGGTCTGGGAGGAGAAGGTCGCAGCGACTTGCTACTCGCGATAGCTTGTAAGTTTGCTCCGTGGTTCAGGGTATGTCATCTGGGTTTTGCCTTGTGAACCTTTTTGTCCCGACTGGGAGTTTGTAGGCATCCTTCTCAGGTGAGTCCTGTCTGCCACTCCCAGCTACTATATTAGTTTCAGTTTCACTTGCAGTCATTGCCAGATATAGTCCTTACTACCAGTGCTACTCTGACCTTGGAAGGAGATCGTTTGATGGTGTTGCTGTGGAGCTCTTGTCCGGCGTGGACTGTCGTGTTTGGGATCGCCTTCTCTGCTTGTGACTGGATAAGTCTATCTCTGCTGTTGTTTGTTTGTTGCTGTCTTCCCCTGTTGTTTTCCTAGACGTGAGTGATGGTGACTAGCGCTCCCATCGGCCTTTCCCCAGTCCAGTCTTGTTAGGGCGACTGAGGGTTTAGGCATCCTGCTCGCCGCACGGGTTCACACCCCGTCTAGGGTATCAGGACAGACAGGTGCCAGCTTAGGGTTAGTCAGGGGTGGCCATTCTATTTCCCATCCGTAGATAAGGGTCCCCCTTCCCCTCCGTCTGGTGCGACACGACTGCTGCTGGGATAGCGGTCGTGACAGTATATCTGGCCTTTTAAAAAAAAAAAAAGTGACATTTCTTTTTTTTTTTTTGCTTTTTTGCTTGCTGTTTTGCTTTGTATTTTGTCTGTTCCACTATGGATCCGGTTTCGGTTTTGGCGAAACAATTACAGGGATTATCCCTTGAAGTGGCAGGATTAAAAGCAACAGTGCTGCAGCAGCAGCAGCCATCCTTGGGTTCCACTGTTGCTACGGGAAACCAAGGTACTCCTGAGCCAAAAGTGGCTTTACCTGATAGGTTCTCAGGAGGGAGAGACCAATTTGTAACCTTCAGAGAAGCTTGCAAATTGTTCTTCAGGTTACGCCCTAGATCCTCCGGCGGTGAGGAACAACGGGTGGGCATTGTAATTTCTCTCCTGCAAGGAGATCTGCAGGCTTGGGCTTTCTCCCTACCATCAGACTCTCCGGCCTTACGATCAGTGGAGGAGTTTTTTGAAGCCCTGGGTCTCGTATATGATGTCCCGGACAGGGTCTCACTGGCTGAGTCTAAGCTACGTAGACTTCGGCAAGAGAACCGGTCTACTGAACTATATTGTTCCGAATTCCGTAGGTGGGCTACTGATACGTTATGGAACGACTCGGCCCTTAGGAGTCAGTTCTGCCAGGGGTTGTCTGAAAAATTAAAAGACGCGCTGGCGGTATACGAGGTCCCTGGGTCTCTTGAGGCTGCTATGTCTCTGTCCATAAGAATCGACAGACGACTCAGGGAGAGACTAACCAATTTTACGGAGGCCTCTATAGGGCAGGGATCGGTCTGTTATGGTCCAGTCGAACCAATGCAAATAGGGGGCGCCACTAGACGGGTGAATCCTCCTAAGTTCCGCCGTAGGTCAGAGGTTTGTTTTCGTTGTGGGGGGAGGGGTCATTTTGTAAAGGTTTGTCCCTCAGAACCCAAGAGACCACAAACAAAGGAGCCGCCGGAAAACTAGAGTCCCCAGATTGTGCGGAGGAGAACAGTCTGGGCGTATTCGTTTCCTCCATACGCATGTCTCAGTTTTTGTTGTCCGCTACCGTTGAGGCGGGCAATAAAACTGAGATCTGTTCCGTCTTTTTGGACAGTGGGGCGGGGGTCAACTTGGTGGATTCACGGTTTGCTCAGGCTCTGGGTTTTACTCCGGAACCGGTATGCAGAACTATTCCTGTTTTTGCCATCGACTCCTCCCCTCTTACTCAGAGAGAGTTAACTCAGATCATCCATAATATCCATCTGCAGGTAGGGGACCTCCATAAAGAGCATATCTCTTGTTATGTCCTGGACGGTCTTCCGGCTCCTATAGTATTGGGGCTTCCCTGGCTGGTGACTCACAATCCAGTGGTGGATTGGCAGGCCGGGGAGATTGTGGAGTGGAGTGAACATTGTAAGGACAACTGCTTGAGTAGTAGGTGCTCTACACTCTCTGTAACATCTTTACCTGCCTTTCTGTCAGATTTTATGGATGTGTTCTCTGAGAAGGGTTGTCAGGGGTTACCACCTCATCGTCCATATGATTGCCCGATTAATCTACTACCTG
The DNA here is from genome assembly GCF_905171765.1 of Bufo bufo. Taxonomy (NCBI): domain Eukaryota; kingdom Metazoa; phylum Chordata; class Amphibia; order Anura; family Bufonidae; genus Bufo; species Bufo bufo. The sequence continues at coordinate 699,531,463 of NC_053391.1, read as the reverse complement.
GGGCCAAACTACCTAAAACCCGGTTATACAATCTTTCCGGCCCGGAGAGGAAGGCTATAAAAGATTATATTTCGGAGAGTTTGGCTAAGGGACACATCAGACCCTCTTCTTCACCTGTGGCTGCAGGGTTCTTTTTCGTTAAAAAGAAAGATGGGGGCCTACGTCCTTGCCTGGATTTCCGGGAATTAAACCGGATAACTATCCGAGATCCCTATCCTCTTCCTCTCATTCCTGACCTCTTTAATCAGGTTGCTGGTGCTAAATGGTTCTCCAAAATGGATCTCAGAGGAGCCTATAACCTGGTTCGCATCAAAGAGGGGGATGAGTGGAAGACGGCTTTTAATACTCCAGAAGGGCATTATGAAAATCTGGTCATGCCATTTGGTCTTACTAATGCGCCTGCGGTATTCCAACATTTTGTCAACGATATTTTTAGTCACCTTATCGGGAGATTTGTTGTGATATATCTTGATGACATCCTGGTCTATTCCCCGACCCTGGATACACATAAGATCCATGTGAGACAAGTGCTGCAGATATTAAGGGCCAACAAATTGTTTGCTAAGTTAGAAAAATGTGTGTTCGCCGTAAAAGAATTGCCATTTCTGGGGTATGTGTTGTCAGATTCAGGTTTCCGCATGGATCCAGAGAAAGTCCGGGCGATTATGGACTGGGATCTGCCTGAGAACCTGAAGGCATTGCAACGCTTCCTGGGGTTTGCCAATTTTTATAGAAAGTTTATAAAGAACTATTCCTTGGTGGTCAAACCACTGACGGACATGACCCGAAAGGGATCCGATTTTTCCAAATGGTCACATGCAGCCAAAACTGCCTTTGCATCTCTGAAGGAGAGATTCACCTCGGCCCCTATTCTCGTACAGCCAGATGTCTCGCTTCCTTTTATTGTAGAGGTTGACGCATCAGAGGTGGGGGTGGGAGCGGTACTATCTCAGGGCCCGTCCCCTGGTGAATGGCATCCGTGTGCTTTCTTTTCGAAGAAATTGTCTACTGCAGAAAGGAACTATGATATTGGCAACAGGGAACTTTTGGCTATTAAGTTGGCTTTTGAGGAGTGGCGTCATTTTTTGGAGGGGGCGGTTCATCCCGTCACGGTGATTACTGATCACAAAAACTTATTATATCTGGAGTCTGCTAAACGTCTCACCCCTAGACAGGCTCGGTGGTCGTTATTTTTTACTAGGTTTAATTTTGTAATAACCTATCGCCCGGGGGCAAAAAATACTAAGGCGGATGCATTGTCCCGAAGTTTTCCTGGAGGGGGTGATGTTGAGGTACCAGAGCCCATTTTTGCAAAAAGGGGGTGGTGGTCTCTGCATTACACTCAGGTTTGGAGGGGAGGGTGTTGGAAGCTCAGGGGGACGCCCCGGCCTCCTGCCCCTCGGGTAAACTGTTTGTGCCAGAAAATTTACGACTGGAGATACTAAAAGAACACCATAACTCCACACTGGCAGGACACCCAGGTAGTAGGGCAACCTCTGAGTTAGTGTCTCATCGGTTCTGGTGGCCTAAATGGCGCCAGGAGGTGTTGAATTTTGTGTCTGCATGTGCTACCTGTGCTCGTTCTAAGGTAGATCATACTCGTCCGGCAGGGCGTCTGTTACCTCTGGCCATCCCCAACAGGCCTTGGACGCACCTGTCAATGGATTTCATTACGGATCTACCAGTATCAGCGGGGAAGACTGTTATTCTTGTAGTTGTTGACAGATTCAGTAAAATGGTGCACTTTATTGCTCTTGCCGCATTGCCTAATGCTAACACACTGGCTCAGGTTTTTATTGACCACATCGTGAAGCTTCACGGGGTCCCTTCCGATATTGTTTCGGATCGTGGTACCCAATTCGTTTCTAAATTTTGGAAAGCTTTTTGTTCTCGTTTAGGGGTTCATCTGTCGTTTTCTTCATCTTTCCATCCACAGTCCAACGGTCAGACTGAACGTACCAATCAAAACCTAGAGACATATTTGAGATGCTTTGTTTCCGAAAATCAGGAGGAATGGTCATCTTATTTACCGTTAGCCGAGTTTGCCATTAATAATCGTCATCAAGAATCTACCGATAAGTCACCATTTTTTGGTGCGTATGGTTTCCATCCTCAGTTTTGTACGTTTAGTGAGGGGGGGCCGTCTGGGATTCCCGAGGAGGAACGATTTGCGTCTTCACTTTCTTCAGTGTGGCAGAGTGTGCAAGAAAGTTTGAAGAGAATTGGTGGTAGATACAAACGTGCGGCTGATAGGAAGCGCTCTGAAGGTCCGGACCTTGGGGTGAATGACTTGGTGTGGTTGTCTACCAGAAATATCAAGTTGAAGGTTCCCTCGTGGAAATTAGGTCCGAGATTTATTGGTCCTTATAGGGTAATTAAGATCATTAACCCGGTGGCTTTTCGTCTGGAGCTACCTCAGACTCTAAGGATCCATAATGTCTTCCACAGATCTCTGCTTAAGAGATATGTAGAACCTTCTGAACCATTGCCACTACCGCCTCCACCGGTGGTTGTTGATGGCAGTCTTGAGTTTCAGGTAGAAAAGATTGTTGATTCACGATATGTTCGCCGCTCTCTTCAGTACCTGGTGCACTGGAAAGGTTATGGTTCCGAAGAGAGAATGTGGGTTCCAGCATCAGAGATAAAAGCGGACAGACTCATTCGGGCTTTTCATAGCTCCCATCCGGAGAGGCCTGGTCTTGAGGGTCCAGGGGCCCCTCGTAGAAAGGGGGGTACTGTCACGACTGTGACTGATCCAGACAGGTCTGGGAGGAGAAGGTCGCAGCGACTTGCTACTCGCGATAGCTTGTGAGTTTGCTCCGTGGTTCAGGGTATGTCATCTGGGTTTTGCCTTGTGAACCTTTTTGTCCTGACTGGGAGTTTGTAGGCATCCTTCTCAGGTGAGTCCTGTCTGCCACTCCCAGCTACTATATTAGTTTCAGTTTCACTTGCAGTCATTGCCAGATATAGTCCTTACTTCCAGTGCTACTCTGACCTTGGAAGGAGATCGTTTGATGGTGTTGCTGTGGAGCTCTTGTCCGGCGTGGACTGTCGTGTTTGGGATCGCCTTCTCTGCTCGTGACTGGATAAGTCTATCTCTGCTGTTGTTTGTTTGTTGCTGTCTTCCCCTGTTGTTTTCCTAGACGTGAGTGATGGTGACTAGCGCTCCCATCGGCCTTTCCCCAGTCCAGTCTTGTTAGGGCGACTGAGGGTTTAGGCATCCTGCTTGCCGCACGGGTTCACACCCCGTCTAGGGTATCAGGGCAGACAGGTGCCAGCTTAGGGTTAGTCAGGGGTGGCCATTCTATTTCCCATCCGTAGATAAGGGTCCCCCTTCCCCTCCGTCTGGTGCGACACGACTGCTGCTGGGATAGCGGTCGTGACAGTTCATTAATTTTTTTAAAAACAGGTGGCAATTATTGCCCTTTTTAAGGAAGGAAGGCAGAAAATGTTGTACCTGCCGGTTACAGTGCATTTCTCTCTCAAATTCTGAGGAAAATGGGTCATTCCAGACATTGTTCAGAAGAACAGCGTACCATATAAAGAAGTGCAGAAAATGATAGGCTGCTCAGCTAAAATTATCGCAAATGCTTTAAAATGGCAACCAAAACCTGAAAGACGTGGAAGAAAGCGAAAAACTACCATTCGAATGGATAGAAGAATAGCCAAAATGGCAAGGACTCAGCCAACATTTAGCTCCAGGAAGATCAAAGAAGGTCTAAAGTTACCTGTGAGTCCTGTTACAATTAGAAGACGCCTATGTGAAGCCAAGCTATTGTCACGGGAAGTACGGGGAAGGAAAGACAACCAAAGGGAACCACAACTAAACAACAACAGACTAGGCCCCAAACCTAGGGAGTAAAGAGGTCACCTCTTAGCATTCCCTGATACTCTCCCTAAGCTGCTAACAACATGTGCAAATCTCAAAGGCACATGCACAGAAACGTAAGACTGCTGAAACACTGCACCGAATCCTCAGCTTAGGTGTCGGGCATATGAAGCAAATGCTTTATATATATATATATATATATATATATATATATATATAAAAAACGGATCAAAAGAAAAAATTATAAAGATGATATTGATCCGCAAGGTGGACATATATACACCTCAAAGAGTTCGATTGAGAACCTAATTATTTTGTGCACTCAGTAAAACAGGGTACAAACGTCTATGTAAAAATATAAATGATTTATTATATAATAAGTTAAAATACAATCAATAACAATGAGTATAAAACCAATGATAGAAGGAAACTGTAGAACCCAAAATCTGCCACTAGATGGTGCCAACAGAACACAAATTTAACACCAAGACCAAGGTCTCACAATCTATTATTCAACCAGTACAAGAATGCAATGCTGCTTAAAATTATGAGAGATATATATCCATTGATTATGCACAGAAACTTACTAATGAAAATGAGAGATACAAGCCCTTGCTCTGCCCAAAACGATGACCAATCTCAGATTGTATAAGTAGTATTGCAATAAAACTTATAAATTATCGGCTTGATATCAAACTAGGGAATATAAAGATTCCCAACAGAGAAGCTCTCTTGTTATCAATATCAGATCTTGTATTCAGTGTTATGCATCTTCACTGAATCCGCTGATACTGATGTGGTACTAACACTATCCGTCCGCAATAAGCGGGGTTTGACTAAGTATCAAGCCAATTAATTATACCAATACTACATGAAACAAAATATACATTACCCAAGGGTCAAGTGATGTGCAGAGTCTCGGGGAAGTCTGCTCACAAGAGTTTTTCCGATAATCAAGATCTTTTCCTGGAATCTCCCTTTCTTTCTTTGCTCTTTTTCTCTTCCTTTTTTTTTTTTTTCTCCCTTGTATGTGGTTTCTTAACCAAAAACTTATCAGGTGAATACACCTTCCTAGTTTTGAACTTTCCAATCACTATTGGATGGGCGTGTACATTGATAAGGGGTGTGACGTCATAACACTACCCAGAATGCACTTTTGCTACATGTGTAGTGTTACCTACTCATACCTAGGTGGCACTGTTGAATAAGTCACACGCTTCATGCCCCAAAGGGTTAACTATGTAAATCTGACTATATTTTCACTATACACACCTGGTATTTGGAAGCCTAAATCAAAGCTGACTGATTAATTTTGACACTTCTTACCAATTAGAGACAGACTCTTAGACGCCTTTTGAATGTTTCCCACATTGTTGACTTATAAGACTGATAATAATATGAATAAACTTTGTTTTCTCACAGAGATATCCGTGCCTCCTCTGCTACACCAACGGTACCACATCTTCACAGACACTCATTAACAAAGCCATGCTTAAGCTGTTTTGAATATATTATAGGAATATATACGTCCCTAAAACATATATGATAACAGCTATATAAATGTCCTTGAAAAGACGTAACAATATAACCCAATACATATATCTTATTGATTGTCTTATACCAAACTAAGGTTGATTATAAGTGTCCATAGACATCACAGACTTTCTGCTCATTAGCAAATACCAAACTATGGATGTAATTAGCACTTGCTGCATCCACGGAGTCCTTATCTCAGAGGTAAGAGACAAACTTTGATACATGAATACATATTTTGAAGAACATCTAGACAATCCTCACACTGTGGAATTTATATTTAGATAACAAAGATAGTGAAGCCTTTACTTCTGTGTGATGTGTATTTTGACTGCCTAAATATATAATTAATTGTTACAATAACATTAGTTCTTTTGAACAACACAAAAATCTTCCCATGGACCTACTTCGGCCTACATTAAAATTCATACAAAATAGTCAATATAAACCAACATTGCTCCTAAAGGTAATAAATATCTATCATGAATAAAATAAGTAAATATAATTGGTTACACTTCTGAAAAGGCATAACAAATCCCCCTTCATTACAATGTAATCCAAGAGAGGAGTTGGACTACATTGGAATGTCAAAAAGGGCTTTTCATACGAGTTCCTCTAGGAATATAAGTTCTTGTTTAAACAGTTCGTTACTCTTATGAAGATTTATTGAGTGAGTCAATAACTTTGAGTGTAAGTTGGTGGTGACTATAGTGTCCTCCACAACGGAATATAAGTCCGATAAGTGCCGCTTCTGATTCTCCATCTCTGCATGAATGCTTATCAGATTCCTTTTCAGCGAACCGATCTCAAGTTCCAGTGTCTTAATTGAAATGGAATTAGCAGCTGATACACCAGTAGCAACGACAGCGCCTATTACACCAAAGATTATGGCGGCTACAATCGCAGAAACTAATCGCTTTGGCCGTTGACTTGTGGAAATCTGATCCCTGGTCAGGGTCTTTCTTGTTTGTTCCAGAATCTGTGTGATCCGTTCTTGGGAATAACTGATGTGCGTTTGATACCACATCTCTATCTCTGGAGACTGAATCTCGGAAACTTTGAACTGTCTTTCAACGAAGATGCGTGGATCCAAACTGACGTAGATCTTTTGGGATAGAACTCTCTTATTCGTCAAGATGAATCCTGTAGTATCCTGCAATATGATCCCAGATGAAGGGCCTGGTACAGGAATCGGCTCGGCGTAGAACTCCTTCCCCAAGATTAAGACAACGTAGATAATGGCAACAACCTTCGATGCCATCTTGCGCCTGTAATATATTGTATGACAAATATTAGTACATACAACTTCCACTTTTTATCACTCCTGCAAGAAAAGAGTTCATACTACCATACATCTTTGATTTGGCATAGTTTCTTTTCTTGAACAGAGCAAGTTCTCGATGCAGAGTTGAGTCAAGAGATAATTAGTTACAAAGGGAAAATACACAAAGATAAGTTAGTACACTCGTTTGTTTATACTATACCAATCCTGGCTCTCCGCCTTTAGCTGGAACCTTGAAATCTCTTTACTCTTCATCATCCGGTAATCCTTCCAATTGGCGAAGTTGTGACCTAGGATGACAAACACGTAACTGATGAATGTGCACCCACTTCTCTATAAATTCATCCCCCTTAGGAATTTTGATCTTGTAGACCACAGGTGACAATTTGTCAATGACAAAAATGACAGTTGTTTGGTTGTAGCACTCCACTCCACCACTAGAGGCTGGCCGATAAGCTATATGTAGCTTTCTCTTTACTCCCAGTATCTCCCACATTTTTGCCATCACCTCACTGGTGAAATTACTTCTGCGATCAGATTCAATGCGTTGGGGGAAGACCAAACCTGGAAAACATGTGGTTAATGAGTAGAGACGCACATACGCTTAAACTGCATGTTTTGCAAGGCAAACATTCTACCCATTTTGTGAACAAACAAGTCACGATTAACATGTATCTGTTGCCTTTTGATGAAGTTGTTACTGGACCAATAAAGTCAATTTGGATGTCTGACCATGGCATGGACATCCCCCTTTTCATCAGCGGTGCCCGATGATTGGGTGCTTGTGGCTGGAATTGAGGACAGATTAAACATCCTTGACAATATGTGCGAACGTCTTGCAACATATGCGGCCAATAGGCGTAATCCCCTAATAATTCATACGTTAACTTCTCACCTCGATGAGCAGCCGTTGGGACGTCATGGACGTGCTGTAACATCAAACCTCGGAATGCCGTGGGTACCACCCATTGTGAGATACCATTCTTCGAGGTTCTTACCAACAATCCATCCTGTAACGAGAATTGGGACTTACCTTTCATCAAAATCCGTAACTCTTCCTTGCCTGCACAGTCTTCCATAGTTTTGGGACAATTTTGTGGATCTTCAATGTGTTTGTAAAACATACCAATGACTGGATCCCCCTTTTGACTCGCGATGAGATCCCCACTAGGGGAATCTTGGCTCCATTGTGTCACATTGGCTTCCGCTCCTTTTTGGGCCTGCTTTCTTGTCATTGCATCCACTTGGATAGTTCCCATGAGGTCATCAACGTCCAGAACTTCTCCATTAATGGCTGCTTGTTTAGTGAGGGAATCATTCCCCTCCTTATCCATACCTGGATATTTTGAGTGACCTCTTACCTTTTTCCAGTAAATGGTAAGACCGTGGGCGATAAGCATCTCGTTGATCGTACAAAACATTTTACCATGCTTGACAGGCTTATTATTGCTGCTTACCATGTTAGACCTTTTCTATCCAGGGAAGTACTCCACAAAGCTGTTGTTAATATAATTAGAATCCGTGATTATAACAAACTCTTTAAGACCAGATTCGATAGCCATTTGTACGGCTTTATACACAGCGGCGAGCTCTGCGACCTGGCTACTTTTGGAGCCAATTTTGCATCCGACGGACACGTCTGGGAATGTGATATTCCACACGATTCCTATACCTGCAACCAAAGTACATTCAGTTCCTGTATCGGTATGGAAAGAACAGCCGTCATCATATACACATGGTATTGATTTGCAGTATTCTTCTTCATAAGACTTATATGGAGATGAAGGTTGTTCTTCCAGGAAATCTTTTCCTGGTGACTCACCTTTATGTCCTGAATTGGAACAATCATGAAGTTCAGCTAATCCTAGAGCAACTGTATTCTTGTTATTTTGTTTGTACCTGATTTCCAATGGCCATCCCATAAAGGACATCGTCCACGCGGTTATCCTGCTGTTTGATAAATTCCCATCCTTAATTCTATCACTCTGCAAATATTGCAGGGGTTGGTGTGCAGTCTCCACAATGATCTTTTCTCCCTGGATAAAACTCCTGAAATATTGTAAAGCCCACACCGTTGACAGTAATGCTTTTTCACAGTCATTGAATTTTACCTCAACCGGTGACAAGGACTTGCTGGCATAGGCGATGATCTTGTTCAGGTTGTTCTGTTTCTGGAAGAGGACTGCACTCACGCTTTTGTCGGTGAAGCCTGTTTCAATGTAAAAGGGTTTTCCACCTTCTGGATAGGCAAGGCATGGGACTTGGGTGAGTCTGGTTTTGAGTTCATTTACAGCTTGCTCGTGACGCTCACTCCATCCCAATTTCACTTCTTTCTTCAGCAACTGCAAAAGAGGTTTTGTAATTTCGGCATAGTTATCTATGAACTTACATGAATAGTTCATCATGCCCAGGAAGGATCTCAGCTCGTTAAGATTTCTAGGTGACTTTGAATCGATCACCGCCTCCACATTCTTCTTCTGTGGGTTAATTCCATCGGCAGTGATTTCGTGACCTAGGAAATTGACTTTGGTACGACACCATTGAGCCTTCTGTAAAGAAAGTTTCACACCGGCTTTTCTCAGTTGAGTTAGTACATGCCTCAGTTCTGCTATATGCTCCTCCAAAGTGGTGCTTTTGATTAGGACGTCATCCACATAGGATAATGTACCTTGTTCAGTGGTATCAGGCATCGCCGTATGACTGAACACAGTAAATTCATGACCTGCATTAATGTACCAGAAAGGTAATCGGGTCCAGGCATATTGTTGTTTTCCAAATGTAAAGGCCAGTTTGTATTTGTCATGGTTTGACTCTCTCTGTGACAATGGCCACACCCATCTGCCTCCCAGCCAAGCTCTTGAACTAATCTCTGCTTACCTCATTTGCATAGCCAATCAGAGGGGGTTTTACAATTTACCAATTGAAAGAGGTGCTCCAACTGTCATTATAAATATATGTGATGCATTCAATAAAGATTTAGTCAGTTTGAACTCATATACAGCCTGACTGGTGTTAGTTCTGTGAGAATTAAAACGACACGAGCGGTCGTTTGAGGCCGGATCATCAACGGCGGAACCAGCAGATATTGTGGTCACATCAGGGAGTGCCGTGAGAGCAGAATAGAGCGAGCAGGGGCTCGTTACATTGGTGGCAGCGGTGGGATTGGCTCTCCAGTTACTGGGACACTCCAAATCACAACTAGGAATGACCAGCTACGCAGCCTGCAGGTGTCACTACCAGAGCTTTGAGACGTTCTCACAGCTCTGTTTCTCCACCCCTGTGATGATGTCACTACTAGAGCTTGCAGGAGTTCTCTCTGCTCTGTTTCTCCGCCCCTGTGATGAGGTCTTTACTTTCTGTTTCCTTCCTCCCAGCTGTCCCTCCTGTGTTTGATTTCTTTGCCTTTAAATCACCCCTCCTCCTTTGTAGCGTGCGGATTATATTTTTCATTTGAGTTGTATCTCTCGCTTGAGTATCTTCACTTGTGTGATATCATTTCACTGGACCTGTGTTCTGCTGCAGCAAGTACCTCGGATATTGTCAGCTGACTTTGGATCTGTTTTCACTGCTGCTGCAGCTCCTTCAGTTAAGTGTGCAGACATTGTGTGTTTCTGTTTGTTTGCTGACTGGATCCGAGGCGACCCCGGTTCCGTCCATATACTGAGCAGGGCACCGGTGGCCGTGCCCCTTCCACTATTGTAGGGGTTACAGTGGTCATCAGCCTTAGGTACGCGGGCATGTCTCGATCCACCATTTGGATCCGGACATGTGCTTAGCAGCATAGGGAGAGCTTTTAGGGTCTGACAGGGGTCACCCTTTATCCCCCCTAGTTTGGGTCCGGTCAGTAGCTAAATTCACTGTGTATGCTCCTGTTGCTCACATACAGCCGTGACATTATAATCCGCCAAAACCGTCCTTTTTGACATGGATTTCTGGCCTGGTTGACCGCATGCAGGGTCTTTCTTTGGAGGTAGCGGATCTCCGTCAATCTATGACTCAGCTTCAAGCATTGGGCTCTGTTCCGGCCCATGGAGTCTGTTGCGAGCCAAAGGTCTCACTTCCGGAAACGTTCTCCGGGGGCAGTGAGAATTTTGTTCGCTTCAGAGAGGCATGCAAACTCCATTTTTGCTTGTGTCCCCATTCCTCTGGTAATGAGGAGCAGAGGGTGAGGATTGACATCTCCCTGCTCAGGGGTAATGCTCAGACTTGGGCTTTTTCGCTGCCATCGGGGGATCCCTCCCTTCGATCCGTGGAAAGATTTTTTGTGGCCCTGGGGCAGATATATGATGACCCGGATCGTTTTGCTCTGGCCGAATCTAACTTACGTTTTTTATGCCAGAACAAACTGTCTGCGGAGCTTTATTGTTCTGAATTTCGGAGATGGGCAGCTGATTTAGGTTGGAATGATGCTGCACTCCGGAGTCAGTTCTGTCATGGCCTCTCAGAGAGATTGAAAAATGCGTTTGCTTTCCATGAGAGACCAACGTCCTTAGAGTCTGCCATGTCATTGGCGGTATGCCTTGACTGTAACGGTCACGTCCACACACACACAGGGGGAAGGGTAGTGACCACTGCGCTCCACCCTCACCCCTGGCCCTGCCTACTTGCCTCACGAGTCCTGATGACAGGGGACAACTGGACGGCAATCCCTAACTTAGGATATGTGCAGGGAAGACAGACAAGACAAAATACGGAACATGAACAGACCGGGTCAGAACCAAGAGAGCTACGCAGTACAACGGATTAAGCAAAGAATGGTCAGGAGAAGCCGGGGTCAAATACCAGGAGAGTAGCGAAGTACAAGAGGAGTCCTAAGAGAGTAGTCAGGTGGGAGCCGAGGTCACAATACCAGGATGTATGCGCAGTACAGGAGGAGCAGGCAGAGGATCGTCAGGGAACAGGATCAGGTAAATATTCAGTAGTCCAACAAATAGCCAGGAACCTAGAAATTAACAGGCAACCAGTAGCCAGCAGGCTGCCTGTATTTATAGTGGGGAGTGAGGGTCATGTGACGTGGCCAGCATCACATGACCGACAGACCAACCAGTCGAGCACCGAGTGATCAGCTCGGCGCTCAAGGCAGACTAGGAGCAGGGAGCCACCCAGCTAGTAAAGCCGCCCTGGGAATGAGGTCAAACACAGAACCTCACTCCAAAAGCTAAGCAACAGTTCTGCGGGCAATGGGGGACCGAGTGCACCTTCGGAACCCCGTGACAGTACCCCCCCTTTTACGAGGGGCCACCGGACCCAAGACTTCAGGCGATGGCTTTTCAGGGTGTTCTAAATGAAATTTACGAACCAGTCTAGGAGCATGAACCTCCCTGGCAGGTACCCAAGATCTCTCTTCAGGTCCATACCCCTTCCAGTGAATCAGATACTGCAAGGAGTTACGCACCTTCCTGACATCCACTATTTTAGACACGACATACTCGACAGCATCATTAACAAGAACCGGCGGAGGCGAGGCTTTCGATGGTACTACCGGTTCAAAATATTTTTTAAGTAGAGATTTATGGAACACATTATGAATGTGGAATGACTCGGGCAGCTCCAACCTAAATGATACCGGGTTAATCACCTCCGTGATCTTATATGGACCAATAAAACGAGGAGAAAATTTTCTAGAAGCTACCTTGAGAGATAGATTCTTGGAGGACAACCATACTTTATCCCCAACCTGAAAGTTCACCCCCCTTGAACGTCTCCTATCGGCCTTGAGTTTTTGAGAACTTTGAGCCTTTTCTAGGTTCGATTGAACCCGGGCCCAAACTGTGCACAGTTCGGAGGAGAGTTTATCAGCTTCAGGGTTAGAGGAGGAGACGGACGACCCAGAATGAAAACGGGGATGAAAACCATGGTTACAAAAGAAAGGGGAGACCCCAGCAGAAGAATTGACACGGTTATTCAGAGCAAATTCAGCCAACGGAAGGAATTTGACCCATAATTGCTGGTCATCAGCAACATACAACCTCAGGAATTGTTCCACAGACTGATTAAGGCGTTCAGTCTGCCCATTACTCTCAGGATGGTAGGCGGAAGAAAAAGACAACGAAATTTTACATCTTTGACAGAAGGCCCTCCAGAATTTGGACACAAACTGCACACCCCTGTCCGAAACAATATTTTCCGGGATGCCATGTAAACGAACAATCTCTCTCACAAAAATAGACGCCAGGGTTTTAGCATTCGGAAGTTTAGACAGGGGAATGAAATGAACCATCTTGCTAAACCTATCGACCACTACCCAAACCACAGTCTTACCCTCCGCCAGCGGTAGGTCAGTTATAAAGTCCATCGAGATATGGGACCAGGGTCTACTGGGAATGGGTAGGGGTCGTAGGTTACCAGCAGGGCGAGTCCTAGGTGTCTTAGACCTGGCACAAACCTCACAGGCTGACACGTAGGACTTGACATCCCTGGTCAGAGTGGGCCACCAATAAGATCTAGAAACCAGATCCTTAGTGCCCTCAATACCCGGATGTCCACAAAAGGCAGAATCGTGACACTCACCCAACAGCTGGAGACAAAATTGTACGGGAACAAACAACTTATCTGTTGGGGTGGATGCCGGTGCCAGATGTTGTTCAGCCTTAATGTGAGCCGAGATATCCTGGGTTAGAGCCGCTAAGAAGATGTTTGCTGGTAGGATGGATTCAGGCGGCGTCTCAGTGGGTTGAAAAGCATGGAAGCTCCGAGATAATGCGTCTGCCTTCACATTTTTACTTCCCGGCCTGAACGTAATGGAGAAATCAAAACGGGTAAAAAACAGAGCCCATCGGGCTTGTCGGGGATTCAACCTCTTAGCGGACTCGAAAAACATTAGGTTTTTATGGTCAGTGACAACAGTTACTCGATGCCTTGCCCCCTTCAAAAAATGTCTCCACTCCTCAAATGCCCATTTAATGGCCAACAGCTCCCTATTCCCTATGTCGTAGTTTCTCTCCGTGGGAGAGAATTTCCTAGAGAAGAAGGCACACGGTCTCAGGTTAGTGAGGCTAGCAGGACCTTGTGAAAGGACTGCTCCTGCGCCGTCCTCGGACGCATCCACCTCCACAATAAAGGGTCTCTCCTCATCAGGCTGGATCAGAATGGGAGCGCTACTAAATGCCTTTTTTAATGTTTCAAATGAAGAAATGGCCTTGGTAGACCAATTCTCCAAATCCGCCCCTTTCTTAGTAAGGTCGGTCAATGGCTTAGCAATTACAGAAAAATTCATGATAAATTTACGGTAGTAATTAGCGAAACCCAAAAACCGTTGTAAAGCCTTTAAGGATGAAGGCCTTACCCATTCCTTAATTGCTAAAACCTTACCAGGATCCATCTTAAAGGCGTGAGGAGTCAAAACATGCCCTAGAAACAGTATCTCCTGTACACCAAAGACACATTTCTCTTGCTTAGCGGATAGCTGGTTCTCCCTCAACACCTCTAATACTTGTTTGACATGGGACACATGAGATTCGAAATCAGGAGAGAATATCAAAATGTCGTCAAGATAGACAATAATAAATTTACCTAAGAACTCCCTAAGAATATCGTTCATTAAGTTTTGGAACACAGCTGGGGCATTGCTGAGTCCAAAAGGCATCACCTGATATTCAAAGTGTCCTATCGGAGTATTGAACGCTGTCTTCCATTCGTCTCCCTCCTTGATTCAGATTAGATTGTATGCCCCTTTCAGGTCAATCTTGGAAAACCAGGTTGCCCCCAAAACCTGGTTAAATAAATCCGGAATCAATGGGAGAGAGTATCTATTTTGGACAGTGATTTTATTTAAACTCCGGTAATCAATACAAGGCCTAAGACCACCATCCTTCTTTTTAACAAAGAAAAACCCTGCTCCCATAGGAGAGACTGAAGGTCTAATATGCCCTTTAGCAAGGCTCTCCTTAATATAATCTTCCATAGCCTTGTGTTCGGGTCCTGAAAGATTATAAATTCGACCTTTAGGAAATTCGGCACCCTCAATTAGCTCTATGGCGCAATCATAAGGTCTATGGGGGGGTAGAACCTCTGGAGTAAGGGATGAGAACACATCAGAATATTCCTTAATAACAGAGGGTAATGTATTAGACCTTACTGAAACCCCAGCCTGGACCACGGACAAGCATGAGTCACACTTAGGTCCCCATTTCACCAACTCTCCTTTGGACCAATCAATTGTGGGGTTATGTAAACGGAGCCAAGGCAACCCTAGTACCACCTCAACCGGTAGGTTCTCCAGGACTAGAAGAGAACATCTCTCAGAGTGGCACACACCCACGGACAGAGAAATTTCAGAGGTACATGACCTCACCGTACCACCAATCAGGGGAGTAGCATCAATAGCCATGACATGGATAGGTGTAGGTAAAGCAAACATTGGAATACTCAATTTACAAGCAAACTCAAAGTCAATAAAGCTGGCCGCTGAACCGGAGTCAATAAAGGCCTTACCCGGCCACTTATTAACCCCCAGAGAAATTGTTATGGGTACCAAAAGCTTACCTTTAGAAAAATCAGGGTGTACCTGGTCTTTAGGTTGTCTTGCTTTAGAAGACTTGTCAGAGAGGTCCCTCTTAGGACACTTGTTGATCCAATGGCCAGGATCTCCACAGTAGAAGCACTCTCCGCGTCTGCGACGAAGATTACCCCGGGTCATGCCAACCTGCATGGGTTCCTCGGTTGGAGACCTCAGTGTTGTCCCTGGAAAAGGCCTCTGGCTGGACCACCATCTGAGAACAGAACTGTCGTTCTTGTCGTCTCTCTCTAACTCGTCTGTCAAGTCGGACAACTAGGGTCATCATCTCCTCTAAGGTCTCAGGAATTTGGTAATTGACCAATAGATCTTTTAAATTATCAGATAGACCAGACCTAAACTGACTCTTCAGGGCTGGTTCATTCCATCCTGAGGGGACACACCACCGTCTGAATTGGGTGCAATACTCCTCCGCAGGGAGATGGCCCTGAACCAGTGCCCTAAGAGCTGTCTCGGCTACCAGGGCCCTGTCTGGTTTGTCATAGAGGGTACCCAGGGCCTGAAAAAAACCCTCCACAGAAGTTAGACAACTGGCCCCAGGAGGTAACGAAAATGCCCAGTCCTGGGGATCACCCTGTAGTAGAGAAATGATAATCCCCACGCGTTGGCTCTCGGGACCGGAGGACACGGGGCGCAAACGGAAGTAGAGTTTGCAATTCTCCTTAAAGGAGAGAAACCTCTTCCGGTCTCCAGAAAAGGGTTCTGGGAGCTTGATCTGGGGGTCAAAATATGCACTGGAGGACAGAGGAGTGGAAGAACCTTGCCCTAACTCACAAGAACGGAGTTTCTCTCCTAGCTCCTGCACCCTCTGTGTCAAGTTAGACATGGTCAGTCAGGGTAGTAAGAGGATTCATGATACAGTGGTTTTTGGGCCTGTTAATCTGTAACGGTCACGTCCACACACACACAGGGGGAAGGGTAGTGACCACTGCGCTCCACCCTCACCCCTGGCCCTGCCTACTTGCCTCACGAGTCCTGATGACAGGGGACAACTGGACGGCAATCCCTAACTTAGGATATGTGCAGGGAAGACAGACAAGACAAAATACGGAACATGAACAGACCGGGTCAGAACCAAGAGAGCTACGCAGTACAACGGATTAAGCAAAGAATGGTCAGGAGAAGCCGGGGTCAAATACCAGGAGAGTAGCGAAGTACAAGAGGAGTCCTAAGAGAGTAGTCAGGTGGGAGCCGAGGTCACAATACCAGGATGTATGCGCAGTACAGGAGGAGCAGGCAGAGGATCGTCAGGGAACAGGATCAGGTAAATATTCAGTAGTCCAACAAATGCCAGGAACCTAGAAATTAACAGGCAACCAGAAGCCAGCAGGCTGCCTGTATTTATAGTGGGGAGTGAGGGTCATGTGACGTGGCCAGCATCACATGACCGACAGACCAACCAGTCGAGCACCGAGTGATCAGCTCAGCGCTCAAGGCAGACTAGGAGCAGGGAGCCACCCAGCTAGTAAAGCCGCCCTGGGAATGAGGTCAAACACAGAAACTCACTCCAAAAGCTAAGCAACAGTTCTGCGGGCAATGGGGGACCGAGTGCACCTTCGGAACCCCGTGACATTGACAGGCGTCTAAGAGAAAGAAACGAGACCTCTCTGTCCAGCCATTGTCAGTCTAGGGGCAGTGGTGCGGACTCATTCAGTGTGCAGGGGCCTCATCCTG
Source organism: Bufo bufo (assembly GCF_905171765.1). NCBI lineage: Eukaryota > Metazoa > Chordata > Amphibia > Anura > Bufonidae > Bufo > Bufo bufo. The sequence goes on along the minus strand of NC_053391.1, from coordinate 699,514,630 downwards.
TCTCGGTCCCCTCTGAGGAGGAGCCCATGCAGCTAGGTCGACTTGCCCCTGATAAAAGAGGATTTAGTCCTCAGAGTATGGTGTGTTTTTGTTGTGGGGGCATAGGTCATTTGGCAAATGTTTGTCCGTCTAGGAGATTCTTGAACTTTACTAAGAGTGATAATAAGAGAAAAACCTCAAAAGGTAAATCATCAAACTCTGCTTCATCTGCTACTTTGGGCAAAGTTGATGTAGGAATTGATGCTTTTCCTCTGACCTGCAGTTCCCGTTTTCTCCTTTCTGCCAGGGTGGCGCTAGAGAGCAAAGTCATTTCTTGTGAGATTTTTGTCGATAGTGGAGCGGCCGTCAATCTTATTGACACTCAATTTGTAGCCATGCATGGTTTTCAGGTTTGCACATTAGAAAAGGATATACCTGTTTTTGCTATTGACTCTGCTCCACTCTCACAGAGATCCCTGAAGGGCATTGTTCACAATATCCGGTTAGCTGTAGGTGACACTCATGTGGAGGATATATCTTGTTTTGTCCTTAACGGATTGCCTTCTCCTCTAGTTTTGGGGTTACCCTGGCTCACTAGACATAACCCCACTATTGATTGGCAAGGAAGGCAAATAAATGAGTGGAGTGACTTTTGTAGAGAGAATTGTCTCACAGCGACTTTTGCAGAGGTGTCTACTAAAACTGTGCCATAATTTCTCTCTGATTTCTCAGACGTGTTTTCCGAGAGCGGTGTTCAGGAGCTACCTCCTCACCGGGAGTTTGACTGTCCCATTAACCTCATTCCCGGCGCCAAGCTGCCAAAAGCACGCCTCTACAATCTCTCACAACCGGAAAGAATCGCGATGCGAACCTATATCACCGAGAGTCTCGATAAGGGGCATATTCGTCCCTCAAAATCACCTGTTGCCGCTGTTTTTTTTTTCGTTAAAAAAAAAGATGGCTCTCTGAGACCTTGCCTAGATTTTAGGGAGCTGAACCGTATCACGATTCGCGATCCCTATCCCCTTCCTCTGATCCCGGACCTCTTCAACCAAATTGTTGGGGCCAAAGTTTTTTCCAAATTGGATTTGAGAGGCGCGTACAACCTGGTCAGGGTCAGAGAGGGGGATGAATGGAAAACAGCCTTTAATACCCCTAACGGGCATTTCGAGAATCTCGTTATGCCTTTCGGCCTGATGAATGCTCCGGCCGTCTTTCAGCATTTTGTTAACAGTATTTTCTACCATTTAATGGGGAAATTTGTATTGGTGTATCTTGATGATATTTTGATTTTTTCCCCTGATGTTCAGACCCATCAGGATCATCTTTTTCAGGTTCTGTGGATTCTGCGGGAAAATAAATTGTACGCCAAGCTGGAGAAATGTGTTTTTATGGTATCGGAGATTCAATTTCTGGGTTTTCTCCTCTCTGCTTCTTGTTTTCGCATGGATCCGGAGAAGGTCCGTGCTGCACTTGAGTGGGAGCTTCCTGAGAATCAGAAGGCATTGACGCGCTTTCTGGGTTTTGCGAACTATTACAGAAAGTTCATTTTGTATTATTCCTCTGTTGTCAAACCCCTCACTGACATGACAAAAAAGGGGGCGGATTTTTCCTCTTGGTCGGAGGAGGCGCTTGCAGCTTTTTCTAAGATTAAAGAGAGTTTTGCGTCTGCTCCCGTCTTTGTGCATCCCGATGTTTCCTTACCTTTTATTGTTGAGGTGGATGCGTCCGAGATGGGTGTGGGTGCCCTTCTCCTGCCAAATGGCGACCCTGTGCCTTTTTCTCTAAAAAACTCTCCCCGGCAGAGAAAAACTATGATGTGGGAGATAGGGAGTTGTTGGCCATCAAGTTGGCTTTCGAGGAATGGCGCCATTGGTTGGAGGGGGCCAGGCACCCTATCACCGTTTTTACCGACCATAAGAATCTGGCATACTTGGAGTCTGCCAGGCGTATGAATCCGAGACAGGCCAGATGGTCTCTGTTCTTCTCCAGATTCAATTTTGTCGTTACATTCCGCCCTGGGATCAAAAATGTGAAGGCTGATGCTCTCTCTCGCTGTTTTCCGGGAGGAGGAAACTCTGAGGACCCGGGTCCCATTTTGGCGGAGGGGGTAGTTGTTTCTGCTCTGTATTCTGATTTGGAGGCCAAGGTCCAGGCTGCCCAGACTGAGGCACCTGCCCGTTGTCCTTCTAGGAAGTTTTTTGTGCCTCCTGAGTTATGTCACAAACTCTTCAAGGAGCATCATGATACTGTTTTTGCTGGTCACCCCGGGAGTAGAGCCACGGTAGATCTCATTGCTCGGAGATTTTGGTGGCCGGCTCTTCGTAAGTTGGTGGAGGGTTTTGTGGCTGCTTGTGAGACGTGCGCTCGCGCTAAGGTCCCTGGTTCACGGCCTTCAGGTCCCCTTCTCCCGTTACCCATACCTTCCCGTCCTTGGACACACCTGTCCATGGACTTTATCACGGATCTTCCTCGTTCCTCAGGGAAGTCGGTGATCCTGGTGGTGGTGGACCGTTTTAGCAAGATGGCTCATTTCGTACCTTTCCCTGGTTTACCCAATGCTAAAACGTTGGCGCAAGCTTTTGTCGACCATATTGTTAAATTGCATGGCATTCCCTCTGATATTGTTTCCGATAGAGGCACGCAGTTTGTGTCCAGATTCTGGAAGGCTTTCTGTTCTCGCCTGGGGGTTCGGCTGTCCTTCTCTTCTGCTTTTCACCCGCAGTCGAATGGTCAGACTGAACGCGTCAATCAGAATCTGGAGACATATTTGCGCTGTTTTGTGGCAGAGAACCAGGAGGATTGGTGTTCATTTCTCTCTCTTGCTGAGTTTGCTCTGAACAACCGTCGTCAGGAATCTTCTGATAAGTCACCATTCTTTGGTGCATATGGGTTCCATCCGCAGTTTGGGACATTCTCGGGAGGGGCTCCTTCTGGTTTGCCTGAGGAGGAGAGATTTTCCTCGTCTTTGTCTACCATTTGGCAAAAGATTCAGAGTAATCTTAGAAAGATGAGTGAGAAATATAAGCGTGTGGCTGATAAGAGACGTGTGCCTGGTCCGGACCTGAATGTGAGTGATCTGGTGTGGTTGTCTACAAGAAATATTAAACTGAAGGTTCCCTCCTGGAAATTGGGTCCCAAGTTTATTGGGCCTTATAAAATCTTGTCAGTCGTCAATCCTGTTGCCTTCCGTCTTGATCTTCCACGGGTTTGGAAGATACATAATGTATTTCACAGATCTCTCTTAAAACCATATGTCCAGCCCACGGTACCCTCCTCTTTGCCTCCTCCTTCGATTTTGGTTGATGGCAATCTGGAGTTTGAGGTTTCCAGAATTGTGGACTCTCGCATTGTCCGCGGTTCTCTTCAGTACCTCGTTCATTGGAAGGGTTATGGTCCTGAGGAGAGGATGTGGGTTCCAGGGTCGGACATTAAAGCCACTCGCCTCATCAGGGCATTTCATAGGGCTCATCCTGAGAAGGTGGGTCCTGGGTGTCCGGAGTCCACCTGTAGAGGGGGGGGGGGGGGGGACTGTCACTACCAGAGCTTTGAGACGTTCTCACAGCTCTGTTTCTCCACCCCTGTGATGATGTCACTACTAGAGCTTGGAGGAGTTCTCTCTGCTCTGTTTCTCCGCCCCTGTGATGAGGTCTTTACTTTCTGTTTCCTTCCTCCCAGCTGTTCCTCCTGTGTTTGATTTCTCTGCCTTTAAATCACCCCTCCTCCTTTGTAGGGTGCGGATTATATTTTTCATTTGAGTTGTATCTCTCGCTTGAGTATCTTCACTTGTGTGATATCATTTCACTGGACCTGTGTTCTGCTGCAGCAAGTACCTCGGATATTGTCAGCTGACTTTGGATCTGTTTTCACTGCTGCTGCAGCTCCTTCAGTTAAGTGTGCAGACATTGTGTGTTTCTGTTTGTTTGCTGACTGGATCCGAGGCGACCCGGTTCCGTCCATATACTGAGCAGGGCACCGGTGGCCGTGCCCCTTCCACTATTGTAGGGGTTACAGTGGTCATCAGCCTTAGGTACGCGGGCATGTCTCGATCCACCATTTGGATCCGGACATGTGCTTAGCAGCATAGGGAGAGCTTTTAGGGTCTGACAGGGGTCACCCTTTATCCCCCCTAGTTTGGGTCCGGTCAGTAGCTAAATTCACTGTGTATGCTCTTGTTGCTCACATACAGCCGTGACAGCAGGAGAGACACGCTGAAAGATTTACTTGAGAGCCGAGGAGGGATCGCTGGGACAAAGAACAAGGCCACCTTGATCAGTGAGTTAGCTGAGATGGATCAGAGGGATGGTGATGCTGGACCTTGGTCCGTGGAAGCCTTGTTTCAGCAACGAGTTAGAGAACGGTTGGCATTATATGGTGCCAACCCATCCGAGACCGCCATACAGAATGCCATCAGAGACATCCAGCTGCAGGATGAGCGGCAAGAGAAAGAACTAGAGCGACAAGAGAGAGAATTGGAGCAACAACATGAGTGGAGAATGGCGGAAATACGGCGATCAGAGACAGCACCTAGAGATACAGCACCTGTCCGTAAGTTGCCCTTTCGCGCATTCAAATTATTTAAGGAAGGAGAGGAGGAAATAGAAGAGTTCCTCCAGTACTTTGAGAGACTGTGCCAGATACATAAAGTGCCGTCCCAAGATCGGGTCGCCTTACTGGCGAGTAACCTAACTGGCAAAGCTGCGGATGCGTATCGGGCCATGGAGGATGAGGACGCCATGGATTATGACCAGGTAAAAGAAGCCCTGCTAGCCCGATTTGCCATTACCCCTGAAGCCAGCCGGATTAAGTTTCGAGAATCCCGGAAACAAGGCAACCTAACCTACGTGGAGTGGGCACATCGTCTGCAGCGGAACCTCAAGGGCTGGTTCCAGGGAAGCCATGCTCATACCATAGAGGACATCACCCAGCTAGTTCTCTTAGAGCAGTTCTTTGACCACACCCCTCCGATAGTACAGGATTGGGTGCGAGATAAGCGGCCACAGACGGTACAGCAAGCAGCTACTTTGGCCGATGAATATCTGGACTCTCGGAGATCCATTGGAGGCCAGCGCTATCTACTACCGCGGCCCAGTGTACCGACCTCGAGCCCAACTCCAGTATCTCAGTGGGCTGCCTCTAGACCCTTAGCCCAATCAAAATCTTCTACCGGGCCTAAGTGCTATACATGTAATAAAACGGGTCATCTGCAGCGTTATTGCCCTAACCGATCCCCGAGGTACAAAGAGACTGCCCAGTTATCCAGGTCGGCGAATTATTGCCTCCAGAATGAGGCCAACCCGCTAGATGTTCAGGAAGAGTTTGGTGAGCGGTTCGAGGCGGATCCCGTCCAGGCCGCAGCTGAAGATAATCGGCAGCATCATCGTCAGGCGGTATGGGTTTATGGGCAGCCGGTCCAGGGACTTCGTGATTCCGGGGCTACGATTACCCTTATTCAGCCTCACATGGTTCCTCAGTCGGCCCGAACCGCCATGGCCGTGACCACCCGACAACAAAGCCACCTACAAGGCAACTCCACTCCTATGGGGACCCAGGTAAGACCAAATCCTCCCACGTTACCCCGACTTGACAACCCCATGTCCTGGGATTCTCCTTCCGACGTTAGGCAAGAAACCCGGAGAGACCCTACTTTAGCGTGCTATCGGGACAGGGCGGGCAAGGATCCAGGGGGGTTAGGGGAAGACAGAATAGAGTGGGAGGGAGGGCTTCTTTATCGTTACACTGAAGGGGTGGGCAACGGGAAACGCGAGGGCCCCCACAAACAGCTAGTCGTACCCCAGAAGTACAGACAGGAGCTATTGAGGCTGGCTCACGACATCCCCTTGGCCGGACATTTAGGGATAGCTAAAGTCGGTTGTCTCGTGCTTTCTTCTGGCCTAGGTTACATGCAGAGGTACGAGAATACTGCTGGACCTGTGAGACTTGCCAGAGAGTAGGAAAGGCGGGGGATCATCCAAAAGCCTCTCTGCACCCCATGCCGATAATTAGGGAACCCTTTAGCCGGATAGCAGTAGACATTATTGGCCCACTGGCCCGCCCCAGTGCTACTGGGAAGAAGTATATTCTTACAGTGGTGGATTACGCCACCCGCTACCCGGAAGCTATTCCCCTATCCAATATCCAGGCTGACATGGTAGCTGATGCCTTACTGCGGGTGTTTACTAGGGTAGGATTTCCCCAGGAGATATTGTCTGATCAAGGAAATCAGTTCACCGCTGAGCTGACCCAGCAGCTCTGGCGCCTCTGTGGTATTAAAACCCTCCAGAGTGCACCCTACCACCCCCAAACGAACGGGCTGTGCGAGAGATTTAACGGGACCCTAAAACAGCTACTTCGGGCCTTCGTGGAGAGTAGGAAGGATTTGGAAAAATATCTTCCCCACCTACTGTTCGCATACAGGGATGTACCTCAAGAGTCCACAGGGTTTTCACCATTTGAGCTGTTGTATGGGCGAAGGGTTAGGGGACCCTTAGACTTAGTGAGGGCCCAGTGGGAAGGGGGAGAGGATCCTGAAGGCCTCCCCATCCTTAGTTACGTCTTGGAACTCAGGGATCAACTGCGGGAACTTACCAAGCTAGTCCATGAGAATATGCAATCAGCCCAGAGTCAGCAGAAGGTTTGGTATGATCGATCTGCTCGGAATCGCACTTTTTGTGTCGGACAGAAGGTCCTAGTACTAAAACCCTTGAAGCAAAATAAATTACAGGCCGCCTGGCAGGGCCCCTATCAGGTGGTAAAACAGCTGTGCGACACCACCTACGTGGTCGCCAGCTGTGCAGACACAAGAATTAAGAGGACATTCCACATCAATATGATGAAGGCCTATCACGAGAGGGCTGAGGCAGTAGCCGCCATATGCGCTCCTGCCACCGGGGACTCTGAATACCTGCCGATGCTGGAGCTTCCTGCAATCAGTAATCATTCTGGGGGGGTGGAAGATGTTTAGTTAGGAGATGGGTTAGGACCCCAGGAACAAGAACAGGTCAGGGAATTACTCCAGGACCGGAAAGAGATGTTCTCAACACTCCCTGGATACACTCACTTGGCAGTGCACAAGGTGGAGACCCTCGGGCAGAAGCCCCTGAGACAATCAGCCTATAGGATTCCTGGAGCTGTGCAAGAAGGGATGAGAGCAGATATTAGGGAGGTGCTTGAGTTAGGGGTGATCGAACCATCAGCAAGCCCCTGGGCTTCCCCTGTAGTATTAGTCCCAAAACGGGATGGCACGACCCGATTTTGTGTGGACTATAGGCGACTGAATGACTGTACTGTGACAGATGCCTACCCCATGCCCCGAGTGGACGAAATGTTGGACAAAATAGCTCAGGGACATTATCTGACGACTATTGACCTGTGTAAGGGTTACTGGCAGATTCCCCTGGAGGCGGCCGCCATTCCAAAGTCGGCCTTCATCACCCCGTTTGGCCTTTACCAGTTCCGGGTAATGCCATTCGGGATGAAAAATGCTCCGGCTACCTTCCAACGAATGATAGATCAACTCCTCGGTGGTCTGCAGGATTTTGCATGCGCATATCTTGATGACATCGCAATCTATAGCCAGACATGGGAGGAGCATCTCAGACACCTGGGCATAGTGCTAGACAGAATCAGAGTTGCAGGCCTGACCCTGAAGCCAGACAAGTGTAATATCGGGATGTCTGAGGTACAATATTTGGGACATAGAGTGGGATGTGGGAAGCAGAGGCCGGAGCCTGCAAAAATCGAGGCCATCCTAAACTGGCCGGTTCTCAGAACCAAGGCCCAGGTACTTGCATTATTAGGGACAGCCGGGTACTACAGAAAGTTTGTACCTCACTATAGTGACATAGCCAAACCACTGACGGACCTGACCAAAAAGAATCTCCCTAGACAGGTCCTGTGGTCCCCGGAGTGCGAAACAGCATTTCAACCTAACACAAACTCCCATACTGACGGCACCCAATCCTAACAAACGCTTTGTCGTACATACAGACGCCTCCATGTTCAGACTGGGAGCCGGACTAAGTCAAGTTGGCGACGATGGGTAGGAGCACCCGGTGGCGTATCTCAGCCGCAAGTTGTTACCCCGTGAAGTTGGATATGCTGCCGTGGAAAAAGAATGTTTGGCTTTAGTCTGGGCTTCAAAGAAATTGCAGCCCTACGTCTATGGACGCTCTTTTACCGTCATGACGGACCACAATCCCTTGATATGGCTAAACCGGGTGGCGGGAGAGAATGGCCGATTACTAAGGTGGAGCCTGGCTTTGCAACCCTACAATTTCACCATACAATATCGGCCAGGGCCTCAAAATGGGAATGCGGATGGATTGTCACGGCAAACGGACCTGGAATCTTAAGACTACTTTTCCAACATCCTCGAGTTGACCCGGTGAGGGTCCCACTGTGGCTGTTGGACTATTTCCCGGGAGGGGGGGTAATCTCATGGTTTGACTCTCTCTGTGACAATGGCCACACCCATCTGCCTCCCAGCCAAGCTCTTGAACTAATCTCTGCTTACCTCATTTGCATAGCCAATCAGAGGGGGTTTTACAATTTACCAATTGAAAGAGGTGTTCCAACTGTCATTATAAATATATGTGATGCATTCAATAAAGATTCGGTCAGTTTGAACTCACATACAGCCTGACTGGTGTTAGTTCTGTGAGAATTAAAACGACACGAGCGGTCGTTTGAGGCCGGATCATCAACGCCGGAACCAGCAGATATTGTGGTCACATCAGGGAGTGCCGTGAGAGCAGAATAGAGCGGGGCTCGTTACAGTATTGATCCCTCTCGTCCACTTTAATTGTCCAATATCCTTGCACACAATCCAGGGCAGTGAAAATTTTGGACCCCTGTATTTGCGCCAAACTCTTGCCAATATACGGCATGGGCCATCTGGACATGTATACACATTTGTTTAACTGCCTTAGGTCTGAACAGAGACTAAATTGACCATTGGGTTTGAGAATCCCAAGTATAGGATGGTTGAACGAGCTGTGCACTGGACGGATGATCCCCCGCTTCTCCAGGTTCTTGACGATTTCCGATAGCGACTCATAAGCTGCCGGCGGAAGTCGGTACTGTTTGACATATACAGGGGGTGCATTGGGATCCGTCTGGATTCTTGCAATGTGTAGGTCAGTTTCCCCACAGTCATAAGAATCCTTGGCAAACATGTCCTGGAATTCTGCGAACAGCCCCTTTTAGCTGTTAACGCTCCGACTCCTCGGAACATGCGTCAGCTGTAGAGATTTGCTCTTCCACCCGTTCCTGAAATTCTGGAAAGATTTCAGGTTGACTTAACTCGTAATCTTCTTCAAGCTCACCAGTTAAATCGTTTTGAGTGTCGTGTACCTTCTCCTCTCCTTGTTGGCATGACTCGTACTCCTTCTCATCGATCTCATGGTTGAAAACCAAAGATGATTCTTCAATGTGGCAGGTACCTTCTTCAGGAATGAAAGGATAAACAGAGTGGATATTGAATAACCCCTCAGGGGTTGAGGAAAAATGTTGTTCCACTACCTGTTCTTCTGCCAGGTATTCATCAGGAATAAGTCCAATGACATCATTTTGGAAACCAAAAGTATAATACTCCGAATCCATAGCCAGACCAATTATAGTGTCTTTTTGTAGAGATATACTATGGGGAGCCATATTATGAATTACCATATGCAATGGATCCTGATGGATGTTTACCATAGGAGTCGGCTTTACCTTCAGGCCGAGTTGCTGCATCCGGTTAGACAAACAGATCAAAGCATATGCATTCTTCAGTCTTTACTTGAATGGGAAGAAGAAATGGCTTACACCCTTCAGGGATTTTAACCTCATCAGCAACCACGATACTCACGGCATACGGCATCTGTTGTCCCCATCTCAAGGCTTTCTCTTCATTCTGGAACCCCTCCGGGTCTCCAGGTAATCTGGACCATAGAGTATTGTTGACCAGATCAATCTACATGGCAAATCGGTGTAGAAGGTCATTACCTATGTACATCTGGTACCGTGGTTCATTCAACACGATGAATAAATGTTCCATAGTCTTATCTCTATTATGGAAATAGACAATAGACTTCTTGCAATCACATTATGACTCTGTGAATCTCCATCCAGATCATGAATCCATTGGTCCTGTGGAGAGGAAACTTTAACCACTTTAGGGTTAGCGACCTGTTTCAAGAGACTTAAGCTAATGTAACTGGCTTCGGATTTCAGATCCAACTTGGCGTATTTCACCCGGTCTATATTGTTCACCTGTACAGGAATCAATAAATTATCATTAACCTTCTCAATCCGTACCATGGATTGAGTATGCTTGGTCAGGTCCGCAACTTCGTAATTTCCCCCTACAAGAGAAATAGTTAATACATCCCCATCCAGGGTCACCTTTTCAATTATGTCCTTCTTGGATGGTTATGATATGAGCGGCACCGTTGACAGCTTCCTCGGGCTCACCATTTTTCAGGATCGTGACATCCGGCGTTTGTTCCTAAAATTAACTTCAACAGAGTTAAACCTTTCTTCAATCACATGACAACTGCTATGGGGTTGTGCATTGCAAGAGTACTCATAGGCCTTCACCTGAGTCCAGACGGCTTCATTGATGAAGCCTACTATGGAACTCAATCTTTTCAGGAGGTCAATTCCTATGATAAGCCGATCATAGGGACGGTCCACAATCAGTGTGGGATGTCTAATTATCTTCTTGCCAATTTTTTATTTTAACCATGCTGTACCTCTTACCTGCAAAGCGTCTCCGCCTACACTTATCAAAGAGCCATCAAACGATTTCAATCTTGGTCTCTTTGCTGTCAAATCCATAACCTGTTGGAAATAACTATATGACAATATAATGGCTTGTGATCCTGTGTCGAGTAAACCCCTAATCGGCCCCGATAGTCTCATCTTGGAGATAAGAATCAAGAAAATATCGGCCTTCAGCCTGAAACAAATCACATAAGAAATTAGGGTGTCCATTCATTTGATGTTTCATAAGGATTTGACCTTTCTGCAGTATCGCGACCTTTGGAGAATTCTTGGAATTCTTGTTGCACACAGGAGCAGCAGCAGCCCCCACCTTTGGGGAACACTGGATCACATCACAGCTTACAGACGGCAGCTCGCAGGTTGACGCTGAGATGATAGGATCACTCACTGGAGAAGACACATTAGTGCCCGGATCAACATGGTTAGACTGCAATTTTAGGGTCAGGAACGCTGCAAGGCAAAGTAGGATTAGAAATCACATTAGATTTTTTTACAACCATCTCAGTAGCCTTGCACCGGCCTGGGCTCTGACCCCCCCTGCCTGCATTATGGGGCTGAGCTCGGACCTGCAGTTGCCCCTAAAAAAGACTCAGGCTGTTTTCCAGTGGACGCCTGGGACATTTTACTAACGATCTCCTGTAATTTGGCCACATTATCTGCCAACTGATCAAATCGATTGTTTGGTTTGCGCACAGTTTGGAATTGTGGTGTGCCCTTGTTAGAGGTGGGTGACCGACTTCAAGGTGAAGTAGGGGGTTCAGGACTACCTTCCTTCTGTTGTCTGGGACTGTTGTTCCAGCGCCTGTATCCCTGGGGACCCCTATTGTAATATTGGGGACGGTAGTTAGACCTCCCAGCACCAGAGTTATCCCTCTCTGGCCCCTTGGGGCTCTGAGGTCTTGTTTGCTTGGGTCCTACCTGTTGTCGCTGGGCTTGTTGGACAGGTCCTGTAGACTGAGGGTACTTACGTGGCTGCATTTCAAATCCCAAGCTAGGGTTTACCTTAGCTTCTGCTGCGTTTTGTTCTTTTGACTTTTTATATCTCCTCTCACCTGTAGCATGGCATTCACTGATGTTATACAGTGAGGTGGCAGCCGTCACCAACCTGTCCAAGGGAGCTTTGAGATCAAGATCTCTAGCCAAGCTAAACTTAATTTGGGTCGGCATTGTGTCATAAAACAATTGTTTGAACTCCTCAGACTCCCAGTTTGGGGACCTATACGCTAATCCATAGGCATTTTTAAGGATAGAGTGGAATTCCCGGGGACTCTGATTGGGTCTACATGTGAGTTTATAAATCTCACGTTTTGCAGCAGTAATAGTTCAGTAAGGGCCGAATTCTAATTTCAATTTCAGGAGATCCCTTTTTAGAGAATTTGGGTACAGTGGCATTTAGAAATGTAATGATACTTGAGGAGCTCTGATCCTTTTCAGCACACTGAGCATTTTTCTTTCTAGAGACCACCTCAGCATATGTCGGTCGTCTGGGACCCTTGTCCCCTTTGTGGACAAGCTCATGTCTGCGCTCTGGACGGATGCGGTGGCAGGATCTGCGCGGTCCCATAGTGGTGTAGCCCAGGCCAGGGCCTTCCCGGACAGTAAACTGAGAATAAAGGCTACCTTGGCTCGCTCAGAAGGAAACTGGTCGGACAGAAGCTCGAGGTGGAGAGAGCACTGCGACAAGAACCCACGGCACTGCTTAGGATCTCCGTCATATTTGTCTGGTAAGGACAAACGGATTCTGGAACCGGTGGTAACTGCAGGCGGAGGTGATGCAGCAGGAGCAGACGGAGGAACTGGCTGTTGCAGAGAAGGCAGGAGCTGCTGCAACATAGCGGTCAACTGGGCCAGCTGTTGACCCTGCTGGGCCACAATGGTGGTGAGGTCCTCCAGGCTTGGAAGGGGAACATCAGTGGGATTCATGGCCGGATCTTACTGTCACAAACCGGCAGGACAGGTAGTGAATCCTCTGGACCAGAGAGGCGATGGCGCGGGTTGTACTAGAGGACCGGTTCTAAGCAGTTACTGGTCTTCACCAGAGCCCGCCGCAAAGCGGGATGGATTTGCCGCGGCGGTAACTACCAGGTCGTGTCCCCTAGTAACAACTCGACCTCTCTGGCAACTGATAAGGCGTGGTACACAGGGAGAAGGTAAGAGCGTAGTCGGACGTAGCAGCGGTCAGGGCAGGCGGCAAAGGTTCAAAGGCGAGTGGACAGTAGCAACGGGTACGGCAACAGGTAAGGCAAACTAACATCGTAGGGAACGCTTTCTCTGAGGCACAAGGCACAAAGATCTGGCAGAAGGCTGTGGGAGGAGAAGGTATAAATGGGCAGTGCACAGGTGCAGCCTAATTAAGTCAGCACTGCCTCTCACAACCTTAACCCTTAATAACCCCTTTGGACCAGGCACCAATCACAGGTGCACTGGTCCTTTGAATCTAAGAGTCCCGGCGCGCGCGCGCCCTAGAGAGCGAGGACGCACACGCCGAGACACTGGAGTGCTGCCTGGGGGCATACGCTGTGAGCGCTCCGAGACCAGCAGGGGACCCGGAGCGCTCAGCGTAACAATTTGCAGATTCAAATTTTTTCTCCACTTGGGATACATATGCTTGCACTTTCGTTATATACAAATGTCTACCCTCCGAGAGAATGCTGACCTCTAATAATGCATACAGAATTGACGGCAGCATCTTTAAGAGGTGTTGATTTTTACTGTTGGTATTTTTAGTTAGGTGTCTCCTGACTGTGCCAAGTGGCGTCCATACATCAGCACATTCTCTCTTGGCTTCTGCCTGCAACTCACTTATCCATGCAACCACATTATGATCTAACTCCAGATATGAATTTACTTATTCAACAATGTCATGGATCAACTGCTCTGGGCTAGAAGGGCTATCTCCTGCAGCCTCACCAGAACCTGCTTCACTATTGGCTGCGCTCATCAATACACAGAGGTACAAACAATCTGGTTAGCCAAAAGGAATATGGAACGTTTTACTATTTGCACAAAGAATTAACTCGATCTCAGTGGAACCTCCAGTTTATGTCGGGTATATGAAGCAAATGCTTTATATTAAAAAAAAATTAACGGATCAAAAGAAAAATTATAAAGATGATATTGATCCGCAAGGTGGACATATATACACCTTCAAGAGTTCGATCAAGAACCTAATTATTTTGTGCACTCAGTAAAACAGGGTACAAGCGTCTATGCAAAAATATAAATGATTTATTATGTAATAATTTAAAATACAATAAATAACAATGAGTATAAAACCAATGATAGAAGAAAACTGTAGTACCCAAAATCTGCCACTAGATGGTGCCAACAGAACACAAATTTAACACCAAGACCAACGTCTCACAATCTATTATTCAACCAGTACAAGAATGCAATGCTGCTTAAAATTATGAGAGTCGGAGATATATACCCATTGATTATGCACAATATATCCATTAAGATACAAGCCCTTGCTCTGCCCAAAACGATGACCAATCTCAGATTGTATAAGTAGTATTGCAATGAAACTTATAAATTATCGGCTTGATATCAAACTAGAGATTATAAAGATTCCCAACAGAGAAGCTCTCTTGTTATCAATATCAGATCTTGTATTCAGTGATATGCATCTTCACTGAATCCGCTGATACTGATGTGGTACTAACACTATCCGTCCGCAATAAGCGGGGTTTGATTAAGTATCAAGCCAATTAATCTATACCAATACTACATGAAACAAAATATACGATACCCAAGGGTCAAGTGATGTGCAGAGTCTCGGGGAAGTCTGCTCTCAAGAGTTTTTCCGATAATCAAGATCTTTTCCTGGAATCTCCCTTTCTTTCTTTGTTCTTTTTCTCTTCTTTTTTTATTTTTTTCTCCCTTGTATGTGGTTTCTTAACCAAAAACTTATCAGATGAACACACCTTCCTAGTTTTGAACTTTCCAATCACTATTGGAAGGGCGTGTACATTGATAAGGGGTGTGACATCATAACACTACCCAGAATGCACTTTTGCTACTGGTGTAGTGTTACCTACTCATACCTAGGTGGCACTGTTGTATAAGTCACACCCTTCATGCCCCAAAGAGTTAACTATGTAAATCTGACTATATTTTCACTATACACACCTGGTATTTGGAAGCCTAAATCAAAGCTGACTGATTAATTTTGACACTTCTTACCAATTAGAGACAGACTCTTAGATGCCTTTTGAATGTTTCCCACATTGTTGACTGATAATAATATGAATAAACTTTGTTTTCTCACAGAGATATCCGTGCCTCCTCTGCTACACCAACGGTACCACATCTTCACAGACACTCATTAACAAAGCCATGCTTAAGCTGTTTTGAATATATT
The DNA here is from genome assembly GCF_905171765.1 of Bufo bufo. Lineage (NCBI taxonomy): Eukaryota > Metazoa > Chordata > Amphibia > Anura > Bufonidae > Bufo > Bufo bufo. Next base: position 699,499,521 of record NC_053391.1, on the reverse strand, counting down.
ATAGGAATATGTACGTCCCTAAAACATATATGATTACAGATATATAAATGTCCTTGAAAAGACGTAACAATATAACCCAATACATATATCTTATTGATTGTCTTATACCAAACTAAGGTTGATTATAAGTGTCTATAGAATCACAGACTTTCTGCTCATTAGCAAATACCAAACTATGGATGTAATTAGCACTTGCTGCATCCACGGAGTCCTTATCTCAGAGCTAAGAGACAAACTTTGATACATGAATACATATTTTGAAGAACATCATTCTAGACAATCCTCACACTGTGGAATTTATATTCAGATAACAAATATAGTAAAGCCTTTACTTCTGTGTGATGTGTATTTTGACTGCCTAAATATATAATTAATTGTTACAATAACACTAGTTCTTTTCAACAACACAAAAAGCTTCCCATGGACCTACTTCGGCCTACATTAAAATTCATACAAAATAGTGAATATAAACCAACATTGCTCTTAAAGATAATGAATATCTATCATGACTAAAATAAGTAAATATAATTGGTTACACTTCTGAAAAGGCATAACATAGGGAACAGGCAAAGAGGCAACCGGCTCTTTCCAAACTGAAGGAGCTAGTGTCTCCCTGAGGCCTAGTCAGGACAGACACACCAAGAAAAGGTAAAGGACTTAGCTTAAGATGTAACTGGAACAGGAGAACCACCACACAAGCAGAGCACTCCACAGAAGAGCTATCAGCCGCAAGGAAACAAGTAAACATATAAAGAGCCACCTGACTGACAATGAGCAGCATCTGCGAAGGGGTGGAAACCTGTCAGCAACAACGAAAACAAGAGATCTGTCAAATAGACTCCTGAGTCTTCCGTCTATTTGAACTTCTAAGATCTCTCCCAGGGCCGGCGGTGATAGTACCCCCCCCCCCTTCTACGGGTGACCTCCGGGCACCCAGGACCAACTTTATCAGGGTGGGCTCTGTGAAAGGCCTTCAGAAGCCGACTGGCATTCACATCAGTCGTCGGGACCCACATTCTCTCCTCTGGACCGTAACCCTTCCAATGAACGAGGTATTGAAGGGAACCCCGAAGGACACGAGAGTCAACAACTCTGGAAATTTGAAACTCCAGATTCCCGTCAACCAAGACAGGTGGAGGTGGCAAGGAAGATGGTACAGCAGGTTCCACATAACTCTTTAACAAAGATTTATGGAAGACATTATGGATCTTTCAAGCTTGCGGAAGTTCAAGGCGAAAAGAAACCGGATTAATAATGGCAGATATCTTGTATGGACCAATAAATCTTGGACCTAACTTCCAGGATGGCACCTTCAACTTAATGTTCTTAGTGGACAACCACACCAAATCACGCCCATCTTTTTTTAATTGATTAGAATTTTCCGCAAGATAGATGATAAGGAAAAAGCAAATCTCTCCTCATCAGGTATACCAGAGGAACTATTCCCAGAGAACGTGCCAAACTGAGGGTGAAACCCATATGCACCAAAAATTGATGACTTATCAGTGGACTCCTGATGACGGTTATTCAAAGCAAATTCAGCCAAAGACAAAAATGAGGACCACTCCTCCTGATTCTCTGCGACAAAACATCTCAAATATGTCTCCAGATTCTGGTTAGTGCGTTCAGTTTGTCCATTCGACTGAAGGTGAAAAGCTGAAGAGAAGGACAAACAAATCCCCAGGCGAGTATAGAAATTTCACAATGTTATCAACAAATGTCCGAGCCAGAGTTTTGGCATTGGGTAAACCAGAAAATGGAATGAAGTGTGCCATCTTACTGAAGCGGTTGACCACCACCAAAATCCCCGTCATCCCCGAAGAACTGGGCAAATCGGTGATAAAGTCCATGGACAAGTGCGTCCAGGGACGGGATGGGATAGACAATGGAAGAAGAGATCCTGAGGGCCGATTATGAGTCACCTTGGCACGTGCACAGGTCTCACAAACTGCCACATAGCCCTCAACACTCTTAAGTAAACCCGGCCACCAGAATCTCAGAGAAATAAGATCAACAGTGGATCTGCTCCCAGGGTGTCCAGCAAGGACAGTATCATGATGTTCCTTAAACACCTTGTGATGAAGCTCAGAAGGAACAAACAACCTCCCTGGGGGGCAGGAATCAGGTGCCTCTCTCTAAACTTCCAACACCTCCGCCTCCAGTTCAGGATAGAGGGCGGATACAACCACCCCATCAGCCAAAATCGGACCAGGATCCTCAGTATCACCCCCCCCCCCCCCAGGGAAGCTACGCGACAAGGCATCCGCCTTGACATTCTTGACCCGAGGGCGAAAAGTGACAATGAAATTAAATCTGGTAAAAAAACAAAGATTATCTGGCCTGCCTTGGGTTCAAACGTTTAGCTGACTCCAGGTAGGCCAGATTTTTACAGTAATGGGATGAATCGCTCCTTCTAACCAATGACGCCATTCCTCAAAGGCCAACTTAATGGCCAGCAACTTTCTATTGCCAACATCATAATTTCTCTCGGCAGAAGAGAGTTTTTTCGGAAAAAAAAAGCACAAGGGTGCCATTTGCCAGGAGAAATAACCTGTGACAGAACTGCACAAACTCCCACTTCTGATGCATCCACCTCAACAATAAATGGCTGAGACACATCAGGCTGCACTAAAATGGGAGCAGAAGGAAAACATTTCTTTATAGTGGAAAAGGCATGTAATGCCTCTTCTGACCAGACAGAGAAACCCACCCCTTTCTTAGTCATGTCAGTCAGAGGTTTGACAACAGTGGAATAATTCAAGATACATTTTCTGTAGTAATTGGTAAACCCCCAAAAACCTCATAAGCGCTTTTTGATTCTCGGGCAGATCACATTCCAAGACCGCACAGACTTTCTCGAGATCCATGCGAAAGCCCGAAGCGGAAAGCAGGTAACCCAGAAAAGGAATCTCTTGAACAGCAAACACACATTTTTCTAACTTGGCATATAACTCATTCTCCCGGAGGATCAGCAAGACTTGTCTCAAATGACCCTGATGACTCTCCATGTCGGGCGAGTAAATCAATATGTCATCCAGGTATACGACAACAAACCTTTCCACCAAATGAGGAAAAATATCATTGATGAAATGTTGAAATACTACCGGGGCATTGGTCAAACCAAAAGGCATGACCAAGTTCTCAAAATGACCCACAGGAGTATTAAAAGCTGTCTTCCATTCATCCTCTCTGATTCTTACCAGATTATATGCCCCTCTCAGGTCTAATTTAGAAAACACCTTAAGGCCTCATGCACACGAACGTTTTTTTTCACGGTCCGCAAAAACAGGGTCCGTAGGTCCGTGATCCGTGACCGTTTTTTCGTCCGTGGGTCTTCCTTGATTTTTGGCGGATCCACGGACATGAAAAAAAAGTCATTTTGGTGTCCGCCTGGCCGTGCGGAGCCAAACGGATCCGTCCTGAATTACAATGCAAGTCAATGGGGACGGATCCGTTTGACGTTGACACAATATGGTGCCATTTCAAACGGATCCGTCCCCATTGACTTTCAATGTAAAGTCCGGAGTCCCTTTTATACCATCAGATCGGAGTTTTCTCCAATCCGATGGTATATTTTAACTTGAAGCGTCCCCATCACCATAGGAACGCCTCTATGTTAGAATATACTGTCGGATATGAGTTAGATCGTGAAACCTCATTTCCGACAGTATATTCTAACACAGAGGCGTTCCCATGGTGATGGGGACGCTTCTAGTTAGAATATACTACAAACTGTGTACATGACTGCCCCCTGCTGCCTAGCAGCATCCGATCTCTTACAGGGGGCCGTGATCAGCACAATTAACCCCTCAGGTGCCGCACCTGAAGGGGTTAATTGTACTATCATATCCCCCTGTAAGAGATCAGGGCTGCCAGGCAGCAGGGGGCAGACCCCCCCCCCCCTCCCCAGTTTGAATATCATTGGTGGCCAGTGCGGCCCCCCCCCTTCCTCCATTGTAATAAATCGTTGGTGGCACAGTGTGCGCCCCCCCCTTCCTCCCTCTATTGTAATAATTCGTTGGTGGCACAGTGTGCCCCCCCCCGCCTCCCCCCCCCTTCCTCCCTCTATTGTAATAATTTGTTGGTGGCACAGTGTGCGCCCCCCCCCCCCCTTCCTCCCTCTATTGTAATAAATCGTTGGTGGCAATCATTGGCCCCCCTCCCTCTATAGCATTAACAACATTGGTGGCCAGTGTGCGGCCTCCCATCTTGCGCCCCCCCCCCCCCCCCCCGATCATTGGTGGCAGCGGGTTACTAGCAATAGTACAAACTATACTTACCTGGGAGCTGTGATGTTCGTGTCCGGCCGGGAGCTCCTCCTACTGGTAAGTGACGGTTCATTTAGCAATGCGCCGCACAGACCTGTCACTGTCACTTACCAGTAGGTGGAGCTCCCGGACGGACACGAACATCGCAGCAGCAGGTAAGTATTAATCTTCTACTATTGTACTATTGCTAAGTAACCATGGCAACGAGGACTGTAGTAGCGTCCTGGTTGCCATGGTTACCGATCGGAGCCCCAGCGATTAAACTGGGACTCCGATCGGAACTCCGCTGCCACCAATGATGATGGGGGGGAGGGGTGTTGAGATGGGAGGCTGCACACTGGCCACCAACGTTGTTAATGCTATAGAGGGGGGGGGGCAATGGGGGGCGCACACTGTGCCACCAACGATTTATTACAATAGAGGGATGAAGGGGGGGGGCGCACACTGTGCCACCAACGAATTATTACAATAGAGGGAGGGGGGGGGGGGGGGGCCGCACTGGCCACCAATGATATTCAAACTGGGGAGGGGGGGGGGGGGTCTGCCCCCTGCTGCCTGGCAGCCCTGATCTCTTACAGGGGGATATGATAGTACAATTAACCCTTTCAGGTGCCGCACCTGAAGGGGTTAATTGTGCTGATCACGGCCCCCTGTAAGAGATCGGGTGCTGCCAGGCAGCAGGGGGCAGTCTTGTACACAGTTTGTAGTGTATTCTAACTAGAAGTGTCCCCATCACCATGGGAACGCTTCTGTGTTAGAATATACTGTCGGTTCTGAGTTTTCACGAAGTGAAAACTCAGCTTTGAAAAAGCTTTATGCAGACGGATCTTCGGATCCGTCTGTATAAAAACTAACCTACGGCCACGGATCACGGACACGGATGCCAATCTTGTGTGCATCCGTGTTCTTTCACGGACCCATTGACTTGAATGGGTCCGTGAACCGTTGGCCGTGAAAAAAATAGGACAGGTCATATTTTTTTCACGGCCAGGAAACACGGATCACGGATGCGGCTGCAAAACGGTGCATTTTCCGATTTTTCCACGGACCCATTGAAAGTCAATGGGTCCGCGAAAAAAAACGGAAAACGGCACAACGGCCACGGGTGCACACAACGGTCGTGTGCATGAGGCCTAACTCCAACAATCTGGTTGAACAAATCTGGGATCAGGGGAAGGGGATAAGGATCACAGATAGTGATGCGATTCAACTATCAGAAATCTACACACGGTCTCAGTGTCCCATATTTTTTCATTACAAAAAAGAACCCTGCCACCAAAGGTGACTTAGATGGTCTGATGTGTCCCTTTGCCAAACTCTCAGTAATGTACTTTCGCATAGCAACTCTTTCGGGTTCAGAAAGGTTACACAACCGAAACTTTGCCAACTTAGCTCCGGGAATCAGATTGACAGGGTAATCATGTTCTCTATGAGGGGGCAACTCCTGATCCACGCTTTCAGTGAACACATCAGAAAAATCTGAGAGAAACACGGGTAACATCTTAGTGGATATCCCAGCAAGAGATGTGACGAGACAGTTGTCCATACAGTAATCACTCCAGCCCTTGATCTGTCTTGCTTGCCAATCAATAGTAGGGTTATATTTGGTCAACCATGGCAACCCTAGCACCAGAGGAGCCGGCAGTGCCTTCATTATAAAACAAGAAATACCCTCAACATGAGAATCCCCCACCCTTAAATGGATATCCTGCACCATGTGAGTCAAAGATTTTTGAGAACGGGGGGCAGAATCAATAGCGAACACAGATCTCTTTGTCCAGTGCATTCGATTTAAAACCATGCATCAGGACATGCAACCATGCATAACTCCTGCCCCGCTGTCCAAAAATACCTCCACATCAATGTTTTTGGAATCTAGCGCCACCCTGGCAGGCAGGAGAAAATGGGTACTACCAGTAAAAGACAAGAGCATGTTCTCAGATTCCCCAACTACTCTGCCAAGAGTTAGAGAACAAAACTTATTGGTAACTCTTTTTTTTTTAAATTTATTCTCACCTTTATATTTTACATAGGGACAAACATTAACACAATGACTACAAAAAAACAGATTCTCTTTTTAGCCCTGAGGTTCTTATCCAGGGCCGTCTTTACCAAGGGGCAAAAGGGGCAGCTGCCCTGGGCCCAGTTGCTCCTGGGGGGCCCAAGGCAGCTGCCTCTTGAGCCCTACTAGCCACTGCCCCGGGTGTCAGGCTGTCAGCTACACAGGGGGTGCTGCCATGCCATGCCTGCCGGCACTGAGTCCAGCCAGCGAACTGTGTCTGTGAGAGCCGTGAGTGTGATCTAGGACCTTAGATGACATCATCACAATGTGACCAGTAACCTAGCAATATTACTGGTCACATGGCTATGAGGTCATCACAGGTCCTATCAGGAGTGTTGCAGGAGAAGTTTGCAAGCTTTTTTTGTGAAGATTACATCAGAAAAAGGTGACAGGGGCTGTTATGCTAATATACAGTAAACTACTGTATAGTGGGGTGTTGTATACTGTGGGGGCCTGTATACTGTGGGGGGCCTGTATACTGTGGGGGGGGCTGTATACTGTGGGGGGGCTGTATACTGTGGGGGCCTGTATACTGACTGTGGGGGGGGGCTGTATACTGTGGGGGGCCTGTATACTGTGGGGGGCTGTATAGTATGGGGGGCTGTATACTGTATACTGTCGGTGCTGTATATTGTGGAGTGCTATACTGCTGTACGGTATACTGTGGGGGGGGGCTGTATACTGTGGGTGCTGTATAGTGTGGGGCCTGTATACTGTGGGGGGCTGTATACTGTGGGTGCTGTATAGTGTGGAGTGCTATACTGCTGTACTGTATACTGTGGGGGGCTGTATACTGTGGGGGGGCTGTATGCTGTATATTGTGGAGTGCTATACTGCTGTACTGTATACTGAGGGGGGCTGTATACTGTGGGGGGCTGTATACTGTGGGTGCTGTATAGTGTGGAGTGCTATACTGCTGTACTGTATAGTGTGGGGGGCTGTATAGTGTGGGATGCTGTATCGTGTATAGTTTGGGGTGCTGTATACGGTGAGGTGCTATACTGCTCTACTGTATACTGTGAGGTGTTGTATACTGTGGGGTGCTGTATACTGTGGGCTGCTATACTGCTCTACTATATACTGTGGGGTACTGTATAGTGTGGGGTGCTATACTGCATACTGTGTGGTGCTGTATACTATAGGGTGCTATACTGCATGCTGTAGGGTGCTGGGGTGCACTGTAACACTAGGGTGAGCCGAGCCCTGGTCTCCTTCCTGCAGAGCGGTGCCCACTTCCAGCCTGAGCCCAGCTGCCCAGAGCACTGATCCTGAGCCGCTGGAGACTTCAGAACTGGAAGTATTTACAGTCATTCACTGTACTCTACCAGATGTGTGGATTTTTTTGTGTGTGTTGTGGTGGAGGGCGTGATTGCCTGCTAAGGTGTGGGAAGGCGGGATCCAGGGGGCCCAAGTCAATTTTTGCCCAGGGTCCAATCAATATTAAAGACGGCCCTGTTCTTATCACCAGGGTCTGGAGAGACCCGTCCCAATTTCATAGGTTCATCTCCAAACATGGGCTCAGGTGTCTCAGTACCCCGAGTGTCAGAGGGGACCGACCTCCCTTCAGGTAATACGTCCCAAAAGAACGGAGTTTTGCACCTTTCCCTCAGATGTCTATCAATTCGTACCGCAAGAGACATGGCAGCTTCTAATGAAACAGGATTTTTATGGAGTGCTAAGGCATCGTTTAGTCTCTCAGAAAGCCCCTGACAGAACTGACTATGGAGAGCAGGGTCATTCCACTCAGAATCAGTTGCCCACCTCCTGAATTCAGAGCAATAGGACTCAGCAGACCGATTTCCCTGTTGCAAGCCGCGCAACATAGATTCAGCCAGAGAAACTCGGTCTGGGTCATCATAAATAAGTCCCAAGGCTCTGAAAAAATCATCCACCAACCGGAGGGATTGGGATCCGGTCGGCAAAGAAAAGGCGAAGGATTGAGCGTCACCTTTCGATAAAGAAATAGTGATCCCCACCTTTTGACTCCTGTCACCAGAGGAATGAGGGCGTAAGAGAAAATAAAGTTTGAAAGACTCCCTGAAGCAAACAAAGTTGTCAATTCCTCCGGCAAATCGGTCCGGGTGGGTGATCTTAGGTTCAGAGCAGGTCTGACCCCACTGGTGGAGACAGACGCCTGACACCTTGCAACAGATTCACGGAGGTCTGCTACCTCCAGAGACAACCCCTGCATGCAATCCACCAGTGTAGAGACAGGATCCATGACAACACAGAGCAGGGAAAACAGTAACGGTATTTGGCGGCTGATAATGTCACGGAAAGTACGGGGAAGGAAAGACAACCAAAGGGAACCACAACTAAACAACAACAGACTAGGCCCCAAACCTAGGGAATAAAGAGGTCACCTCCTAGCATTCCCTGATACTCTCCCTAAGCTGCAAATAACATGTGCAAATTTCAATGGTAGAAATGCACGTCCACGTGAACCTGAGACTGCTGAAACACTGCACCAATCCCTCAGCTTAGGGAACAGGGAAAGAGGCAACCAGGCTCCTTCCAAACTGAAGGAGCTAGTGTCCCCCTGAGGCCTAGTCAGGACAGACACACCAAGAAAAGGGAAAGGACTTAGCTAGAGATGTAACTCGAACAGGAGAACCACCACACAAGCAGAGCACTCCTCAAAATAACTATCAGCCGCAGGGAAAGAAGTGAGAGGCGGAACATATAAAGAGCCACCTGACTGATAATGAGCAGCATCTGCAAAGGGGTGGAAACCTGTCAGCAACAATGAAAACAAGAGAGGTCTGTCAAATAGACTTCTGAGTCTTCCATCTATTTGAACTTCTAAGATCTCTCCCAGGGCCGGCGGTGACACTAAGCCTGTGTCCTCATTGAGAGACTGTAACCACTAAGCCTGTGTCCTCATTGAAAGACTTTAACCACTAACCCTGAATTCTCATTGACCTGTGTCCCTATTGAGAGATTGTGATCAATAAGCCTACGCCCTTATTGAGAGACTTTAGCCTCTAAGCCTGTGCCCTCAAAGAGAGATTGTAACCACTAAGCCTTTCTCCTCATAGAGAGACTGTAACTACCAAGCTTGTGCCCACATTGAGAGACTGTAACCACTAAACCTGAGTCCTTATTGAGAGACTGTAAACACTATGCCTGTGTCCTCATTGAGAGACTGTAACCATTAAGCCTGTAATCTCATTGAGAGACTGTAACCACTAAGCCTGAGTCCTCATTGAGAGACTGTCCCCACTAAGCCAGTGCCCTCATTGAAAAAACTGTAACCACTAAGTCTGTGTCCTCATTGAGAGACTGTAATCCCTAAGCCTGTATCCTCATTAAGATAATGTAACCACTAAGCCTGTGTCCTCATTGAGAAACTGTAACCACTAAGCCTTTACCCTCATCGAGAGACTGTAACCACTGAGCATGTGCCCTCATTGAGAGACTGCAACCACTAATCCTGAGTCCTCATTGAGAGGCTGTAACCACTAAGCCTGAGTCCTCATTAAGAGATTGTAACCACTAAACCAGTGTCCTCATTGAGAGACTGAAACCACTAAGTCTGTGTCCTCATTAAGAGACTGTAACCACTAAGTCTGTGCCCTCATTGAGAGACTGTAACCACTAAGTCTGTGTCCTCATTAAGAGACTGTAATGTAAACACTACGTCTGTGCCCTCATTAAGAGACTGTAATCAAAAAACCTGAGCCCTCATTGAGAGACCGTAACCACTAACCCTGTGCCCTCATTTAGAGACTGTAACCAATAAGCCTGTGTCCTCAATGAGAGACTGTGACCACTACGCATATGTCCTCATTTAGGGACTGTAAGCACTAAGCCAGTGCCCTAATTGAGAAACTGTAACCACTAAGTCTGTGTCCACATTGAGAGACTGTAACCACTAAGCATATGTACTCATAGAGAGAATGTAACCACTAAGCCTGTGTCCTCATTGAGAGACTGTAACCACTAAGCCTGTACCCTTATTGAAAGACTGTAACCACTGAGCATGTGCCCTCATTGAGAGACTGTAACCACTAATCCTGAGTCCTCATTGAGAGACTGTAACCACTAAGCCAGTGCCCTCATTGAGAAAATGTAACCACTAAGCCCGTGTTCTCATTGAGAGACTGTAACCACTAATCATATGCCCTCATTAAGAGACTGTAACCCCTAAGCCTGTGTCCTCATTGAGATACTGTAACCACTAAGAAGTTGTCCTCATTGAGAAACTGTAACCACTAGGCCTGTGTCCTAATTAAGAGATTGTAACCACTAAACCAGTGTGCTCATTGATAGACTGTAACCACTAAGCATGTGCCCTCATTGAGAGACCGTAACCACTAAGTCTGTGCCTTCATTGAGAGACTATAACCACTAAGTCTGTGTCCTCATTAAGAAACTGTAATGTAAACACTAAGTCTGTGCCCTCATTGAGTGACTGTAACCACAAGGTCTGTGCCCTCAATAAGAGATTGTAACCATAAAACCTGAGCCATCATTGAGAGACCGTATCCACTAAGCCTGTGCCCTCATTCAGAGACTGTAACCAATAAGCCTGTGTCCTCATTGAGAGACTGTGACCACTAAGCATATGTACTCATTAAGAATGTAACCACTAATCCTGTACCCTAATTGAGAGACTGTAACCACTAAGCCTGTGGCATCATTGAGAGACTGTAACCACTAATCCTGTGTCCTCATTGACAGACTGTAACCACTAAGCCTGTGTACTCACTGAGAGACTGTAAAAACTGAGCATGTGCCCTTATTGAGAGACTGTAACCACTAAGCTTGTAACCACATTGTGAGACAGTAACCACCGAGAATGTGTCCTCATTGAGAAACTGCAAACACTAAGCCAGTGCCCTCACTGAGAGATTGTAACCACTAAGCCTTTGTCCTCATTGAAGACTGTAACCATTAAGCCTCTGTCCGCATTGAGAGACTGTAACCACTAAGAATGTGCCCTCATTGAGAGACTGTAACCACTAGGTCTGTGTCCTCATTGAAAGACTGTACTGTAACCACTAAGCCTGTACAATCATTCAGGGACTGTAACCACTAAGCCTGTGCACTAATTGAGCGACTGTAATTACTAAGCCTGTGTCCTCATTGAGAGACTGTGATCACTAAGCCTGTGCCCTGTCACGAGGGTGTCGAGGACCACGCCTGACTCCGTTATACCCGGGGTCAGGAAGTCGCAGCGGTTGGCTGCACGCTCTATTTAAGATAGGGCTGTTTTCCTTATGGTAGCTTTCTGGGTTTGCTTAGCAAACCCTTTTGGCTCACTCAGGGATCCGTAGCTCCTTCTCCTCAGCTGTTCCTTGTCCAGCACTCCCAAACCTCCTTATATTCCTCTCTCACGCTTCTCTGGTTGCCAGAGATAGAGCTTCCTGCCTGGACATCTATTCTGACCTTCTGGAGCTGTGTTGCTGCGTTCGCTGGTAGTTGGTCCAGTACGCTACCCTCCGGATCCCTGTTGGACCTTTTTGGTTTATTGTGGTCGCCCACCTGGGTGTATGTGTTTGTATGTTTTGTCTGTCCTCTCCCTGGTGTTTCCCTCTTAGTGATAGTGGTGTGGACTAGCGATCCCACCGGCCTGTTCACTATCCAGGGCTCATATTAGGGAAAGCCAGGGTTTAGGCACGTGATCGCCGCACGGGTGAGGAACCCGTCTAGGGACGTCAGGGCAGTCAGGTGCCAGCCGCAAGGTGAGTTAGGGGTCACCACCTTTCCCTCTCCCTTGGGCAGGGCTTTCCCTATTTTCCTCCCTGTGCGTGATGTCGGTCATTACATTATCTCTGGCCCTTATTTTGTGTAGGTAAAAAAAAAAAAAAAAATACATATTTTTTTTTACCTACTTAGAATCCAGTATGGATCAAATTGCTGCTCTGTCCAAACAATTTCATGGCCTGTCTTTGGAGGTGGTAGGATTGAAGGCGTCGGTCCTCCAGCAACAGCAGCAATTACAACTGACTGCAAGCCCAGCGGTTTCTACTGGTAACCAGGTTGTTGCGGAACCCAAGGTCCCTCTCCCTGACAGATTTTCTGGGGGAAGGGACAAGTTTTTGACATTCCGTGAGGCCTGTAAGTTATATTTTAAACTGCGCCCTTACTCCTCTGGTAATGAAGAACAGCGGGTGGGGGTTGTTATTTCCCTGCTGCAGGGGATCCGCAGTCCTGGGCGTTCTCTTTACCTACTGATTCCCAGGCTCTTCGGTCAGTGGATGAGTTTTTCGGGGCCTTGGGTCTCATATATGATGACCCTGACCGAGTCGCCCTGGCTGAATCAAGATTACGGAGACTCTTACAAGGAGAGCGGCCGGTAGAGGAGTATTGCTCTGAATTCCGTAGGTGGGCTACGGATACCCAATGGAACGACCCGGCTCTCAGGAGTCAGTTCTGCTCTGGGTTATCCGAAAGGGTTAAGGATGCGCTTGCATTATATGAGACCCCCTTTTCCCTTGATGTGGTTATGTCCCTTTCTATCCGAATAGATAGACGCCTTAGGGACAGGTTGAAAAAACCGGAGCAATTGGTAACCCCTCCCAAGCAGCAGTTAGTCTGTACGGACTTAGACGAGACTATGCAGCTAGGAGGAACTACTCGTCAGGTCCGTCCTCCTGAGGCTCGCCGTAGGCGTGGGGTTTGTTTTTTTTGTGAGGAGAAGGGTCATTTCATTAATGTCTGTCCTTCTTTCCTCAGAAACAAAAGACCGTTGGAAAAACTACTAACCCCAGGCTGTGTGGAGGATGTCAGCCGGGGGGTATACGTTTCCTCCATACGAACATCGCAATTTGTGTTGCCAGCGGTTATTATTTTTGGTGATAAGACGGAGACTATTTCTTTCTTTCTAGACAGTGGAGCAGGGGTAAATTTGATAGATGCCCATTTTGCCCGCACTTTGGGTTTGTCTCTCTGTACGCTACAGAGACCCATTCCCATATTCGCTATTGATTCTGCTCCCCTGTCTCAGAGAAACCTCACCCACATTGTTCATAATTTACACCTTCGGGTAGGGGACCACCATAACGAGATGCTTTCAGGTTATGTTCTGGAGGGGCTTCCCACTCCGGTAGTGCTGGGTCTTCCCTGGTTGGTAGCGCACAATCCAGTGGTGGATTGGCAGGCCAGGGAGATATTGGAGTGGAGTGAGCAGTGCAGAGAAAATTGCTTAAATAGCAATTGCTTAGTCGCCTCCATAACTACCCTACCTACATTTATTTCGGACTTTGAGGACGTTTTTTCTGAAAAGGGTTGTCAGAAGTTACCACCTCATCGTCCTTATGATTGCCCGGTTAACCTTATTCCCGGCGCAAAATTACCCAAGACCAGGTTATATAATCTTTCGGGTCCAGAGAGACAAGCCATGAAAGATTATATCTCCGAGAGCTTGGCTAAGGGACACATCAGACCCTCTTCTTCACCCGTGGCTGCAGGGTTTTTCTTCGTTAAAAAGAAAGATGGGGGCCTGCGTCCTTGCTTAGATTTTCGCGAATTAAATCGGATAACCATCCGAGACCCATACCCTCTTCCTCTCATTCCTGACCTGTTTAACCAGATTGCGGGTGCTAGGTGGTTCTCCAAACTTGATCTTAGGGGGGCCTACAATCTGATTTGTATTAAGGAGGGGGATGAGTGGAAGACAGCTTTTAACACCCCTGAGGGGCATTATGAAAATCTAGTTATGCCTTTCGGTCTGACCAATGCTCCTGCCGTCTTTCAACATTTCGTGAATGACATCTTTAGTCATCTAATCGGCAGGTTTGTGGTAATATACCTAGATGATATTTTAATTTATTCGTCCGATCTGAAAACACATGAGGTGCATGTCAGACAGGTACTGCAGGTCCTACGGACGAATGAATTATATGCGAAAATTGAAAAATGTGTCTTCGCCGTTCAGGAATTACAATTCCTGGGTTATTTTTTATCTGCGTCAGGTTTCCGTATGGATCCTAGGAAGGTCCAGGCAATTTTAGATTGGGATCTTCCTGAGAACCTCAAAGCACTACAACGGTTCTTGGGCTTCGCGAATTTCTATAGGAAATTCATTAAAAATTATTCACTTATTGTAAAACCGCTTACTGACATGACTAGGAAGGGGACTGATTTTTCTAAATGGTCTGACGCCGCTAAAGTTGCTTTTTCCTCTCTAAAAGAGAGGTTTACCTCAGCACCTGTACTAATCCAACCTGATGTCTCCCAGCCTTTTATTGTTGAAGTCGATGCGTCAGAGGTGGGAGTGGGGGCGGTGCTGTCTCAGGGTCCGTCTCCTGGCAAATGGCGTCCTTGTGCTTTCTTTTCTAAAAAATTATCTGCAGCAGAAAAGAACTACGATATTGGCAATAGGGAACTATTAGCTATTAAACTTGCGTTTGAGGAGTGGCGTCATTTCTTAGAGGGGGCAGTCCACCCCGTCACTGTAATTACGGACCACAAAAATCTTCTGTACCTCGAATCAGCTAAGCGTCTCACCCCTAGACAGGCTAGGTGGTCGCTATTTTTTACCAGGTTTAACTTTGTGATTACCTATCGTCCTGGGGCAAAAAACACCAAGGCTGATGCACTATCTCGTTGTTTCCCTGGAGGGGGTAATGTGAGTGATCCGGTGCCCATTCTTCAAAGAGGAGTGGTTGTTTCTGCGGTACACTCTGTTCTGGAGGGGAAGGTGTTAGAGGCCCAGGGGGACGCCCCGGTCTCTTGCCCCTCAGAGAAATTGTTTGTACCGTTGAACCTGCGTTTCGAATTATTAAAGGAACATCATAATTCGGCACTTGCTGGGCACCCGGGTAGTAAAGCAACCTTGGAACTATTGTCTCGTCGTTTTTGGTGGCCAAGGTTGCGTCAGGATGTATTGGATTTTGTGTCTTCTTGTTCTACCTGTGCGCGCGCAAAAGTTTCACATACACGTCCTGCAGGGTCTCTATTACCACTCGTCATTCCCAATAGACCGTGGACACATCTGTCAATGGATTTTATCACTGACTTACCTTTGTCTGCGGGTAAAACAGTTATTTTGGTAGTAGTGGACAGGTTTAGCAAAATGGTACACTTCATTGCGTTACCCGCACTACCTAATGCTAAGACTCTTGCTCAGGTATTCGTCAGTGAAATCGTGAAGCTTCACGGGGTCCCCTCCGATGTTGTTTCGGATCGGGGTACCCAGTTTATTTCTAAATTTTGGAAAGCTTTTTGTTCCCGTTTGGGGGTACTGTCGGGTATTTATTTCATATAAGATATGAAATCATAAAAATTATGATTTCATATTTTTATGAAATATGAAAAATTAAAAATTAAAAATTTAAATGGCGGACATATAAACGCCAGTTCTTTTATTGATGAGATCTAAAGTTAATTTGTGCAGATAATGAAACAGGGTGCAATTAATTATATAAAATATAATTTATTACAAATAAATACATGCAGTAAAAATGGCATACAAATGAATATAAGGATAATATCAAAATTGACCACAAGATGATGCTCACTTAATTTAGTACACCAAGTACAATACAATGTTATTCAAATTATTATCAAATTATTACCGATTATTGAAATATTATAATGTAACAATAACAACAAAACAATAGAAATGAATCTGTGGAAAATCCCTTATGCTCAATCAAAGAATATGGCAGTAAGAGACACCTTATAAATACGCCCGTTGGCCTAACTACGGATAATAATATCCGATCAGAGATTCTACTCTGATATCAATATTACAGGAATTCTAATGATGTGCACGTTCATTAAAATTTCCCATAAAATTATTGTTTTAACACTATTGACCCACTAATAATGGGGTCTCAACTATATGCCAATTGGAGCGATTTATAATTACTGCAAATGAAATAAATTATACATTACCCCTGGCTTTGGGATAAAGAGCTTTTAGAATGGACCCAGCTTTCCAAGGTTCAGATATGTCCCGTCCTATGGTATGTTCCTGACGTGTGAAGTGATGCTGATGAATGAATCTTTGTAAAGAGTTCCGTTGTGAAGAAGTCCTTGTGAAGTTTTTCTTTTTGTGAAGTTTGTGAAGTGTCTGTGAAGAAGTGTCCTGATCTACCCAAAAACTGGATCAGATATCCCCATCCTTATCTATGCCCATCCCCTCTTGGAATAGGGATTACCAATTAGATAAGGTGGGTGTGACGTATGTTAAACATGGGAATGATGTCACTTAATTGACATTCCTAGGAAACTTCTGCCCATCTACCACTTGATGGCACTGTTGTATCATATAACAATTTTGAATATTTTAAGAATTAACATATTATATTGCTTGTTTTATTACTACTTAAACTTTGCCCTTTCACACCTTAAATCAATTAGGAGGGGCTCTTTCTGACACTTTGCTCAGACTGACTGGCGGTATCAGAAGTTTTCCTAATCCCTGAATTTATGGGGCAGATAGGAGTTCTTCTGGTTTGTGTATCTTAACTGTCTCAGCGATTGAGTGATGATGTTTGAGATAACATCAGCTCCTCTAAAATAAACCCTATTTAAGAAATTTCCACTTAAACACATTTTATATCCCCTGGAATATACCCTCTCAGTGAGATACAGACATATAAAGATACATTAATAATATTTGGTTATAATACATCAATATCACATAGTATATATGAATCATTAATAAGTTCAAACGCTAAATAAATGCACACACCAGATGTGTTTTATGGACGTCTCTTATCAGATCATGGTTTAGCCATGAAACACCCATTGTTCCTCAGACAGACAAGTTTAGAGAAACCACTGTAGATAAATCCATGTCTCTAAACAATAATAAAAGTATAGTCTTCTCTATATATTCACTTTTAACACATTGAACTTGCTATGAACCCATCTTGGTTTTTTTCAGGTTCATGCTGATCACATGTTGTTAAAGGCAATGATCATCCATATTGAATATGGTATCATCAGATACATTGTACACTTATGAAAATGCACAACAAATCCCCCTTCATTCCAAAATATTCCATAAAATGTGAATGTATTTGGAATGCTTAAAAGGGCTTTTCATATATCTTCTTCGATGCGTAGACTTGGCTTATAATGTTCCAACCAGAGCTTGACTAAAGTTCTTCTGGAGAACCTTATCTAACGCATGATTTGGATGGTCAACAAACTCAACCATCCCATAGATCCTGCAAAACAGGATATAAGTTCGATAAAGGTTTGTTTTGATTCTCCATCTCCACGTGAATGTTTAATAGGTTCCTTTTCAATGAACCAATTTCAAGTTCCAATATCTTGATGGAGATGGAATCGGCAACTGTCATACCGGTAGTAATAACAGTGCCCACTACGCCAAAGATTATGGCGGCTACGACTGCAAAAACATGAATCACTTTGGTTTGTAGAAAACTGTTCTCTGGTCAAAGTCTTCCTTGCTTGCTCCAGGATTTGCGTAATCCGTTCTTGGGAATATCCGATGTGCATCTGGTACCAGGCTTGGATTTCCGGAGACTGGATTTCGGACATGTTGAATTGCCTTTCGACGAAAACGCGTGGATCCAGGCTGATGTAGACCTTCTGGGATAATATCCTCTTGTTTGTCAAGATGAACCCCGCTGTATCTTGTAGCATGATCCCCGACGAAGCACCTGGCACAGCAATCGGCTCTGCATGGAATTCCTTCCCCAAGATCAGGACGACGTAGATAATGGCAATCATCTTTGATGACATCTTACGTCTATAAAATATTGTATGACACATATGAGTATATACATTTTTTTTTAACTTTATCCTGCAAGAAAAGAGTTACTAATACCATATACCTCTGATTGGCATAAGTTCTTTTCTTGGACAGAGTAAGTTCTGGTTTCAGAGGTGAGTTAGGAGACATTTTGTTACAGAGGAAACATACATCAGGATGGGTTAGTATGCGTTAAAGATGTAGAATAACAGATAACGTTTTTCCGTTCATACGATACCAATCCTTATTTCCGTCTTTAGCTGGAACCATAAAGTCTTTTCACCTCTTTTCATCCAACTCCTTCAATCTCTCGAAGTCGTGCACTGGGATGACAAACACGTAGCTGATTAATGTGCACCCATTTTTCAATAAATTCACCCCCCTTAGGGATTTTGATCTTGTAGACCACTGGAGATAATTTGTCAGTGATGACATAGGGACCTTTCCAGGAAGGTAGGAATTTTCTCTCCTTCACTTGATCCCGAGCGAAGTTATAGAGATATACCCGATCGGAAATTTGATACTCCTTCTGTGTAGTCTTCAGATCATAGTATGTCTTAGCACTCACTGCGGCTTTCTCTATATTTTTCTGGGCGAACGCAAAAGCATGTTGAAGGTGCTTGCGTAAATTTTCCACATACTGATGCGACGTTGTAGCATTGATCAAGTTATGGTCTGTTGTCCTGTAAAGTAAATGCTGGGGTAACACCATCTTCCTTCCCGTGATCATCTCGAAGGGAGAAAGTTTAGTTGCTGTGCTTGGGGTGGCTCTGATGGCCATAAGCACCAAAGGCAACTTGACATCCCAGTCCTTACCAGATTCATTGACAAACTTTTTCAGGATGTTCACAATGGACTGGTTGTAACGTTCTACTCCACCACTAGAGGCTGGTCGATAAGCTATATGTAGCTTCCTCTTTACCCCCAGGATTTCCCACATCTTTGTCATCACCTCACTGGTGAAGTGACTTCCACGATCGGATTCGATGCGCTGGGGAAGACCAAATCTAGAAAATACATGGTTAATGAGTAGAGATGCACATGCGCTTGAACTGCATGTTTTGCACGGCAAACATTCCACCCATTTGGTGAACAAACAAGTTACGGTTAACATATACTTGTTGCCTCTTGATGAGGTTGTTACTGGTCCAATGAAGTCAATTTGGATGTCTGACCATGGCATGGACATCCCCCTTTTCATCAATGGTGCCCGATGAGTGGGTCCTTGTGGCTGGAATTGAGGGCAGATTAGACATCCCTGACAATATGTTCGCACATCTTGTAACATATGTGGCCAGTAAGCGTAGTCCCGTAGTAACTCGTACGTTATTTTCTCACCTCGATGACCAGCTGTTGGGGCATCATGTGCATGTTGTAACATCAGACCTCGGTATGCTGCAGGTACTATCCATTGCGTGATACCATTCTTAGAGGTTCTTATCAGCAGTTCATCCTGTAATGAAAATTGGGACTTACCTTTCATCAAAATTCGTAACTCCTCCTTACCCACACAGTCTTCCGTGGTTATGGGATAGCTATGTGGATCCTCAATGTGCTTATAAAAGAGACCAATAATTGGATCCCCCTTTTGGCTTGCAATGAGATCCTCACTAGGGAAATTTTGGCTCCACTGCGCCACATTGGCTTCAGCTCCCTTTTGGGCCTGACTCCTTGTCATAGCATCCACTTGGATAGTTCCCATGAGGTCATCAACGTCAAAGACTTCTCCATCAATGGTTGCTTGCTTGGCAAGGGAATCCGCTAGGTCATTCCCCTCTTTATCCATGCCTGGATATTTTGAATGACCTCTTACCTTCTTCCAATAAATAGTAAGACTGTGGGCGGTAACCATCTCATCAATTTTACAAAACATCTTACCATGCTTCACTGGCTTGTTATTACTTCTCATCCAGTCTGACCTTTTCCATCCGGGAAAGTACTCCACAAAGCTGTTACGAATATAGTCAGAATCTGTGATGATTACAAACTCCTTAACATCATATTCGATAGCCATTTGTACGGCTTTGTACACAGCAGTAAGTTCTGCAACTTGGCTGCTTTTGGAACCAATCTTGTATCCAACGGATACATCCAGGAATGTATTATTCCATACGACTCCAATACCTGCAACCAATGTACGTTCGGATCCTTCATCGATATGGAAGGAGCAGCCGTCTACGTACACACATGGTAACAATTTGCAATACTCCTCTTCATAGGATTTATATGGTGATGATGATTGTTCATCCAGGAAATCATTTTCCGTTGATTCACTTTTACGTTCCGTATGGATACAGTCATGGAGGTCTGCTAATCCTTGAGCAACTGGGTTTTTATTATTTTGTTTGTACCTGATTTCCAATGGCCATCCCATTAAGGACATTGTCCAGGCGGTTATCCTGCTGTTTGACAAGTTTCCATCTCTTATACGATCACTCTGCAAGTATTGCAGTGGCTGATGTGCGGTCTCCACAATGATCCTTTCGCCTTGGATGAAACTCCTAAAATATTGTAAAGCCCACACAGTTGACAACAATGCTTTCTCACAATCATTGAATTTTACCTCAACCGGTGACAAGGACTTGCTGGCATAGGCGATGATCTTGTTTCGGTTTTCCTGTTTTTGGAAAAGAACTGCACTTATGCTTTTATCAGTGAAACCTGTTTCCACAAAGAAAGGTTTTCCCCCTTCTGGATAAGCAAGGCATGGAGCCTGGATAAGTTTGGCCTTGAGCTCGGTTACAGCTTGCTCATGACGCTCACTCCATTCCCATTTTACTCCTTTCTTTAGCAACTGTAAAAGAGGTTTTGTAATTTCGGCATAATTATCTATGAACTTACGTGAATAGTTCATCATGCCCAGGAATGATCTCAACTCTTTGAGATTTGTAGGAGATTTTGTCTTGGTCACTGCTTCCACCTTCTTTTTCTGTGGGTTAATTCCACCCGCAGTGACTTCATGACCTAGGAAATTAACCTTGTTCCGGCACCATTGAGCCTTTTGCAAAGAAAGTTTTACACCTGCTTTCCTCAGCTGGGTTAGTACATGCCTCAACTCCTGAATATGTTCCTCAAAAGTTGTACTTTTTATCAGGATGTCATCCACATAAGACAAGGTACCTCGTTCAGTGGCATCAGGCATTGCCTTATGCATGAACACTGCAAACTCATGGCCTGCATTTATGTACCCGAAGGGCAGTCGGGTCCATGCATACTGTCGTTTGCCAAATGTAAAGGCCAGTTTGTACTGATCCCTTTCATCTACCTTAATCGTCCAATATCCTTGTGCACAGTCAAGGGCAGTGAAGATTTTGGATCCTTGTATTTGTGCCAAACACTGGTCAATGTATGGCACGGGCCATCCGGACATGTAAACACGTTTGTTTAACTGTCTTAGGTCCGAGCATAGACGAAATTGACCGTTAGGTTTGAGGACTCCAAGTATCGGATGATTGAATGAACTGTGTACTGGACGGATGATACCTTTCTCCTCCAAGTTTTTGACGATTTCCGATAGTGACTCGTAAGCCGCCAGCGGAAGTCGGTATTGTTTGACAAAAACAGGGGGTGCATCGGGATCTGTCTGGATTCTTGTAACGTGTAGGTCTGTTTCCCCACAGTCATAAGAATCCTTGGCGAACATCTCCTGGAACTCTGCGAAGAGTTCCTTTAGCCGTTGACGCTTCGACTCGTCGGAGCATGCGTCAGCCATGGAGATTTGTTCTTCCACCCGCTCCTGAAATTCTGGGAAAATCTCAGGCTGACTTAACTCGTAAGCTTCTTCAAGCTCACTAGTTAAATCGTTCTGGGTGTAGCATACCTTATCCTTTCCTTGCTGGTACGATTCATACTCTTTTTCATCGACCTCATGGTTGAAAACCAATGATGATTCTTCGATGTGGCATGTACCTTCTTCAGAGCTGAAAGGATAAACAGAGTGGATGTTAAATAACCCCTCAGGGGTTGAGGAAAAATGTTGTTCCACTGTTTGTTCCTCTGTCAGGTATTCATCAGGAATTATTCCAATAACATCATTTTGGAATCCAAATGTGTAGTATTCCGAATCCATAGCTAAACCAATTACGGTGTCCTTTTGTAGGGATATGCTATGGGAAACCATGTTATGAATTACCATATGTAACGGATCCTGATGGATATTGATCAGGGGAGTAGGCTTTACCTTTAGGCCGAGTTGCTGTATTCTGTTGGATAAACAGATCAACGCGTCTGTGTTCTTCAGCTTCTGTCCCTTCTTTATTTTAATGGGTAGAAGAAATGGTTTGCATCCTTCAGGAATTTCAACTTTCTCAGCAACCATGATACTTACGGCATAGGGCATCTGTTGTCCCCATCGTAAGGCTTGTTCTACATCCTGGAATCCCTCTGGGTTTCCCGGCAATCTGGACCATAAGGTGTTATTCACCAGGTCAATCTGTACGGCAAATCGGTGCAGAAGGTCATTACCTATATACATTTGATACCGTGGTTCATTTATCACGATGAAAACGTGCTCCGTAGTTTTGTTTCCTATGGAGATAGACAAAACGCATCTTGCAACCACATTATGACTTTGGGAATCTCCATCCAGATCATGAACCCATTAATCCTGTGGAGAGAAACTTTTAATCATTTTAGGATTGGTGATCTGTTTCAAGAGTCCTAAGCTTATGTAACTTGCTTCGGATTTCAAATCCAACTTGGCAAATTTCACCCGGGCTATATTGTTTACCTGTACGGGAATCAATAAATTGTCATTGACCTTTTTAATCCGTACTATCGATTGAATGTGCCTTGTCAGGTCCGCGACTTCGTGATTCCCCCTTTCAAGAGAAATGGTTAAAATATCATCATCCAGAGTTACCTTTTTGATTTCGTCCCTCTGGATGGTAATGATGTGAGCGGCACCATTGACATCTTCCTCGGGTTTACCATTCTTCAGGATTGTGACCTCCGGTGTTTGATTGTTCCTGAAATGCACTTCAATAGAGCTAGGTTTCTCTTCAATCACATGACAACTGCGCTGTGCTTGTGTGTTGCAAGAGTATTCATAGGCAATGGGTGCCTTCACCTGAGTCCATACTGCTTCATTGATGAAATCAATTATGGGACTCAATCTTTTTAATAAATCGATTCCTATGATCATCCGATCATATGGAAGATCCACAATCAATGTGGGATGTCTAATTGTTTTCTTGCCAATCTTAAATGTCAACCAGGATGTTCCTTTTACCTGTAAGGCATCTCCACCTACACTTATCAAAGATCCATCAAATGACCTTAATCGTGGCTTCTTTGATGTTAAATTCAAAATCTTTTGGAAATAACTGATAGATAAAATGGTGGCTTGTGATCCAGTGTCTATTAATCCTTTGATTGGTCCGATAAGTTCATTTTGGAGATATATCTCCATAAAGTATCTGCCATCCACCTGGAACAAATCACAGAGAAAGTTAGGATGTTTACCCATCTGCTGTCTGAGAGGTTGACCTCTTTGCAGCTCTGTGACCTCTGCATTCCTGAGTCTCTCAGGACAAGCTGGAGGAGCAGCGTCAGCCCCCCCCTTTGTGACAAGCTGTGTGACACCACAAGTCACAGCTGGCTCACGGCTAGATGCTGGAACGATGGGATTACACACTGGAACAGACATCTGGTTATATGAATTGACATCATTAGACTGCAAGACAAATGACATATTAGACATTTCCCCCCTGGCCCTAATTTCAGGGTCAGAGGTACTGCAAGGAAATATTGAATTAGGAATCACATCAGATTCTACCACAATCAACTTAAGATCCTTACAGTGGCCTGGGTTCTGACCCGGCCCAATTTGCTTTATGATGTTGAGCTGGGACCTGGAGTTGCCCCTAAAAAAGGTTCAGGCTGTTTTCCTGGAGATACCTGGGACAACTTTCTCACAATATCACTCAACTGGGCCACTTGTTCTGCCAGCTGATCAAACCTGTTTGGTCTGGGCACATTTTGGCTTTGCTGGGCACCCTGGTTATCGGTAGGTGACCTACTCCTGGGTGAATTTGAGGATTCCTGCCTATCTTCCCTCTGTTGTCTGGGTCTATTATCCCAGCGCCTGTAACCCTGATAATTCCTATAGGGCCCGTATCCCTGGGGGCCTCTATTGTAATAGGGACGATAGTTAGACCTCCCATTACCTGAATTATTCCCCTCTGATCCATTAGTATTTTGGGGTTTGGTCTGTTTGGGCGGTCCTACCTGTTGTTGCTGGGCTTGTTGAGCAGGTCCTGTAGACTGAGGGAACCTTCGTGGCTGGCTTTCAAATCCCAAGCTAGGGTTTACCTTAGCTTCAGCTACCTTTTGCTCTGGGGATTTTTTAAACCTTCTCTCCTCTATTGCATGGCACTCACTGATATTATACAGCGTGGTGGCAGCCGTCACCAACCAATCCAGGGGGGCATCAATATCCAGATCTCTGGCTAAGTTAAATTTGATCTGGGTTGGCATAGCGTCATAGAATAACTGTTTGAATTCTTCAGATTCCCAATTTGGGGATCTATATGCCAACCCATAGGCATTTTTGAGGACAGAGAGGAATTCACGGGGACTCTGATTGGGTCTACACGTAAGGCTATATATGTCCCGTTTTGCAGCGGTGGTGGTTCGGTACGGTCCGAATTCCAATTTAACCTCATGCAAAACACTTGGCCAATCTTGAATGCCTCTCTCCCCAAATGAGGTAAAGTAATGACGATACTTATCATCAAATGCCCATGGAAGGAATCTGATCCTGTCAGCATCAGAGTATAATTTTAAAGAATCCATAGTGGATTCATACAGTTCCAAGTGATTGGCTATCTGAGAAGAACCTTTCTTGGAAAATTTGGATACTGTAGTATTCAAAAACTTAATTATGCTGGCGGAGCTCTGATCCTTATCTGAATATTGGGAATTTTTATTCCTAGAAACCACCTCAGCATATGTTGGTCGCCTGTGATCCTGTGGCAAGGAATAAGTCACATGCTTCCCCACACCACTGTCAAACTCACATGCACTTTCACAACTTTCATGAGACTTATACGGCATAGGTGATTTAACCCTAACATCTCTTCTCAGGGGAACATGTGGAGAGGAACTTCTAGGGGCTTCCATGTTATTGGCATCTAGTAAGGCGGTTGCAGTTTGGAATGCCCGACTCAATTGGGTGAATGCCTCCCGTGTAACCATGCCAACACTTTCAGGTTGCTGAGTATCTTGGATGGGGTCTGCTTTAAGAGCATGTGATGGCATGTCTGGATAGTGGGGAGTAAGACATGGAGGGTCAGGATATCCCACAGCGTTAGATGGATCCCTTTCAGCATTGACTATATTATGGGCTGATCCATCTGTCTGTTTAATTTTAGAATACTGGAGATATAAATCCTCTAAATCGCTTTTTGCCTTTTGGTATGCATCATGGCTGTGACTAAGGTTGTACTCTAAGTCTTTGATCTTCGCTTCTGCGGATTGTAGTTCTGATTCTATCTTGGATACATATATTTTTGTACCCATTATAGACTCATACCTAACTTTTGAGAGAGTACTGACTGCCAACAATGCATACAAAACAGGTGGCAATGCACATAAGAGGTGTTGGTCCCTTTTGGTATTATCAGTTGCCAAATCCATATATGTCAGGTATCTATCAACCATGCCACCTAACTTCCATATATCTCCACGTTCTTCATAGGCTCTTGCCTGCAGCTCATTAGTCCATTCATCTATATTTTTATCTAACTTCAAACGGGAATAAACATATTTGATAACCTTAGAGATTATCTTATCTGGGTCAGATGGACTATCTGCTAAAACCTGGCCATTACCTGGGTCGCTGCCTGTTACACTCATGATTTTGATCAATAATCAATAACAACAACAATTTGACTTGCCAATAAGGATTAAGTAATATTTTCACTAATTGCACAAATTGGTTATAGAAATATCTCAATCAATCTCGGTGGGACCTCCAAAATATGTCGGGTATTTATTTCATATAAGATATGAAATCATAAAAATTATGATTTCATATTTTTATGAAATATGAAAAATTAAAAATTAAAAATTTAATTGGCGGACATATAAACGCCAGTTCTTTTATTGATGAGATCTAAAGTTAATTTGTGCAGATAATGAAACAGGGTGCAATTAATTATATAAAATATAATTTATTACAAATAAATACATGCAGTAAAAATGGCATACAAATGAATATAAGGATAATATCAAAATTGACCACAAGATGATGCTCACTTAATTTAGTACACCAAGTACAATACAATGTTATTCAAATTATTATCAAATTATTACCGATTATTGAAATATTATAATGTAACAATAACAACAAAACAATAGAAATGAATCTGTGGAAAATCCCTTATGCTCAATCAAAGAATATGGCAGTAAGAGACACCTTATAAATACGCCCGTTGGCCTAACTACGGATAATAATATCCGATCAGAGATTCTACTCTGATATCAATATTACAGGAATTCTAATGATGTGCACGTTCATTAAAATTTCCCATAAAATTATTGTTTTAACACTATTGACCCACTAATAATGGGGTCTCAACTATATGCCAATTGGAGCGATTTATAATTACTGCAAATGAAATAAATTATACATTACCCCTGGCTTTGGGATAAAGAGCTTTTAGAATGGACCCAGCTTTCCAAGGTTCAGATATGTCCCGTCCTATGGTATGTTCCTGACGTGTGAAGTGATGCTGATGAATGAATCTTTGTAAAGAGTTCCGTTGTGAAGAAGTCCTTGTGAAGTTTTTCTTTTTGTGAAGTTTGTGAAGTGTCTGTGAAGAAGTGTCCTGATCTACCCAAAAACTGGATCAGATATCCCCATCCTTATCTATGCCCATCCCCTCTTGGAATAGGGATTACCAATTAGATAAGGTGGGTGTGACGTATGTTAAACATGGGAATGATGTCACTTAATTGACATTCCTAGGAAACTTCTGCCCATCTACCACTTGATGGCACTGTTGTATCATATAACAATTTTGAATATTTTAAGAATTAACATATTATATTGCTTGTTTTATTACTACTTAAACTTTGCCCTTTCACACCTTAAATCAATTAGGAGGGGCTCTTTCTGACACTTTGCTCAGACTGACTGGCGGTATCAGAAGTTTTCCTAATCCCTGAATTTATGGGGCAGATAGGAGTTCTTCTGGTTTGTGTATCTTAACTGTCTCAGCGATTGAGTGATGATGTTTGAGATAACATCAGCTCCTCTAAAATAAACCCTATTTAAGAAATTTCCACTTAAACACATTTTATATCCCCTGGAATATACCCTCTCAGTGAGATACAGACATATAAAGATACATTAATAATATTTGGTTATAATACATCAATATCACATAGTATATATGAATCATTAATAAGTTCAAACGCTAAATAAATGCACACACCAGATGTGTTTTATGGACGTCTCTTATCAGATCATGGTTTAGCCATGAAACACCCATTGTTCCTCAGACAGACAAGTTTAGAGAAACCACTGTAGATAAATCCATGTCTCTAAACAATAATAAAAGTATAGTCTTCTCTATATATTCACTTTTAACACATTGAACTTGCTATGAACCCATCTTGGTTTTTTTCAGGTTCATGCTGATCACATGTTGTTAAAGGCAATGATCATCCATATTGAATATGGTATCATCATATACATTGTACACTTATGAAAATGCACAACAGTACACTTGTCCTTTTCCTCAGCTTTCCATCCTCAGTCGAATGGACAGACTGAGCGTACCAACCAAAACCTTGAGACATATCTAAGATGTTTTGTGTCTGAAAACCAAGAGTTGTGGTCATCATATTTACCGTTAGCTGAGTTTGCCATAAATAATCGTCGTCAGGAATCCACTGGCAAGTCACCATTTCTTGGTGCATATGGTTTTCATCCCCAATTTTGTACTTTCAAAGAGGGGGGGTCTTCTGGGGTTCCCGAAGAGGAACGGTTTTCGTCATCTCTTTCATCGGTATGGCAGAAGGTGCAAGTTAACTTGAAAAATATGGGAGGTAAATACAAATGCATGGCTGATAAGAGACGGTCGCCAGGTCCGGACCTAGGAGTGAATGACTATGTGTGGTTGTCTACTAGGAATATTAAATTGAAGGTTCCCTCTTGGAAACTGGGTCCTAGGTTTATTGGCCCTTACAAAATTGTAGCCATCATCAACCCCGTGGCTTTTCGCCTGGAGTTACCTCGGACTTTTAAAATCCATAATGTTTTTCATAAGTCGTTACTCAAAAAATATATTCCACCTCTAGAACCATCACCGCTGCCACCCCCTCCTGTTGTCGTGGATGGTAATCTAGAATTTCAGATATCCAAAATTGTTAATTCTCGTCGGGTCCGCCGCTCTCTTCAATATCTGGTGCATTGGAGAGGTTACGGTCCCGAGGAAAGAACGTGGGTTCCTGCGTCTGAGGTAAACGCCGACAGGTTAGTTCGGGTTTTTCATGCCCCTCATCCTGAGAGACCTGGTCCTGAGTGTCCGGAGGCCCCTCGTAGAGAGGGGGGTACTGTCACGAGGGTGTCGAGGACCACGCCTGACTCCGTTATACCCGGGGTCAGGAAGTCGCAGCGGTTGGCTGCACGCTCTATTTAAGATAGGGCTGTTTTCCTTATGGTAGCTTTCTGGGTTTGCTTAGCAAACCCTTTTAGCTCACTCAGGGATCCGTAGCTCCTTCTCCTCAGCTGTTCCTTGTCCAGCACTCCCAGACCTCCTTATATTCCTCTCTCACACTTCTCTGGTTGCCAGAGATAGAGCTTCCTGCCTGGACATCTATTCTGACCTTCTGGAGCTGTGTTGCTGCGTTCGCTGGTAGTTGGTCCAGTACGCTACCCTCCGGATCCCTGTTGGACCTTTTTGGTTTATTGTGGTCGCCCACCTGGGTGTATGTGTTTGTATGTTTTGTCTGTCCTCTCCCTGGTGTTTCCCTCTTAGTGATAGTGGTGTGGACTAGCGATCCCACCGGCCTGTTCACTATCCAGGGCTCATATTAGGGAAAGCCAGGGTTTAGGCACGTGATCGCCGCACGGGTGAGGAACCCGTCTAGGGACGTCAGGGCAGTCAGGTGCCAGCCGCAAGGTGAGTTAGGGGTCACCACCTTTCCCTCTCCCTTGGGCAGGGCTTTCCCTGTTTTCCTCCCTGTGCGTGACGTCGGTCATTACAGCCCTCATTGACACACTGTAAACACTAAGCCTGTACCCTCATTGAGAGACTCTAACCACTAATCCTGAGTCCTCATTGAGAGGCTGTAACCACTAAGCCTGAGTCCCCATTAATAGACTGTAACCACTAAGTCAGTGCCCTTTTTGAGAGATTGTAACCACTAAACCTGTGTCCTCATTAAGAGATTGTAACCAAAAAACCTGAGCTCTCATTGAGAGACTGTTTCCACTAAGCCTGTGCCCTCATTCAGAGACTGTAACTGTGGCGAAACCAACCTCGCCACTGGGTTTTGGAGAGGCCTGTTTATCAGCCTCTTGCCTCAGGATTATGGCCCATACTAACTTTAAAGGAGGAGACAGACCGGTCGCACAGCTTAAATCTGTCTTTGCAATTGTATTTTGTTATGTGAGGGTACCCAGATAGCTAATTGTATTGTATTTGTGTATTCTGAGTGCCATTCACCTAATGATATGCACTCAGACTTGAGCTATCTGGGAATATGTTAAATGTTTGTGTTTGCTGTGGGGGTGTGACATTGTGTGTTTGGGTGGTGATTTCTGTCCGGTTGTCCCCACATGTGTATTGGCGATTTCCCTTTGTCTTGAGAGATAATTGGATTACTCCTCGGGTGTCTCCAGGGCAGAGAGGAGGAAACCATGATGCATTGTGGGGATGTGTTGTGTCTGTGTATCCTGAGTTGCTGCATATCTGTCCTGTGTCGCAGTCTTCCTTCTGGTCCACTAGGGGCGTGTCCACCAGATGGGGACCTACATAAATACGGACGGGTAGCCCTCAATAAAGGAGTTCCTTTTTTATACCTTCATGAAGCCTTGGCTCATGTTTGGGGGATGGAATAACTACACTCTTGGGGATTGCTATATCACAATACTCCCCTGAGTATAAGCTCTTGTAAGAGCTTGCTCCTGGTTCCTGTCTCTGGATTTAGGAGAGGTTCACCCACTGGAGCCTGGAGCCTTGTCGTAGGTCCAGGGTGGGTAGGAGACGGCGAGACCTCCACCAAGCTTCGGCGGTTCGTGGGGTCTGCAGTGCTGACGGTGTCAAGTGGAGTGCTTGGAGTCCTCTGGAAGCACTAGGAGCATCTATCGACGGAGGTACCCGGTCGGGGTGCTAGGCGTTCCGTTACAGTAACCAATAAGCCCATGTATTTATTGAGATACTGTAACCACTAAGCCTGTACCCTGATTGAGAGACTGTAACCACTAAGCATATTTCCTCATTCAGAGACTGTAACCACTAAGCCTGTGTGCTCACTGAGAGACTGTAAAAACTGAGCATGTGCCCTCATTGAGAAACTGTAACCACTGAACCTGTGCTCTCATTCAGAGACTGTAACCAATAAGCCCATGTCCTAATTGAGAGACTGTGACCACTAAGCATATGTCCTCATTGAGAGACTGCAAACACTAAGCCTGTACCCTCATTGTGAGACAGTAACCACCGGGTATGTGCCCTCATTAAGTGACTGTAACCACTAAGCCTGTGTCCTCATTGAGAGACTGTAACCACTAAGCATGTTCCTTAATTGAGAGACTGTAAACACTAAGCCTGTACCCTCTTTGTACAGGCTTAGTGGTTACAGTCTCTCAATGAGTGCACAGGCTTAGTGGTTACAGTCCCTGAATGATTGTACAGGCTTAGTGGTTACAGTCTCTCAATCATTCAGGGACTGTAACCACTAAGCCTGTGCACTCATTGAGAGACTGTGGTCACTAAGCCTGTGTCCTCATTGAGCGACTGTAATTACTAAGCCTGTGCCCTCATTGAGAGGCTGTAACCACTAAGCCTGAGTCCACATTAATAGACTGTAACCACTAAGTCAGTGCCCTTATTGAGAGATTGTAACCACTAAGCCTGAGTCCTCATTAAGAGATTGTAACCAAAAACCTGAGCTCTCATTAAGAGACTGTAACCAATAAGTCCATGTAGAAATGTTTTTATAAGACTGGCACTCAATCTATGTGAATCACATGAAAACACAATTTATTAAATGTGTACTTCTAAAAATAGACAATACATGTACAATAAAATATTATAAAACTAAAAATGACACTGCGTGATTACCAATTATGCCACATATAGGCTTCACAATTCATGCTAATAGTAAGGCATATCTATTACTAAAAATGTAGAAACAGAGCACCTACACAGGGACAAGAAGAGAGAAAGAATGGATCACAGTAAATCTCTCAAAAGACGCATGTATGGTCCCTTAATTGGCTGTGCAGGAAAGGAAATCCAACGGCTGTAATAAAGAAGTCCTCCTCTAGATTCTGAGTATATCTAATTGTAGACAGCAATGTGTTCCTACAAAAATATCCAGGTATTCACCTGAGGGAGGTAATCACTCCACAAAAAAACGCACAGTGAACCTATATTAGTCCAATCATGCAGAGATTCAGTCCATCAGCCATAGTACAGATTCTATCATCAGAACTGTTTTAGCCAAGTATATTACTGGTGGTTAGATAGAGGTGGTAGGTTAAGTGGTACTGTATGTCTTACCGGTGACGTCTCAAAGCCGGTGACTGTTGGTTCTGTACCGCAAACTCCTACTCACCGCAGCATGCGTCTCTATGCTTCCCCGTCGGCGTCCTCGCTCACCACTGGCTGTCACGTGGTTTCCGTCAAGGATCGTGAGAACGGCCTTTCAGTTACCGTGATCGAGTTGTAAGTAGAACGATTCTGGATATATGGGACTTTGGAGCGCTCCAATTTTGTTTAGTCAGTCCATCCAAGGATATTGATCAATATTTCCAGTTAGTGAAGATGCAGGGGTGGCAATTGCGACCAGGCCCCTAAGTCAGGGGGGCCACAGGGCCCCCTCAAGCCAGGAGAGAGCCACAGTAAAGCTTTACCCCCCCCCCTTATTAATGGCAGCGGTAGTTCCGATCGGAGTCCCAGCAGTTTAATGCTGAGGCTCCGATCAGTTGCCATGACAGCCAGGACGCTACTGAAGTCCTGTCTGCCAGGGCCAGTTACTGACTGCAGCATACTTGCTATAAGCATAAGCAATGCGCCGCACAGACCTGTGACGAGTTACAAGAAGGAGCGCAATGCGGCCACAGCGCATGTAAGTATGCTGCAGAGTAACTGGCCATGGCAGACAGGACTTCAGTAGCGTCCTGGCTGCCATGGTAACTGATCGGAGCCCCAGCATTACATTACTGGGACTCCGATCGGAACTGCCGCTGCCACCAATGATTGGGGGGGGGGGGTCCGCACTGCCCACCAATGATTTTAATACAGGGGAGGGGGGTCCGCACTGCCCACCAATGATTTTAATTTAGGGGAGGGCACACTGCCCACCAATGATTTTAATACCGGGGGAGAGGGGGAGAACACACTGCCCACCAATGGTTTTAATATGGGGGGAGGGTGCACTGCCCACCAATGATTTTAATACCGAAGGGGGGGGGTGCACTGCCCACCAATGATTTTAATACTGAGGGGGGGCAGGGTGCACTGCCCACCAATGATTTTAATACTGAGGAAGGGGGAGGGTGCACTGCCCACCAATGATTTTAATACCGGGGAGGGCACGCTGGGGGCTGATGGAGATGGCACTGGGGGCTGGTGAGAGGCACTGGGGGCTGATGGAGAGGCACTGGGGGCTGGTGAGAGGCACTGGGGGCTGATGGAGAGGCACTGGGGACTGGTGAGAGGCACTGGGGGCTGATAGAGAGGCACTGGGGGCTGGTGAGAGGCACTGGGAGCTGATGGAGAGGCACTGGGGGCTGATGGAGAGGCACTGGGGGCTGCTATGAGGCTACTGAGGGCTGCTATGAGGCATGGGGCTCTTATCTGAGGTCTGATTGGGGGTCATTCATATTGGAGTCTGAGCTTAGGTGTGATCTGAGGTCTTATTGGGGTCTTATTAACATTGGGGATCTTATTGGGGCTGTCAGCTGAGGTCTGATTAACATTGGGGGTCTGATTGGTGGTCTGAACTAAGGTGTAATTAATTTTTTTTTTTCTGGAGCAGCTTGGAGAAAAAAGGCCTCACAGTCTCCCACACTCCTTCTGCCCGGCCAAGCCTGCCAGCACCCCCGAAGCCAAGCCTGTATGCACCCCTGATGTCAAGCCTGTCAGCACCCCTGAGGCCAAGCCTGTCAGCACCCCTGAGGCCAAGCCTGTCAGCACCCCTGAGGCCAAGCCTGTCAGCACCCCTGAGGCCAAGCCTGTCAGCACCCCTGAGGCCAAGCCAGCCTGCACACCTGAGTCTTCAGAACTGTAAGTAAATTATATATAAGGGGAGCTTATAATATGAAAGAGACGAATTATGTCAGAGCGGCTCTTCACCTACATGTGTATCAGCACTAGATATATACTCCTTACTCTCCCTAATACCCAAACTACACAAGATACATATCCCTACCTTCTGTCTAATACACATACACACCCCACGATATGTGCTTTCACCCTCTTGTGTTACAGACCCCTGTACAATTTAATATTCTTCTTTAATACACAGACATTTAGATTCATACATTTCCTACACTGGCCCAAATGCGTTGTCAGTGACCAACTGTCTGTGCTCAGTCCTGCGCGTAACCGTCGCAAGTGCATGAGGAGCTGCGGATGTGGCGGCGAGGTCCGAGAGGTATGTGGGGGTGGGAGATCCGAGAGGGGTGGGCCCATACATTTTTTTTGCTATAGGGGCCCAGTCATTTCTCCCTGGTAACCACTAAGCCTGTGTGCTCACTGAGAGACTGTAAAAACGGAGCATGTGTCCTCATTGAGAAACTGTAACCAGTGAGCCTGTGCTCTCATTCAGAGACTGTAACCAATAAGCCCATGTCCTAATTGAGAGACTGTGACCACTAAGCATATGTCCTCATTGAGAGACTGTAAACACTAAGCCTGTACCCTCATTGAGAGACTGTAACCACTAAGCCTATGTCCTCATTGAGAGACTGTAACCACCAAGCCTGTGCCCTCATTGAGAGACTGTAACCACTAAGCCTGTGTCCTCACAGAGAGACTATAACAACTAAGCCTGTGTCCTCATTGAGAGACTGTAACCACTAAGCCTGTGTCCTCATTGAGAGACTGTAACCACTAAGCCTGTGTCCTCACAGAGAGACTATAACAACTAAGCCTGTGTCCTCATTGAGAGACTGTAACCACTAAGCCTGTGTCCTCATTCAGAGACTGTAACCAATAAGCCCATGTCCTAATTGAGAGACTGTGACCACTAAGCATATGTCCTCATTGAGAGACTGTAAACACTAAGCCTGTGTCCTCATTGAGAGACTGTAACCACTAAGCCTGTGTCCTCACAGAGAGACTATAACAACTAAGCCTGTGTCCTCATTGAGAGACTGTAACCACTAAGCCTGTGTCCTCATTGAGAGACTGTAACCACTAAGCCTGTGTCCTCATTGAGAGATTGTAACCACTAAGCCTGTACCCTCATTGAGAGACTGTAACCAATAAGACGGTGTCCTCATTAAGAGACTGTACTGTAACTACTAAGACTGTGTCCTCATTGAGAGTCTGTAACCACTAAGCCTGTGCAATCATTCAGAGACTGTAACTAATAAGCTTGTGTCCTCATTGAGAGATTGTAACCACTAAGTCTGTGTCCTTATTGAGAGATTGTAACCACTAAGTCTGTGTCCTTATTGAGAGACTGTAACCAATAAGCCTGTTTCCTCTTTGAGAGACTCTAACCACTAAGCCTGTGCCCTCAGCGAGAGACTGTAACCACTAAGCCTGTTGTCTGTTCAATGAGGCTCAGTGGTCAAATTTGTCGCCCCGGAGGCAATACTTTGGGAACCACAGCGCCGGACCCGGGACCCACTGAAAATGTGAGTTATTTTAAGTCTCAATCCCTTTAACTTAGGCCTCATGCACACGACCCTTGTTGTGTTCCGTGTCCGTTGTTCCGTTTTCCGTGATTTTCTGCGGACCCATTGACTTTCAATGGGTCCGTTGAAAACTCGGATAATGCACTTTTGTCATCCGCGTCCGTGATCCGTGTTTCCAGTCCGTCAAAAAAATATGTCCTATTTTTTTCACGGACAACGGTTCGCGGACCCATTCAAGTCAATGGGTCCGTGAAAAAACACGGAGACACACAAGATTATCATCCGCGTCCGTTTTTTTCCTATAATTTGCAAGGCAAACTTGACTTAGATTTTTTTTTACTTTCCTTCATGTCTGGTGATCCTCCAAAGATCAAGGAAGACACACGGAAACAAAAACGAAAACGGATCACGGAACAACGTCAACAGCTGTGCATAGATACAGCATCTCAGCAGGAACTATCACATGGTAGGATTAGATACAGCATCTCAGCAGGAACTATCACATGGTAGGATTAGATACAGCATCTCAGCAGACAGTATCACACAGGATAGGGTTAGATACACAGCTCAGCAGACAGTATCACACAGGATAGGATTAGATACACAGCTCAGCAGACAGTATCACACAGGATAGGATTAGATACACAGCTCAGCAGACAGTATCACACAGGATAGGATTAGATACACAGCTCAGCAGGTGGTATCACACAGGAGAGGATTAGATACACAGCTCATCAGACAGTATCACACATGATAGGATTAGATACACAGCTCAGCAGACAGTATCACACATGATAGGATTAGATACACAGCTCAGCAGACAGTATCACACATGATAGGATTAGATACACAGATTGGATATGATTCTGGAGCAGAGAAACCGTCACGCTCTGATTTGTCTCCACAATGATGGCCGCCCTCTTGTGCTGGAGACACTTTCCACCTGCAGACCCTGCACCAATCCATCCTGATTACTAAAATCCATCCCCAAAATGACATGTGGTGCTGACAAGAGCCCTGTGCTCTCAGGAGGAGCAGGCTGCGTGTTCTCTCTGCACTGTTGGAGCAGGCTGCGTGTTCTCTCTGCACTGTTGGAGCAGGCTGCGTGTTCTCTCTGCACTGTTGGAGCAGGCTGCGTGTTCTCTCTGCACTGTTGGAGCAGGCTGCGTGTTCTCTCTGCACTGTTGGAGCAGGCTGCGTGTTCTCTCTGCACTGTTGGAGCAGGCTGCGTGTTCTCTCTGCACTGTTGGAGCAGGCTGCGTGTTCTCTCTGCACTGTTGGAGCAGGCTGCGTGTTCTCTCTGCATGCACTGTTGGAGCAGGCTGCGTGTTCTCTCTGCACTGTTGGAGCAGGCTGTGTTGTATTTTTGCAGGCGTGAACTGCATTTTACTTTCCTGGTAGGTTTGCAGGAGGTGGACTCTGTAGTATTGTGTATTGTCAGCTCTGCATTTGGAGTGGACTGTGTTACCTCCTGTGAAGCAGACTACAGTTGGAGTGGACTGTGTTACCTCCTGTGGAACAGACTACAGTTGGAGTGGACTGTGTTACCTCCTGTGAAGCGGCTACAGTTGGAGTGGACTGTGTTACCTCCTGTGGAGCAGACTACAGTTGGAGTGGACTGTGTTACCTCCTGTGGAGCAGACTACAGTTGGAGTGGACTGTGTTACCTCCTGTGAAGCAGACTACAGTTGGAGTGGACTGTGTTACCTCTTGTGAAGCGGCTACAGTTGGAGTGGACTGTGTTACCTCCTATAGAGCAGACTACAGTTGGAGTGGACTGTGTTACCTCCTGTGAAGCGGCTACAGTTGGAGTGGACTGTGTTACCTCCTATAGAGCAGACTACAGTTGGAGTGGACTGTGTTACCTCCTGTGAAGCAGACTACAGTTGGAGTGGACTGTGTTACCTCCTGTGAAGCAGACTACAGTTGGAGTGGACTGTATTACCTCCTGTGAAGCAGACTACAGTTGGAGTGGACTGTGTTACCTCTTGTAGAGCGGCTACAGTTGGAGTGGACTGTGTTACCTCCTGTGAAGAGCAGACTACAGTTGGAGTGGACTGTGTTACCTCCTATAGAGCAGACTACAGTTGGAGTGGACTGTGTTACCTCTTAGCAGACTACAGTTGGAGTGGACTGTGTTACCTCCTGTGGAGCAGACTACAGTTGGAGTGGACTGTGTTACCTCCTGTGAAGCAGACTACAGTTGGAGTGGACTGTGTTACCTCCTGTGAAGCAGACTACAGTTGGAGTGGACTGTGTTACCTCCTGTGAAGCGGCTACAGTTGGAGTGGACTGTGTTACCTCCTGTGAAGCAGACTACAGTTGGAGTGGACTGTGTTACCTCCTGTGAAGCAGACTACAGTTGGAGTGGACTGTGTTACCTCCTGTGAAGCAGACTACAGTTGGAGTGGACTGTGTTACCTCCTGTGAAGCAGACTACAGTTGGAGTGGACTGTGTTACCTCCTGTGAAGCAGACTACAGTTGGAGTGGACTGTGTTACCTCCTGTGAAGCAGACTACAGTTGGAGTGGACTGTGTTACCTCCTGTGAAGCAGACTACAGTTGGAGTGGACTGTGTTACCTCCTGTGAAGCAGACTACAGTTGGAGTGGACTGTGTTACCTCCTGTGGAGCAGACTACAGTTGGAGTGGACTGTGTTACCTCCTGTGGAGCAGACTACAGTTGGAGTGGACTGTATTACCTCCTGTGAAGCAGACTACAGTTGGAGTAGACTGTGTGTATTACCTCTTGTAGAGCGGCTACAGTTGGAGTGGACTGTGTTACCTCCTGTGAAGCAGACTACAGTTGGAGTGGACTGTGTTACCTCCTGTGAAGCAGACTACAGTTGGAGTGGACTGTGTTACCTCCTGTGGAGCAGACTACAGTTGGAGTGGACTGTATTACCTCCTGTGGAGCAGACTACAGTTGGAGTAGACTGTGTGTATTACCTCCTGTGGAGCAGACTACAGTTGGAGTAGACTGTGTGTATTACCTCTTGTAGAGTGGCTACAGTTGGAGTGGACTGTGTGTATTACCTCTTGTAGAGCGGCTACAGTTGGAGTGGACTGTGTTACCTCCTGTATATCTATGGCGTTAGCCGTGTGGTCTGAGCGGGTCCTGGAGCTACTGCTGAAAATGAACAATCTGCAGCATGCAGGTAAGGTGTCGTGTGTTTAAGCCCCGTGTACACTACATGTCACTCCCCCTGCGTTCTTTGTAAGATTTTTCTTCTTTTGCAGGTTGTCTCCCATTCTGCGTCCAGGGACAGCGGGTCGGCTGGGTGACGCAGCCAGTGGCGCAGGTTCTCCTGCAGAGTTCTGACATTTTCACATTATATAAAGAGGACTCCGGGGCCCGGCTGGAGCTGAGTGATCGGCTGCGCACCCCCCATGAGCGGACGCGGGCCGTGCAGGAGGTGATGGAGGCGCTCAGAGGTCGGGGAGCCTTCCCCTGTCTCCAGGAATGGAGTGACGAGGTGAGGACACAAAATTCCCCCTGCATCCCAGCAAACGGTCATGGCCTCGTGTCTGTACATCTTGCCGGTCATGGTCTCGTGTCTGTACGTCTTGCCGGTCATGGCCTCGTGTCTGTACGTCTTGCCGGTCATGGCCTCGTGTCTGTACGTCTTGCCGGTCATGGCCTCGTGTCTGTACGTCTTGCCGGTCATGGCCTCGTGTCTGTACGTCTTGCCGGTCATGGCCTCGTGTCTGTACGTCTTGCCGGTCATGGCCTCGTGTCTGTACGTCTTGCCGGTCATGGCCTCGTGTCTGTACATCTTGTGTAGTGCCCTGAAGCAGGGAGTATTTTGACATGTGGACATTTGTCTATATCCTATATGCAAAGTTAAAACTTCTTACTTTATTTCTCTTGAAAGGGTTAACTTATACTGTTTAATACTGTGTACTTGCATTTATATGTTGTGATATATATCCTGTTCATTATCACTGTATTTACATGGCTCTGTGGAAAGGTTTAATGAATACTGAGAGACCATTAGGTTACGTCTACACGACGACATTTGTCGCACGACAATTTTTATAATGGCAGTCTATGGTGTCGCACTGCAACATACTGCGACGCAACAGTCGCAGAAAATCCATTCGAGATGGATTTTTCTGCGACTGTTGCGTCGCAGCATGTTGCATGTTGCAGTGCGACACCATAGAGTGCCATTATAAAAATTGTCGCGCGACGTTAGTGCTACAAATGTTGCAGTGTAGTTGTGCCCTATCTGTCGCGCGACAAATGTCGTCGTGTAGACGTAGCCTTAGGACTTTCATTGAGAAGCTGGTAATTTTGCTGCCATAGGGTTTAAAGAATACTATGTTTTGGAGGAAAAAAACTCAGACTTGTTTACCACCAAAAGCAGACAGCTTGACTGTCGAGCTTCGGTGTCGGAGGGAAACACCACGCCGAGGAAAGGGGGAAACAGGGAATCAGGCCTGAGAACTAGGGAAGGAAGATGGACACCTCCTAGTGATAACCCTAACCTAAATCCTGACTGACTACCAGTATGAACAGACCCCAGAGGTAGGTGTGTTCATACACAGGAATACCTAGAGTCCTATCCAGCCCTATAGGACCCTGGTACCAATGGCAGGGATGAGAATGCCTGTTCCTTCAAAAGGAAGGACAAACAAGAGTCTCCTACAGGTCTAATAAAAACACTAGGAAACAGCAACACACAGAACCCAAACAAAAAATACAAAAAGGGAAAGGAAAGACTTAACTTCAAAGGGGCTATGGAAGCACCAGCAATCCACAACTGAAACTGAAGCTATAAACCACACAGCAGTGTGGAAGATGCAACAATACATAAGGAAGGTTAAATGACCACATAATCAACACCTAGAGGCAAAGGACGTGGCCATTACCAGGAACAACACAGACGCCTATTGATCCACAAGGAAAACCTGTCAGATCAAACCACGTGTTGCCAGTCTCACCGATCTCCTGCCACCTCCAGGGAGTTATTCTGATGCCTGATTGGAGTCGGGATGGAATTTTTTATTCCCCTAAAGTGGGGAAAATTGGCTTCTACCTCACAGTTTTTTTTTGCCTTCCTCTGGATCAACTTGCAGGATAACAGGCCGAACTGGATGGACAGAGGGCCTTTTTTGGCCTTATAAACTGTTACTATGTTACCTGTCACGGGAACGTCCGTGACACTGACCTTTTTTAAATGTCTGGTTTTAGCTATGTTTGTCACAGAGCGACGGTGACGCGATCTTCCTGCGCTGCGCCGCATGCATCCTGCCTCTCTCCCTGAGCGGCGACGCACGTTGCGTCCCCATCTCCTAGGTAACAGGGGGCAAAGAGGACCCGACCGTGCTCCTGCTGTCTGTGCGGTCGGCGTCCTCCGTTCCCCTGGCAACAGTATCAGGCTGAGCACCGAGCTGGCCACTCGGTGCTCGGCTTCTGTGTCTGAGCAGGTCATGTGACGCTGGCCACGTCACATGACCTTAGCCTTTCACTATCTATACAGGCAGCCTGCTGGCCACAGGTTGCCTGCGATTTTGGTCCTGTGCCTAATTGCTACTACTCAGTGCTTCTGCTACTCTGGATTTTGACCCTTGGCTTTTGTTCCTGCCTTTGTGTACTGACGTGACCTTCAGGTTTGACCCTCGGCTTGTACTCTGACCCGTCCTTGCTATTCCTTGTGTACTGACGTGACCTTCAGGTTTGACCCTCGGCTTGTACTCTGACCCGTCCTTGCTATTCCTTGTGTACTGACGTGACCTCCAGGTTTGACCCTCGGCTTGTACTCTGACCCGTCCTTGCTATTCCTTGTGTACTGACGTGACCTCCAGGTTTGACCCTCGGCTTGTACTCTGACCCGTCCTTGCTATTCCTTGTGTACTGACGTGACCTCCAGGTTTGACCCTCGGCTTGTACTCTGACCCGTCCTTGCTGTTCCTTGTGTACTGACGTGACCTTCAGGTTTGACCCTCGGCTTGTACTCTGACCCGTCCTTGCTATTCCTTGTGTACTGACGTGGCCTCCAGGTTTGACCCTCGGCTTGTACTCTGACCCGTCCTTGCTATTCCTTGTGTACTGACGTGACCTCCAGGTTTGACCCTCGGCTTGTACTCTGACCGGTCCTTGCTATTCCTTGTGTACTGACGTGGCCTCCAGGTTTGACCCTCGGCTTGTACTCTGACCCGTCCTTGCTATTCCTTGTGTACTGACGTGGCCTCCAGGTTTGACCCTCGGCTTGTACTCTGACCCGTCCTTGCTATTCCTTGTGTACTGACGTGGCCTCCAGGTTTGACCCTCGGCTTGTACTCTGATTGGTCCTTGCTATTCCTTGTGTACTGACGTGACCTCCAGGTTTGACCCTCGGATTGTACTCTGACCCGTCCTTGCTGTTCCTTGTGTGCTGACGTGACCTCCAGGTTTGACCCTCGGCTTGTACTCTGACCCGTCCTTGCTGTTCCTTGTGTGCTGACGTGACCTCCAGGTTTGACCCTCGGCTTGTACTCTGACCCGTCCTTGCTATTCCTTGTGTACTGACGTGACCTCCAGGTTTGACCCTCGGCTTGTACTCTGACCCGTCCTTGCTGTTCCTTGTGTACTGACGTGACATCCTGGTTTGACCCTCGGCTTGTACTCTGACCCGTCCTTGCTATTCCTTGTGTACTGACGTGACCTCCAGGTTTGACCCTAGGCGTGTTTGTTTACTGCCCTTGTTACCCCTGCTCGCCTACGTTAGTGTTGATCTCTGGCATTTCAGTATTGCTCCTGACACTTTACGTGACTTCGGATCCATCTGCAGGGTTCCCTCCTACTGCCTCTGCCTGGCTATATTCTGTCTCTGTCCGCTCTGCCTCTCTGCACTTATAGAGGTTATGGACCATCGCCCAGTTACACCCTGTCGCCTAGGACGGGTAGTGTAAGTAGGCAGGGACAGAGGCGTGGGTGGCAGCTTGTGGGTGCACTTCCTCTTACCCTCTCCCTAGTGCATGACAATGTTATGTCTGGAAACTTGTTTTTGTCTGGAATACCTGCTTTGCCATTGAATATCATTAAAGCTCTATTGTATCATATTTTTGCCCTATAAGACGCACCTAGGTTTTAGCCTATACAAATGCTCACCTGGTGCGGGTGATGTATACCAGGATGGTGTCACCAACGGTATACATCACCCGCACTAGGTGAGCATTTGTATAGGCTAATCTTGGTGTCTGGCCAGTACTTGTGTGCAATATGTTTTGACATTATATATATATTTCCTTGGGTGCCAGTATCCTTGCTTGATATCCATCACCCCTATACATTGTTTCACCAGATGTATTTAGACCATATGATTATTATTAATTATTATTCTTTTACTGGATATAACTATTTTAAGCATATGTTATATTTCTTGCTGGGTATGTATTACCAGGATAGTGTCTTTTCTGCCCCCTCCCAGATCTACAGTTTACATATAAAGACTGTGGTGAGCGGGGCCCGGTGTAATAGAGTACAGTGACTGCATCGGGCCCCTCCGTGATTCTGACATCACTTGCCAACCTCCAGCCCCTTCTCCCTCCCCACTGATACACCGCAGGTCGCGCCGTGCAGCATCGCGGCCGGCGGTTTATCACTGTCACAGGGTAAAAATGGCAGCATTTGCCCCATAAGACGCACTGCCATTTCCCCCCTACTTTTGGGAGAAAAACAGTGCGTCTTATACAGCGATAAATACGGTAAGTCTATACCAGATGGGAGCTGAAACAATGTATCTGTTTGTGCTGAGCTTCTCCACTCCACCCCTCCCACTAGAAGGTTCTAGTTGAGCCAGAAACTGTATATAAGGAGAGCAGTCGGAGCCCCTTGTGTGCTGCAGTTAGGGACCTGTGTTTGGAGGGGAGACTCTGCCAGTCTGCATGAGTGACCAGAAGACGCTGAGATGGGGACACTGAGCCACAGACCATGGGTCACCAGCCCTGTGCCCAAGGAGCCACCCTTGTCCAGGAGGCCAGCCTTCTGAGAGGGAGAGGGACAGCTAGCTCAAGTCTTTCCTCAGCATCAAACTCTTCTTCTGCCAGGGAGGAGACTTTGCCAGACTACTGAGTGACCAGAAGAAGACGCTGAGACAGGGATACACTGCCGCAGACCCTGGATCACAAGCCCTGGACTAGGGTACCAACCTTCTGAGAGAGATAGAGAGAGGGATCTCTAGCTCAGGCCTTTACTCGGCATCAAACCCTTCTTCTGCCAGGGAGGAGGCTGGAGAAGCCAGCCCTATGCCTCGTCTGTATTGTTTTGCACCTGAATTCCTCCAGTAAAGAAGCCCCCTGGTTACTGCAGACCCCGACTCTGGATTTAATTCCCATTGGGGTGCACCACGCCTTACTGTAGTGTACGGGGACTGTAATGCCCGTCACTACGGAAGGGTCACTTGTGTGCTGTCGTCCCCCTTATTTATGGGGAAGTTGGTATAAGTCGTCTTTATAAAATGTAATGTAATGTAATGCTATGTATTTCCCTGTTGCTGTAAAATGTGCATGTACAGGCCTGCTAGGGGTGTCATTCCAGCTCTTAGTCACTAGAGGGAGCTAGGGAGCCCTAGTCTATATAAGGCCCAGTCAGGGAAGGGAAAGGCAGTCTAAGGTTGATAGTCTAGTCTAACCAGAGATTAGACAATGTCAGAGTCAAGTCCAGGCCTGAAGCCTGCAGACTAGGAGAGGGTAATGCAGTCCCTGTAACCGGGTTCCAGATCCAAGGAGAAGGTTCCCCTCCTGAATTCATATATGCAGAAGCAGGAACGCTACAGTTAATCAGCCTGAGGAAACTGAGAGAGAGACAGAGGCAAGTCTAGAAAAGCAAGAGGTACTCAAGACAACAGAGGAGGAGAGGACGCCAGAGCTAGGGCATTGGACCTTGGAGAAGAGTTTCTATGTTCCAGGATCAGTCAGGAATAGAGTGCAAGCTGCCTGTACTGCAAGT
This sequence comes from Bufo bufo, assembly GCF_905171765.1. Taxonomy (NCBI): domain Eukaryota; kingdom Metazoa; phylum Chordata; class Amphibia; order Anura; family Bufonidae; genus Bufo; species Bufo bufo. The sequence goes on along the minus strand of NC_053391.1, from coordinate 699,455,530 downwards.
CCTGTGTTTAACACTCTGAAGTCACCTTGCTATATATATATATATGTATTGAAAATCAACTGTCTTCAAAGGAACTGCGCTTCCGTCAATGTCCCTAAATGATGACTACTAAATTTTGAATTCTGTTTTAACATCACGTGGTTCCTCAGTTATTCCTGCTATCAGCAAACGGCGTGCCACCGTTTAATTGGCACTGGCGTCACGAACATTTCTCATCATCACCTGCCCTTGCAGAGAGTCAGCCGTCTCAGGTTAGTGTCTATTGCACTACAACACCCAGGAACATTTCTAAACCTAACTTGAGTACGCTGCACCTCTCTTTTGGCGTCACGAACAGGATACGCACGCTTTCTAGTGCAAGAAGCGTGAACTTTGTGCCTTATACAGTTGCCCTGTGACCAAAGTGACAAATTGCCTGTTTTATTTAAGTGGACTTTGTGGACTGAAAAAACATACCCAAAGTGTGCCTAAAACCTCAAAAAAGCGCTGTACAGTGTTGCGCTATCAAGAGGAAGAAAATCGCCACACCGGAGTGTGGTTTTGTGGACTTTTCATCATCCTGCTTGCTGTCAGTGAATAGACAGCGTTTCTACTAAAGATGGCCGCTGAGCTTGCCGAATTTGCTGCTGCGTCATCTTCATCCCGAAAATGCGGGAAAAGTTGGCGCCTTTTTGATGAAAAAGCGGGAAAAGGTTCAAGGTCAGGCGCCACTGCTTATCTGGACATTTGCATGTCGGCCAGCATGGACTCCGCCTTCCCCATACTGGAGTACCTGGGGGGGCGGCCTCCCAGTGCAATGGGAGGATCTGGCTGATCTTATTGGCGCCACCCTGTCGCTCTCCAGAGAAGGATCGAGCATGTTGGAGAGTGAGCACTGCTTTGCTGCCACGTCTGCGCCTGAAATACTGAAAATGGATAATGTTGGTGTAGAGCCTGAGGACGCTCCACCGGCCTACTCTCCGGGACCGGAGAAACCCGCCTGCCCGCCACGGGAGAAAGAACCAGAGCCCTGCTATGGCTCTTGGAGAGACTTCTTTCAGCCCTCTTTCAAGTGGTCCTCATTAATGGCAGAGATCCGGGAGGCCGCTATAAAGAGGAATACAAAGACTAAAATATATTATGAGGAACTGACCAAGACTATCTATGAACGACACACCAACACCCAACCCCGCCTGGAAAGGAGAAAGGGGTTGGTGGTGTCCTTTGACAAAACCCGTGGCTACGGGTTCATACAAGACTACCTAACTGGCAGAGACTTATACGTCAACAGGAGATCTGTTAAGAGAGACTACCTCCCTTCGTATCAGCATAGCCTCCGCGAGGGAGAGGAGGTGGAGTTCACCCCTGCCGAGAGCCTGAGAGGCCCATATGCGACTGCTGTGACCCGTCCCAAGCGAGAACCTGAGGACTGGGAGGCAGAAGAAGACTACTCTGGCTGCGAGCGGGAACCTGAACGCTCTCCAGAACAGGCCCACCACGCCTTCCAGGAGCGAGGCTCCTTCATTGGGCCTAATGTCTTCTGGCAGCCAACCGTGTTGGAAAAATGGGTGAGCCCCTATCCTTCCCCCGAGCTGTCTCGACGGGAGAAGACAATCCAGGACTTAGAAAATTTAAAAGGACTCAGCGTTACCCTGGAAAATATCCGTAAAGGTCGGAGACCAGATGCGCCACCGGAGCCTGCAGCGCCGCGTCCGACGCATCGTGTACTGTACCTGCGCCGGCGGTGCCAGCAGAGGACAGCGATTCCGACAATGAAAAGCATCGGTGACCAGATTGTCCGGCTGGAGGAAAAGTTGCGGGAGCTGCGCAAGATTGCCACCGCCAGGATCCAGACGCCGCCTAAAGGAGACGAGGTAAGGGTGCCTGTCACCACCCGTAAACCACCGTCTGCTAACACTGCTCCGTCCAGGCCCCAAAGAAGACCCACTATTCCTGGGAATTGCTGCACAGAGCCCACCGGACCGCTTGCGGCGGCGGTACCCAATGCAGCACAACCCACAATCATTATGCCTGGACCGGTACGGTCCACCAGTGTATTTACCCCTAGGCCTATGGGGCCAATACCTATCAGGGGCCCCTTCACCTTGCAGCTGCCCCCTGACACCGTGATGTGGGCACATCCTCCTGTAGAGGACTACTACAGGCCATATTTGCCAGCAGAGCCAGGTGATTATGACATGCCACTGTGAATCAGCCTGCTAGGCCTTTGATTTATTTTGCTAAAGAATGATGTTGAAAGCTTAACCCTTCCAGGACAGGAGTCCTATGTTTCTTGGTCGTTTGTTGCTGCTGCCAGTTTATCCACGGTTCAGTGGTAGGTGTTAACCACTGAAGTATTAAAGTCAACGAAGCCAAGTTTGTTTCCAGGATCTCCTGCCTGCTTTTGCTATCCCACGCCAAGTTGTGCCTGTTCCTTTGTTGCACCTTTTACCCTTAACCCCCTTTTCAGGTTGATCAGGGGTATTACAGCACTTATTTTATATTGTGCAACTTGATACTAAGGAACTGTGCCCGGAGATAGACTCAAAAGAACCTGAGCCTCTGAGATTCTTACTCTTTTTTTAAAGGAAATGTGCCCAGAGATGGACTCCACCGCACGAGAGCCTCTGTGATTTATAGGAAAGTAACCTGGGTACGGACTCATGTTTGTTCTTTGAGCCTCCAAGAACTTTTATACTGTTTTACCGTTTCTTGCTGTTCTATTAAGGACAATTTGCACATATGGACTATCCTGGTATTAATGTCACGCTGTGCCAGGTCAGCGCCCCAGTTCCATTCACTATCCTGAGAGGAGAGAACGACGCCCCTTGTCACCACCCTTCACCTTTGCCAATTGGACCTGATATGAATGTAAATGCAGATGAATTACATATATGTATGCCTGCATGTCTCTTTTTCTGTTTCAGATAGAAATTCCAGTTGGGCGGGCCCTGATGGAGTACGAGGTCGTACTCAGCTTAAAGCAGTGGGGTATGTAGTGTACGGGGACTGTAATGCCCGTCACTACAGAAGGGTCACTTGTTGTGCTGTCGTCCCCCTTATTTATGGGGAAGTTGGTATAAGTCGTCTTTATAAAATGTAATGCTATGTATTTCCCTGTTGCTGTAAAATGTGCGTGTGCAGGCCTGCTAGGGGTGTCATTCCAGCTGTTAGTCACTAGAGGGAGCTAGGGAGCCCTAGTCTATATAAGGCCCAGTCAGGGAAGGGAAAGGCAGTCTAAGGTTGATAAGCAAAATGAAAAGTCAGTCCTGTGTCCCAACACCGACAAATTACTTGCGCTGCTGCTGGTCCCGGAGTAGTGTGGTAGGTCATACACACTGGTGAATACAATATGAAGGGTTTTGGAACCGCGCTGCTCTGGAGACTTGGTCCAGAGCAGCGCGGTTCCAAAACCCTTCATATAGTCTAAGGTTGATAGTCTAGTCTAACCAGAGATTAGACAATGTCAGAGTCAAGTCCAGGCCTGAAGCCTGCGGACCAGGAGAGGGTAATGCAGTCCCTGTAACCGGGTTCCAGATCCAAGGAGAAGGTTCCCCTCTTGAATTCATATACGCAGAAGCAGGAACACTACAGTTAATCAGCCTGAGGAAACTAAGAGAGAGACAGAGGCAAGTCAAGAAAAGCAAGAGGTACTCAAGACAACAGAGGAGGTACTTGATAGAGATAAAACCAAGGATATACGCCAGAGCTAGGGCATTGGGCCTTGGAGAAGAGTTTCTATGTTCCAGGATCAGTCAGGAATAGAGTGCAAGCTCCTGTACTGCAAGTCCTGTGTTTAACACTCTAAAGTCACCTTGCTATATATATATATATATATTGCCTGCATCAACTGTATTGAAAATCAACTGTCTTCAAAGGAACTGCGCTTCCGTCAATGTCCCTAAATGATGACTACTAAAGTTTGAATTCTGCTTTAACATCACGTGGTTCCTCAGTTATTCCTGCTATCAGCAAACGGCGTGCCACCGTTTAATTGGCACTGGCGTCACGAACATTTCTCATCATCACCTGCCCTTGCAGAGAGTCAGCCGTCTCAGGTTAGTGTCTATTGCACTACAACACCCAGGAACATTTCTAAACCTAACTTGAGTACGCTGCATTACCATCCCTTCCAGAGAGCAGCAACATGTGGTGACACCTCTGCAGTGTCCGAGGGGAACCCAGCGTTGTGTTGGGGCCACCCCAAACCCGGCCACTGCACTTGCCGGTCATGGCCTCGTGGCTGTACGTCTTGCCGGTCATGGTCTCCTGTCTGTACGTCTTACAGGTAATGGTCCTCACATCTGCACTCCGTCTGCCTTCCATGCATTGTAGTTTATTGCTCCCTGTTATCAGCCATAATCGGCTCAGACAGACTGTAGTGTTTGGTAAGAGTGACAGGAAATGCAAAAACCTCCCTGCTCGCCATGATGACTACTGATCTCCAGTGCTGCACATCATCTACACCTGACTGATACCAGCTGCTCCTCTTATAACTCTGCTGTACTGTAATAAGATGGGACTGATATCAGCCGCTCCTCTTATACCTCCGCTGTACTGTAATAAGATGGGACCGATATCAGCCGCTCCTCTTATAACCCTGCTGTACTGTAATAAGATGGGACTGATATCAGCCGCTCCTCTTATAACTCTGCTGTACTGTAATAAGATGGGACTGATATCAGCCGCTCCTCTTATAACCTCTGCTGTACTGTAATAAGATGGGACTGATATCAGCCGCTCCTCTTATAACCCTGCTGTACTGTAATAAGATGGGACTGATATCAGCCGCTCCTCTTATAACTCTGCTGTACTGTAATAAGATGGGACTGATATCAGCCGCTCCTCTTATAACTCTGCTGTACTGTAATAAGATGGGACTGATATCAGCCGCTCCTCTTATAACACTGCTGTACTGTAATAAGGTGGGACTGATATCAGCCGCTCCTCTTATAACACTGCTGTACTGTAATAAGATGGGACTGATACCAGCCGCTCCTCTTATAACTCTGCTGTACTGTAATAAGATGGGACTGATATCAGCCGCTCCTCTTATAACTCTGCTGTACTGTAATAAGATGGGACTGATATCAGCGCTCCTCTTATAACACTGCTGTACTGTAATAAGGTGGGACTGATATCAGCCGCTCCTCTTATAACTCTGCTGTACTGTAATAAGATGGGACTGATATCAGCCGCTCCTCTTATACCTCTGCTGTACTGTAATAAGATGGGACTGATATCAGCCGCTCCTCTTATAACGCTGCTGTTCTATTATATGATGGTGACTTTATGGTTATTGGCCTTTTAGGTCAGCAACTCCTGCTGCATGTAATTGACGTGTAGTGTGTGACTCCTGTGTAATCAGTTTTTCTTCATGCCTTTGTTGCACTGTGTTGTATGACGCGTGTGCGGTCACATGTTCACTGCATAAATGGCGTGACGTGATTCTCTTTCCTCTCTCATCCGCAGCTGTTGGATGTGAAGACTTTCTTCTCAGATCCTCCTCTTCTCAGCGTAGAGCGAGCAGCCACACGTGAGTCATAAGATCACTGTAACACATGGTGGTGCCCTGGGCCCAGGAGCTTGCACTCTATTTGCACAGCAACTTGTACACATGACCGGTCTATAATTTATTTATATATTTTTTATTTTTTTAATCCCTCCCGCCAGCTCTCCTTGGAGTCTCCCGCCGCGGTGTCAATGTGAATGGCTTTCTACGCAGAGGCTCTAAAATCTTTATGTGGATCGCACGACGTTCATTAACAAAACACAACTACCCCGGAATGCTGGACCATCTGGTGAGGGGTTCTAGGAGAGCCGAAGCATCTAGTCAGGGATTCTGGGAGAGCCAGGCTATCTTGTCAGGTGTTCAGAGAGAGCCGGGCCGCCTGGTCAGACATTCAGGGAGAACTGGGCCGTCTGGTTAGGGGTTCAGGGAGAGCCGGGCTGCCTGGTCAGAGGTTCTGGGAGAACTGGGCCACCTGGTCAAGGGTTCAGAGAGAGCCGGGCTGCCTGGTCAGACATTCTGGGAGAACTGGGCTACCTGGTTAAGGGTTCAGGGAGAGCCAGGCCGCCTGGTCAGAGGTTCTGAGAGAAAAGGGCTGTCTTGTGAGGGGTTCTGGGAGAGCGGCCTGAGCAGTGAGGGGTTTTTGGAGAGCCGGACCGTCTGGCCAGGAGCTCTTGGAGAGCCGGACCGTCTGGCCAGGAGCTCTTGGAGAGCCGGACCGTCTGGCCAGGAGCTCTTGGAGAGCCGGACCGTCTGGCCAGGAGCTCTTGGAGAGCCGGACCGTCTGGCCAGGAGCTCTTGGAGAGCCGGACCGTCTGGCCAGGAGCTCTTGGAGAGCCGGACCGTCTGGCCAGGAGCTCTTGGAGAGCCGGACCGTCTGGCCAGGAGCTCTTGGAGAGCCGGACCGTCTGGCCAGGAGCTCTTGGAGAGCCGGACCGTCTGGCCAGGAGCTCTTGGAGAGCCGGACCGTCTGGCCAGGAGCTCTTGGAGAGCCGGACCGTCTGGCCAGGAGCTCTTGGAGAGCCGGACCGTCTGGCCAGGAGCTCTTGGAGAGCCGGACCGTCTGGCCAGGAGCTCTTGGAGAGCCGGACCGTCTGGCCAGGAGCTCTTGGAGAGCCGGACCGTCTGGCCAGGAGCTCTTGGAGAGCCGGACCGTCTGGCCAGGAGCTCTTGGAGAGCCGGACCGTCTGGCCAGGAGCTCTTGGAGAGCCGGACCGTCTGGCCAGGAGCTCTTGGAGAGCTGGGTGATGCCCAATATGGTCACCTTTACAGATCTGACTGATCAGAGTGTAATTGAAGGGGAACTCCTCTGTCTATAAGTCACTGGATATAAGGCTGATACACTGCTAAGTAGTGTGTCTTCAACAGGCGGCCGGAGGAATCTCTGCAGGGTCCGGCGTGTGGGAGACCCTCCTAAAGGAGTGTGAAGAAGAGGCGTGTATCCCAGAATCCCTTGCATCCAAAGCCAGACCAGCCGGGACTGTAAGGTGAGCTCCAGTAGACGTCTTCAGTGTTATGCACCTCAAAAATGATTGCCGCCATGTGCCCCATGCTGATCTCTCTGGTGTGGGGCAGTACACAAGATACTTTCTCTTCTATTAGCATTTTCTTTTATTTAATATAACATTCTTTATGTGGAGGTGATGTTCGCACCCATGGTGGTGCCCTTTTACTGTGGTTCCATCCTCCATGGAGGTACCCTTGTGCTGTGGCTCCATCGTCCATGGCATAGCTTCTTCCAAAGTCCTTGGTTCCATGGTGATATCTGTTGTGCCCTTCCCCATCATAGCAACTGAGCACACATGTATCACACGCATGGTGCTAGTAATGTAATAGATTATATCTTCCAGGGCCATCGTACATCTGAGGTAATCATGTCTTGCCCAGTCCTTGGTAACGACTGTCCTTTTGCCCTTACAGCTATGCTTATGAGATGGACGATGCCCTGTACCTGGAGTGTGAGTATGTCTTTGACTTGGAGGTTCCTGAGTCCTTTCAGCCTCATGCAGGGGACGGAGAGGTGCAGGAGTTCTATCTATGGCCCCTGGACAAGGTGAGTAACACTGTGGCCCCTCAGTGTCAGTAGAGTGTGGTTTTCTCTATGTGACAGGTCATTGTGTCGCCCTGCAGGTGAGAGATGCTATCGCCACCCAGGAGTTTAAACCCAACTGTGCTCTGGCCGTACTAGATTTCCTCATCCGGAACGGGCACATTCAGCCGGACGAAGGTAATCGATGAGAGTATTAATCGTGTGTGAACTGAATGGAGGCGCTGCAGCAGTGTACACCCCATGGCAGTGTCTGGCTGATTAATTAGGGTTAAACAGCTGCTCTTGTTTTTTATGGCCATAGTGTTAATTTAGTCAATTTATAAGCAGTGGATTGTACCTGGAGGTGGGGAGATGGAAGTGGAGGAGTCGGTTGTACCCATTAGCAGGGGAGAGGGTGGAGGAGTGGGTTGTACCCAGGGGTAGGGGAGATGGTGGAGGAGTGGGTCATACCCGGGGCAGAGGAGATGGTGGAGGAGTGGGTTGTATCCAGGGGCGAGGGAGAGACTGAAGGAGTGAGCCGTACCTGGGGAGGGGGGGGAGATGGTGGAAGAGTGGGCCATACTTGGGGGTGGGGGAGATGGTGGAGAAGTGGATCTTACCCAGGGGCAGGGGAGATGGTGGAAGAGTGGGTCTTACCTGGGGGCTGGGAGATGGTGGATGAGTGGGCCATACCTGGGGGTGGGGGAGATGGTGGGCCGTACTTGGGGGTGGGGGATATGGACGACTGGGCTGTACCTGGGGATGGGGGAGATGGTGGACGAGTGAGCCATAACTGGGGGCGGGGGAGATGGTAGAGGAGTGGGTTGTACTTGGGGGTGGAAGAGATGGTGGACAAGTGGTCCGTACGTGGGGGCGGCGAGATGATAGAGCAGTGAGTCATACCTAGGGGTGGGGAAGATGGTGAAGGAGTGGGCCGTATCTGGGAAGATGGCTGACGAGTGAGCTGTACGTGGAGGTGGGGAGATAGTGGACGAGTGGGCCATACATAGGGGCGGGGAAGATGGTAGAGCAGTGAGCCATACCTGGTGGCGGGAGAGCAGGTAGAGGAGTCGTAGTTGGAGTTTGAGGGTGGAGATCATCAGTAATATTTTCCTTTCTTCCTTCAGAAAAGTATTACACCAAGTTTGTGGAGAATCTGCACAGACCGCTGTGATGTCACATGAGAGAATCACAATCCAATTCTGTGATGTCACATGACTGATCCACAATCCAATTACCTGATGTCACATGACTGATCCACAATCCGATGCTGAGAACACCACAATCCAGTTCCATGATGTCACACCTGATCCAGTATAAGATGAATGATGGAGGAATTATGGGTAGTTATATACTGGTGGATATTTTCTTGGTCTCACAATACCCTTAAGGACTGTTTTCACTCTAGCTCTACGCTTATATTCCTGAACCAGGCAGCTCAGGATGAGTACATCTGTATATCCTCACAGGAGGTGCCAAAGAGCATAGAATGAATCAATTATGTAAAAAACCCTGTGATGTCACTGGTGTCCTTGCTGAATCTGATAAAATTATTATTTTTTTAAAGATAACAAACAGTTAATAAAATAATTGTGTAAAATATAAATTGCATGCTTTTCATTACTTACAATAAAATGTATCATTTCATATCAGAAGTTTTCTGTGGTGGTTATTACTATAGAATGAACAAAAATAGTAATAGAAGATATGAAATAGGAATGTGTCTTTTTGATGGAGTGAATACAAGATCAGTTATGATCATATATTTAGGTATGTATCAATTTATTTTCATATAGTAGTATATTAATATTGATGAACCCTTTCAGGACCCTGCCATATTTCACCTTAAGGATCAGGCCGTTTTTTTTTTTTTAATCTGCCATGTGTCACTTTATGTGGTAATAACTTTGGAAAGCTTTTACTTATCCAGGCCATTCTGAGATTGTACTTCATGATAGTGGTAAATTTCAGTCAATATTTTTTCATTTTTATTTATAAAAAAATCCTAAAATTTGAAAAGTTCAAAAGTTTCCAAATTTCAATTTCTCTGCTTTTAAAACAGATAGTGATACCTCATATAATAGTTATTACTTTACATTTTCCATATGTCTACTTTATGTTTGGATCATTTTGGGAATGACATTTTATTTTTTAGGACGTTAGAAGGCTTAGAAGTTTAGAAGCAAATCTTAAATTTTTTTTAGAAAATTTCCAAAACCCACTTTTTTAATGATCAGTTCAGTTATGAAGTCACTGTTGGGCTTACATAATAGAAATCACCCATAAATGGCCCCATTTTAGAAACTACACCGCTCAAAGTATTCAAAACTGATTTTACAAACTCAAGAATTTATGGAAAATGTAGAATACTTTTCAGAATTTCACTTTTCTGGCAGATTTTCAATTTTTTCCAGTAACAAAGCAAGGGTTAACACCCAAACAAAATTCAATGTTTATTAGGCCTCATGCACACGACCGTATTTTTTTTTTTGCGGTCCGCAAAAACGGGTTTCGTTTTTCCGTGATCCGTGACCGTTTTTTCGTCCGTGGGTCTTCCTTGATTTTTGGAGGATCCACGGACATGAAAAAAAAGTTGTTTTGGTGTCCGCCTGGCCGTGCGGAGCCAAACGGATCCGTCCTGAATTACAATGCAAGTCAATGGGGACGGATCCGTTTGACGTTGACACAATATGGTGCAATTTCAAACGGATCCGTCCCCCATTGACCTTCAATGTAAAGTCAGGAGTTAATATACCATAGGATCGGAGTTTTCTCCAATCCGATGGTATATTTTAACTTGAAGCGTCCCCATCACCATGGGAACGCCTCTGTCTTAGAATATACTGTCGGATATGAGTTAGATCGTGAAACTCAAATCCGACAGTATATTCTAACACAGAGGCGTTCCCATGGTGATGGGGACGCTTCAGGTTAGAATATACTAAAAGAACTGTGTACATGACTGCCCCCTGCTGCCTGGCAGTTGCTGCCAGGCAGCAGGGGGCAGACCCCCCCCCCCTGTTTTTAACTCATTGGTGGCCAGTGCGGCCGGCCCCCCTCCCTCCCTCCCCTGTAGTTAACTCTTTGTTGTCCAGTGCGGCCGGCCCCCCCCTCCCTCCCCTGTAGTTAACTCGTTGGTGGCCAGTGGGCCCTCCCTCCCCCTCCTAATTAAAATCTCCCCCCCATCATTGGTGGCAGCGGAGAGTACCGATCGGAGTCCCAGTTTAATCGCTGGGGCTCCGATCGGTAACCATGGCAACCAGGACGCTACTGCAGTCCCGGTTGCCATGGTTACTTAGCAATTTGTAGAAGCATTATACTTACCTGCGAGCTGCGATGTCTGTGTCCGGCCGGGAGCTCCTCCTACTGGTAAGTATAATGCTTCTACAAATTAGTAAGTAACCATGGCAACCAGGACTGCAGTAGCGTCCTGGTTGCCATGGTTACCGATCGGAGCCCCAGCGATTAAACTGGGACTCCGATCGGTACTCTCCGCTGCCACCAATGATAGGGGGGAGATTTTAATTAGGAGGGGGAGGGAGGGGGGAGGGCCCACTGGCCACCAACGAGTTAACTACAGGGGAGGGAGGGGGGCCGGCCGCACTGGACAACAAAGAGTTAACTACAGGGGAGGGGGGGCCGCACTGGCCACCAATGTGTTAACTACAGGGGGGGCTGCCCCCTGCTGCCTGGCAGCACCTGCCAGGCAGAAGGGGGCAGTCATGTACACAGTTCTTTTAGTATATTCTAACCTGAAGCGTCCCCATCACCATGGCAACGCCTCTGTGTTAGAATATACTGTCGGATCTGAGTTTTTCCCCTCCCCACGACAGCACCTTAGAGAGATGGCTCTGCCCCAGGACAGGAAACCTGCAGCATAAAAAGGTGGAGCCGCTCTCCCACCTCAGTGAGGTTTCCTGTCCTGGTACGGGAGCCTGCAGTTGTCGTCCTGACCTGGAAGTCCCGGTAGATGCCGGAGGGTTAGAGACGGCGCATTTGTTTTACCTGTCCGATCATTCCCCACAGGCGTCGGGGCGCAGGATACCGGTGAGGAGATCCCGGGTCACAAGGGCAGAAGGTGCTGGTCCCTCAGGCGAGGAGGACCGCACCAACGGATCTAGGGTGGCCAGAAGGCCCCAGTATTGCTGCAAACCAGCCAGGACGCCACCGGATGTAGACGCTGGTGGGTGGCGTCCGGACAGGAAGTGCCATGCGTTCCACGGCTGTGCGCTTCCGGTCAGGTGACCGGAAGTTCGGCTTCCCGGCAGTTTTAAAACCAACTACATGCAGGTATGTGTGTGCTGGGGTTATTGAACGCTGATGTCTGTAATTCAGAGTGCCTGAAGTGGACCAAGTTCCTGTGCTATCTTGGCGTGGTGAGGTTTGCAAGTAACTATGTATCTCTCAGGTGAGAGGAATTCTTGGTGGCAGTAGATAACCTGGACAATGTTTTATCGGTGCAGGTTATCTTTCATTATGGATGAAGAGGGGAGATCTTAATGTGCGGATATTGAAATCTTGCCGCCGGTATTGTGAGTCCTATTCTCGCTCCTTTCAGGGTCTAGGCTGTTACTTAGACTGGGTATATTCCATTTTTCTTAGACGGTGCCTAAGAAGGTGGCGACAAAGAAAAAGAACAAGGAATGCCCTATCTGCAAGTGCTCGCTGTCTTCTTCTTATGCTAAGAAGCTCTGTCAGCCGTGCATTGAGAAGACAGTGGCCGTGGAGACTCCGAGTCTTCTAAAAGACATTAAGTCTATTATGTCTGAAGTCAAAAATTCCCTGAAAGCCGGTAGGAAGAGAAGAAGAGCGTAGGTGTTTCCCTGTCCATAAATCGGTTTCAGCTGTGATAGAAAAAGAATGGAAAAAAACGGATAAAAAAACGTTTATTTCTAAAACTTTTAAGCGGAAGTACCCCTTTGAGGAAGAGGCGTCTACATCTTGGGACAGGGCCCCGAAGCTGGATGTAGCCATTTCCAAGATTTCTAAAAAATCCTCTCTGCCCTTTGAGGACATGGGTTTCTTGAGGGATCCCTTAGATAAAAGGATAGATTCTGCCCTTAAGAATTCATGGGAATCTTCTGCGGCGGCTTTCAGGCCTAGTATAGCCGCCACAGTGGTTGCGAGATCTATGTCACTGTGGTTGGATAGGCTAGAGGGGCAGATTAGGGATAAATGCCCTAGAGAGCAGTTGTTAGCATCCTTGCCCACTTTCCAGAAGGCCGCAGACTTTATTGCAGATGCCGCAGTGGACTCGGTGAGGCTGGAAGCGAGAGCCGCATCCCTTTCCAATTCCGCGCGACGTGCTTTGTGGCTTAAGAATTGGAAAGGGGGAGATATGCCGTCCAAACTGAGATTGTGTAGCATCCCCTGTGATGGCCAATTCTTTTTTGGGTCTGAACTTGACTCCTTACTCGAAAAAGCAGCAGATAGGAAGAAAAGGTTTCCCCAAGAATCTTTCACTCAATTTAAGCAATATAGACGGCCCTTTCGGAACCCGAGTGGATTTCAGAATAAAAAGCAGACGGGGGACAGAGAGCAGGGAGCAAGGCCTAGATCAGGAAGTAAGGGCTTTTTATTTAGATCTGCCGCAGCTCGTGGGAGAAAACAAGGAAAGCAATGACGCCATGATCCCAGTAGGAGGAAGATTAAGATTCTTTCTTCCTGCTTGGGAAAAGATGGCGGGCAGATGGTTGATAGGTCTTCTGCGGGAAGGTCTAAGGTTAGAATTCTTGAGATACCCCGCAGAAAAATTTGTGATTTCAAAGTTTTCTCTCACTATGCTGCAAGAAATAAAAAAACTAATAAGCAAAAAAGTGTTAATTCCTGTCCCAGAGTCAGAGATAGGGAGAGGTTTTTATTCCACCCTGTTTCTAGTGAAGAAACCAGATGGGTCATACCGGACTATAATAAAGCCTGAAAGCCAGGAAATTCAAGATGGAAACCATCAGGTCAGCGATATTTCTTTTATCTCCGGGTTGTCATATGGCAGTTCTGGATTTAAAAGATGCGTACCATCATATTCCGATTCATCCAGATCACCAGAGATTCCTCCGGGTGGCTGTAAGAACCGAGACAGGGCTTCTTCATTATCAGTTCCAGGCACTCCCCTTTGGCCTTTCCATGGCACCTCGGATCTTTACCAAGGTAGTGGCGGAGATGGCTTCCTTCATCAGGAAGGAGAACATCACGTTTCTGCCTTACTTGGACAACTTTCTGGTGGTGGCCCAAACTCAAGAGGAGTGTGTCGGGGCTCTGAATCGGGTGATGGAGGTACTTCAGTCCCTGGGGTGGCTTTTGAATTCCCAGAAGTCCAGGATGGAGCCATCATCAAGCCAGGTTTTCTTGGGTCTGGTTTTAAATTCCAGGCTGGAGAAAACTTTCCTCACGGAGGAGAAGGTAGCCAGGATTCAGGGAGTAGTTCAGAGGGTTCAGTCAGGAGGAACTCTATCTATAAGGAAAGCTATGTCCCTGTTAGGAGTCTTAACATCCTGCATGCCAGCAGTCCAGTGGGCGCAGCGACACTCTCGCCAGTTACAGGGAGAGATTTTGGCTGCCACAAGGCGAGCAGGGACGTCTCTGGAGTCAGTTATAAGATTGTCCGACGTAACTCTTTCATCCCTAAATTGGTGGAAAGAAGAAGAGAATCTGACTCAGGGACTTCCCTGGTCCTTTCCGGAACCAGTAGTTGTGACAACGGACGCCAGCCCCTGGGGATGGGGGGCTCACGTGGAGGATCAGATCTTTCAGGGAGAGTGGTCCCAGGGTCAGAAGCTGTTCTCGTCAAATCAAAAGGAGCTGAGAGCTGTTTTGTTGGCCTTGAGGGCAGTTCTTCCTATGATACAGAACAGACATGTGAGGGTGATGTCCGACAATCGGACAGTGGTCTCATATCTCAATCATCAGGGAGGAACCAGGTCAGATTCCTTACAGAAGGAGATGAGATGGATTTTCGAGGAAATAGAGGAGAAAGTGCTTCATCTCTCGGCCATTCATATCAGAGGGGTCGAGAATTTCCAGGCAGACTTCCTGAGTCGACACAGGCTACGTCAGGGGGAGTGGTCACTAAATCCAAAGATATTCTCCCAGATAGTAGATTTATGGGGTCTGCCTTCGGTAGACATGTTTGCCACAAGGGAGAACAGAAAGGTACAGGAGTTCTTCTCCCTCAGTCCAAAAGAGTGCCCATCTGGGGTGGACGCCTTCCTCCAGAGATGGGACTTCCCGCTAGGTTATGCCTTTCCCCCGCTACAAATGATTCCGTTAGTGATAAGGAAGATCAGATACGAAAGGGCGAGAGTGATTCTGATAGCTCCCTTCTGGCCGAAGAGGGCGTGGTTTTCCCTGTTGAGGGCCATGTCTGTTTCGGATCCATGGATCCTGCCAGGAATTCCGTACCTATTGTCACAGGGTCCAGTATTCCACCCGGAAGTAGAGTCTCTGCATCTTTCGGCGTGGAATTTGAGAGGTCATTTTTAGCCAGTCAGGGTTTCTCTAAGGAGGTCATTTCCACTCTGATGAAAAGTAGAAAGGAGGTGACGAATATTATTTATGCGCGGGTATGGAGGAAGTTCCTGTCCTTTATAGGCACAGAAAGGGTTTCCTGGCCATTAGAATTTTCAGTGGTTCAAGTGTTGGATTTTTTACAGAGGGGATTGTCCCTAGGGTTGGCAAAAAGTACATTAAAAGTGCAGGTGTCAGCTTTGTCGGTCTTAGGGAGAAGGAGTTTAGCCATGGACCCTTGGATTGTTAGATTTTTTAAGGCAGTAGATAGAATTACGCCAGTAGCAGGCCCTAGATTTCCTCCATGGGACCTTAACTTAGTGTTAAATGCCCTAACCAGACATCCCTTTGAACCTCTAGCCTCTTGCTCAATTAAAGTGCTTTCCCTTAAGCTAGTTTTGCTGGTAGCCTTAACGTCAGCCAGAAGGGTTGGGGAGATTCAAGCCCTCTCCATTAACCCCCCTTTTATGTCCATCAGGGAAGACAGGGTAGTTCTCAGACCAGATCCCGGCTTTATGCCAAAGGTTCCTTCTAGGATTAATAGGGCTCAGGAGGTAGTTCTTCCAGCTTTCTTTTCAGAACCAAAGGATGACAGAGAGAAGGAGCTGCATTCCCTCGATGTCAGGAGGTGTATTTTGCAGTACCTGGAGGTGACTAAGGACTGGAGGAAGTCTTCTGCCTTATTTGTTCTGTTCGGCGGGGCTAGGAAAGGTAATACTGCCTCTAAGGCATCTATTGCCCGCTGGATCAGAGAAGCTATATCCTTGGCGTATTCAGTATCTGGTGTGTCTCCCCCTATTTCTGTGAGGGCTCACTCCACGAGGGCGCTGTCCACTTCTTGGGCAGAGAGGGCTAGCATATCCATTGAACAGATCTGTCGGGCTGCCACCTGGTCTTCTCCGTCCACCTTCTATAAACACTATAGGCTTCAGCTTGACTCTATTTCTGACCTTCTCTTTGGTACAAAAGTCTTGAGTACTGTTTCCCACCCTGAGGCTGATCTCTGAAATCTCTCTCTAAGGTGCTGTCGTGGGGGAGGGGAAAAATGATGATTACACTTACCGGTAATTGGATTTTCCTGACCCCACGACAGCACCTCTTTATTCCCTCCCTGTTGGTGTAAGTCTGTGTGTTCACGGGTGTTGCAAAAAAAAAAAAAAAAAAAGAAGAATGTTAAACTAAACTAACGTAAGGAGGAGTCCCTCTCATGCTCTGGAAACTCACTGAGGTGGGAGAGCGGCTCCACCTTTTTATGCTGCAGGTTTTCTGTCCTGGGGCGGAGCCATCTCTCTAAGGTGCTGTCGTGGGGTCAGGAAAATCCGATTACCGGTAAGTGTAATCATCATTTTCACTTCGTGAAAACTCAGCTCTGAAAAAGCTTTTATGCAGACGGATCTTCGGATCCGTCTGTATGAAAGTAACCTACGGCCACGGATGCCAATCTTGTGTGCATCCGTGTTCTTTCACGGACCCATTGACTTGAATGAGTCCGTGAACCATTGTCTGTCAAAAAAATAGGACAGGTCCTATTTTTTTGACGGACAGGATACACGGATCACGGTCTCGGCTGCAAAACGGTGCATTTTCCGATTTTTTTTATTTTTTTTTCCACGGACCCATTGAAAGTCAATGGGTCCGCGAAAAAAAACGGAAAACGGCACAACGGCCACGGATGCACACAACGGTCGTGTGCATGAGGCCTTACCCTGATTCTGAAGTTTACAGAAACACCCCATATGTGGTCATAAACTGCTGTATGGGCACACGGCAGGGCACAGGCGCCATATGGTTTTTGGAGGGCAGATTTCACTGGGATAATTTTAAGTTGCCATGTCACATTTCAAGACCCCCTGATGCACCCCTAGAGTAGAAACTCCAGTGTGACCCCATTTTGGAAACTATGGCATAACGTGGCAGTTTTGTTGGTACTATTTTAGGGTACAAATTATTTTTGATTGCTCTATATTACACTTTTTGTGAGCCAAGGTAACAAAAAATTGCTGTTTTGGCACAGTTTTTATTTTTTGTTTTTTACAATGTTCATCTGACAGGTTAGATCATGTGGTATTTGTATAGAGCAGGTTGTTATGGACGCAACAATACCAAATGTTTCTGTTTTACATAATAAAGCATTTTGGAAAAAAGATTTTTCAGTGTCTCCATATTCTGAAAGCCTTATTTTTTGGACGACTGTCTTATGTAGGGGATAATTTTTTTGTGGGATGAGATGATGGTTTAATTTTAGGGTGCATATGACTTTTTGATTGCTTGGTATTACACTTTTTGTGGTGTAAGGTGGCAAAAATTGCTTTTTTAACACCGTTTTTATTTACCGTATTTTTGCCCTATAAGACGCATCTAGGTTTTAGATGGTGAAAATAGGAAAAAATATATATTTTGAACAAAAGGTGTGTTATTTGGAGTCGGATCACTTTATTAGGAGTGAAGTGGGGGTCACTTTATTAGAGGGTTACGTTATTGGGTAGGTCACTTTTTTAGGAGTGGGGTCATTAGGGGTACCTTAGGGATGTCTTTCTGGCTGTGCACAGCTCAGCACGTAGTCAGGAGTGACAGGGAAGTCGGCTCCGCCCCTCGTCTGCTGCTCCTGCACTCCTATCAACTGTCCTCCTCCTCCCTCTTCCATAACAGCGCTTCGGGCCGGCTGGACCCTACTATCCAGCTCTTGGGGAGGCCGGCTGGTCCCTACAACAGACAGCCCGCAGCCCCTGCATCTCCATCTGCAGCAGCGCCTGGTCCCTGCCTCCGAACACCCACAGCGCGCCCGGCTCCTTCCGCCAAGCACCAGCAGCGCGGCCGGCCCTTTCATCGCATCGCAGCACAGCAGGTGACAAGTAACTTCAGAGGCCACAAGTGCCAGACCTGTTTTTTTCCTTATATTCACCCCATAAGACGCACTAACTTTTCCCCCCCATAATATGGTAATTTTTTTTTTCGGTGTTCCCTTGAGGGGTTAGTTCATGTGATATTTTAATGGACCTGGTTGTTATGGATGCGGTGATACCTAATATGTCTGCTTTTTTAACACAATAAAATCATTTTTTAAACAAAAAAAATCATGTTTTAGTGTCTCCATATTTTGAGAGCCATATTATTTTTTTTTGCCCATTTGTTTCATATAGGGGCTCATTTTTTGCGGAATGAGGTGACGGTTTGATTGGTACTATTTTCGGGGCATATGCCTTTATGATTAGTTGGTGTTGCACTTTTTGTGATGTAAGGTGACAAAAAATTGTTGTTTTAGCAGTTTATTTTATTTTTTCTACGGCGTTCAGGTGAGGGGATGGATCATGTGATATCTGTCCTGATTCCAGTCCCAGGAGGAAAAGAAGGAAAAGGGTGTCACTCCCCATTATTTCTGGTGGAAAAAGCCGGATGGCTTCTACAGAACAATCATAAACTTAACAAAGCTAAATTTGTATCTCTATGTAAAAAAAAATTCAAGATGGAGTCAATAAAGTCGGTAGGTAATCCGCTTTTTCCCTTTTTGCTTCATTGCGGTATAAGGGTACTTTAACACTAGCGGCAGGATGGATCTGACAGGCTGTTCACCCTGTCGGATCCGTCCTGCCGCTATTTCGCCGGACCGCCGCTCCGTCCGCATTGCCAATAATGGGGACGGGGGCGGACGAAAGGCCGTCGGACTAAAAAGTCGGACCTGCAGTACTTTTAGTCCAATGGCCTTTCACCGTGCACTGCCGTGCTGCGCTGGAGCTCTGCCCCGTCCCCATTATAGTAAATGCGGACGGAGCGGCGGTCCTGCGGCATGGCGAAATAGCGGCAGGACGGATCCGACGGGGTGAACAGCCTGTCGGATCCGTCCTGCCGCTAGTGTGAAAGTAGGCTTAGACCTAAAGGACGCCTATTATCATAGCCCGATTTGTCAGGAGCACCAAAAGTGTTTGAGGGTGGCAGTACAGGTGATAACCTTTATTAGGATCAACATTGATAAAACAACCCAAAAATAACAGCCCTCCATTCTATCCTGCATGCGCGTAGCACCGCAACTCTGGCGTCCTCATGTTGTACTTCCGCTGTTACAACATGGATTCATCCCTGGCGGCAAGCAAGTAATCGGTAATGAGTATCATCTTCTACTTAATGGCGTTACATATATAGTGGTCTCTCATGCACATTGCTTACAGTGTGGACATATAGAATTATTACACAGCATACAGTTGTGTTCCAAATTATTCAACCCCCAATGCTGTAAAGGGTTTTAGGGAATTTAGTGTACATTTGTAATTGTGTTCAGAATGAAATCTTACAAGGACTTTTTAAAGAACCAAATGCAACTAAAATGACATCAATTGTTTTTGTAATACAGTATTAAATGTTTTTTTTTTGTGATTTCTTCATTGACACAATTATTCAACCCCTTAAAGACTACCACTCTTAAGAACAGAGGTTCATTCAAGTGTTTTCGATCAGGTATTGAAAACACCTGTGGATGTCAAGGAGCAGCAATCAAGCATAATAAGCACCAATTAGGCCGATGTAAAAGGACTGTGATACTCGGCTCCTTCTAGACATTTACTGGTGTGTTTACAAACATGGTGAAGTCAAGAGAATGGTCCAGGAAGACAAGAGAAGAGGTGATTTCTCTTCACAGGAAGGGCAATGGCTATAAGAAGATTGCAAAGATGTTAAACATACCAAGAGACACCATAGGAAGCATCATTCGCAAATTCAAGGCAAAGGGCACTATTGAAACGCTACCTGGTCGTAGCAGAAAGAAGATGCTGACCTCGATTCCTGTGCGCTACCTGAAGCGCAAAGTGGAGAAAAGTCCCCGTGTGACTGCTGAGGAACTGAAAAAAGATGTGTCAGATGTGGGTACTGAAGTTTCAGCTCAGACAATAAGGCGCACACTGCGTAATGAAGGCCTCCATGCCAGAACTCCCAGGCGCACCCCCTTGTGTCTCCAAAGAATAAGAAGAGTCGACTGCAGTATGCCAAAGGTCATGTGGACAAACCACAAAAGTGTTCTGTGGACTGATGAAACAAAATGAGAACTGTTTGGGCCCATGGATCAACGCTATGTTTGGAGGAGGAAGAACAAGGCCTATGAAGAAAAGAACACCTTGCCTACTGTGAAGCATGGCGGGGGTCAATCATGCTTTGGGGCTGTTTGGCTTCTACAGGTACAGGGAAGCTTCAGCGTGTGCAAGGTACCATGAATTCTCTTCAGTACCAGGAGATATTGGATGGAAATGTGATGCAGTCCGTCACAAACCTGAGGCTTGGGAGACGTTGGACCTTTCAACAGGACAATGATCCCAAGCATACCTCCAAGTCCACTAGAGCATGGCTGCAGATTAAAGGCTGGAACATTTTGAAGTGGCCATCGCAGTCACCAGACTTAAATCCGATTGAGAACCTCTGGTGGGACTTAAAGAAAGCAGTTGCAGCGCGCAAGCCTAAGAATGGGACTGAACTGGAGGCTTTTGCCCATGAAGAATGGGCGAAGATACCCGTAGATCGCTGCAAGACACTTGTGTCAAGCTGTGCTTCACGTTTACAAGCTGTTATCACTGGAAAAGGATGTTGTACTAAGTACTAAGATTGAATGTCACTTGGGGGTTGAATAAAACTGATAATGATGTGAGCACAGAAAAGACATTTGTGGTTATTTCATTATAAATGTTATGTTATATTTGTCTGACTTACAAGATGACTGAAATGATCAAAATCAATGTCAAACTGGCCAAAACACTCAATTTCAGTGGGGGTTGAATAATTTTGAAAACAACTGTATGTACTACTTGTTTGATCGCTCAGTGTTGTGCAGCAATATATCTGCACGGGTAACTGCCTTATATTATAGCATGCGTCTATTTACTTACGGTGTGTATGCCAATACTGTGTTGTAGCCTCGGGATTGTGTATTGTGGGGTAACACCCCATGATACTTGTGTTTGTGTATCATCCTATGACATTCGGCACTTGCTTTCTGTCTCTATCAGATGACTACCTGACTTGGCTTTGATTCCTTCATTGGAGGAAGTAGGAGAGACAAGTGACAAACCTGATAATCAGAGTTAATCAGCTCGGAGAGTTCATTAGATCTTATACAGTCACATCTTCGAGGACAAAGTATATATATTTCCTATACGGTAGGGAGCAGAGTTGTAGTCGGCTTCATTCCTGTAACTTTTACTGATCACGAGTATATAATCAGGTTTTTGATCTAACCTGCATCAGTTTGACCTTTATATGTAATCAGCAATTAATTAGCTTACACAAAGAATGTGATCTAGAAATGTATCAGCTCGTATTTTATGTTTCAAAGATTTATTTAATGGAAAAGAGCATCATGAATGCAGTACAATGTATGGAAAAGCTTACAGATTTTGTACGGTACAAGTAAAGTCATAGAATCTTGACAGCAATAACAATGGAGGATCAGATAGTGATAATAAACATGACAGTGCAGTAGGGCAATAAAGCAGTAAAAAAGCTTAGTGACCTTTAATTTCGAACATCTGTATGTGACCGTAAAGGGCCTCTATGAGGATACAATGTCATATTATATCAGAAATCTACTGAATGGGAAGAGGACAACCAGGGTTCCCAGAGATTTTCAAATGCTTCATATATACAGTCAGGTCCATAAATATTGGGACATGGACACAATTCTAACATTCTTGGCTCTATACACCACCACAATGGATTTGAAATGAAACGGACAAGATGTGCTTTACCTGCAGACTGTCAGCTGTAATTTGAGGTTATTTACATCCAAATCAGGTGAACGGTGCAGGAATTATAACAGTTTCCATATCTGCCTCCCACTTGTTAAGGGACCAAAAGTAATGGGACAATTGCCTTCTCAGCTGTTCCATGGCCAGGTCTGTGTTATTCCCTCATTATCCCAATTACAATGAGCAGATAAAAGGTCCAGAGGTCATTTCAAGTCTGCTATTTGCATGTGGAATCTGTTGCTGTCAACTCTCAAGATGAGATCCAAAGAGCTGTCACTATCAGTGAAGCCATCATTAGGCTGAAAAAACACAACAAACCCATCAGAGACATAGCAAAAACATTAGGCCTGGCCAAAACAACTGTTTGGAACATTCTTAAAAAGAAGGGACGCACCGGTGAGCTCAGCAACACCAAAAGACCTGGAAGACCACAGAAAACAACTGTGGTGGGTGACCGAATAATTCTTTCCCTGGTGAAGAAAACGCCCTTCACAACAGTTGTCCAGATCAAGACCACTCTCCAGGAGGTAGGTGTGCAGTACGCAGCCCTGCAGGGTGAGTGAATATGAGGTCACAGGGGTAGTTAAATAACCGAGGGTTGTTCTTGGTACTCACAGTTTTTATATACCCTGGGCAGGCGTACAGCAGTGATGGAGAGGCTGGCACATGGAGCCTCTGGGGCACTATCTGTGTATAGGGACCAGGCCAGGTGGTAGGTGAGGTTCCCTGGGTGTTGTAGGTTTAGTGTGCCTGTGGCAAGATCCCTTATAGTTCGTGACGCCAGTGCCGGTAACGGTGGCACACCGATTTCTTGTAGTAATAATTGAGGAACACACGTTGCAGTGAACCAAAACTTCCTTTTACTGAACAGTTCAACTATTTACAGTCTTTAGTCAGTTACACATGTAAAAAGCGATGACAGGGGGGCGTGGCCTAGTGCGGCATGGAGTAAGGCGCACATGTGAAGAGCTCCTGCCGTTTATCCTGATAAAATTGTCACCAAGGCACTTACAGAGTCTGCAGCGGTGTAACAGCCACCCGATCGTGAGGACAATGGTCAGGAGCTCGCAGAAGCCGGCGAAAATGTCTAAAGAGACCCGGTGAGCTTCAGAGAGGAGCGAGAGGAACGGCCGCAACATGGCGCCAAGGAGGACGAGGGGGGGACCCGCAAGAAGAGATGAGCCGGAATGTGACGGCGCGGCTCAGCAGATATGCCCGCGATTCGGGAGAGACGCGAGTGGGCTTGAAGGAACGTGAGGAGACGGAGGTGTCCTCAGATGGGGAGAGAGACTCCTCGGTGGAGGGAGAGAGTGGTCTGGAGGGAGCACGGGCCTCTGTGAGATCTGGTAAGCAGAGCCATGCAGCTGAGGGGGGAAAAGCGCCTCATGATAAAGAGCCAACACTCCAGGATGTCATGAGAGCAGTGACACAGTGCAGCAGCACCCTCAAGTCCCTGACATTGCAAGTGGGGGGACATAGAGAAGATTTGGTGATTATCAGAAATGACCTGCACAAGATATCTGAAAGAACCACTGAGGTGGAAAAAAGAGTGTCTGGCTTAGAGGATGAAATTACACCCCTTAAAATGGCTGCCAAGACGTCTGGACGGGACATTGCACAGTTGTTTGCTAAAACGGACGACCTCGAAAATAGGTCGCGACGCAACGATATTAGAATTGTGGGCGTCCCTGAAAAAGCTGAGGGAGCTCACTCCACAGATTTTATTGAAAAGTGGCTGCTGGAAAACTTTCAAGATAAAGGGCTGTCTCCATTGTATGCTGTGGAAAGAGCACACAGGGTGCCCACTAGACCGCTTCCTCCGGAGAGGCCCCCAGGTCCGATCCTAGCTAAGATACTACACTACAAAGATAGGGACACTATTTTGAAGAAAGCGTGCGACCTTCCGGAACTATCCATTAATGGAGCGACGATCTCAATGTACCCGGACCACTCCTCAGAGGTTCAAAAGCGCAGGGCGCGCTTCCTGGGTATAAAACGAAGGCTGATAATCCTTCAAGTACCATACTCCATGTTGTTCCCGGCGAAATTGAGGGTGGCAGCCTTGGGAGCCACTCATTTCTTTGAAAATCCAGAAGACGCGCTAAAGTGGCTGGATCTACATGAAAAGCGTCTGAAGCATAAAGAACCGGACACTTGAAGTGGACAATGCTGGTGGTAATTGATGGGGTATAAGTAACTCCATTTTGTCTGTTTTAGCAATGTGTATTACGATTACATCTGGCCAGTGCACTGTTTCCAGTTCCCCCTTTTGTGGAATTTGAGAAACTTCCTGTACATTTTAGAAGAGGCCTATACATGCCTTTGTTTAAACAGTCTTACCTTACAAGGTCATTCTCACTTAAAGTATACTAGCCCATGTGTTTATACCTGATTGGTTAACTGTTGTTACTATGAGCCAGAAAATACTTAATTCAAGCTTACCACCGAAAGTCTTGTGTGAGGGACACAAATAGGCAAAGAGTCCAAATTGCCTTACAGCTTTGGGGGCTTTGTCCGGGATCGAAAGGGTCATCCTCGGGTCTGCTGTGAAAGACATCAATTCTTGTCCTCCGTCTGATCTGAGGGCACTGGCCACGTCTCGACCCAAGTAAGTTGAACCATCTATTTTATGATTTCGGTAGGTGGCTGTGTCCGGGACACAGGCAAAAGCTCAGGGAGCTAAAAGGTGATTATAAAGGGATTCTGGGAATCCATGTCACCGCAGGTAGATATAAAGTGCACTAAACGAATACTGTTCAGGGAACAGAAGGTTACAAGCTTGGATTAACTCTTATATATATATATATATATATATATAGTATAAGTATTTTAGAAGTGATAAGATTATCTGTTTGTGTGAGATACTGACCGGGTGGTAAGTGTACGGTCACATCCCACTGTTATTGTTAAATTGATATATTTTGGGTTCACTACTGTTAATGTGTAAAATTGTTTGTGTTGTGGTGGACTGCTAGACGCCCCATTTTTTCGGCTAGGATCTGTGATCTGTTGACCTGGAAAATATGAACGCAAGTGGCGGTCCGAAAAAACAATAGTCGATAGGGGTCCAAAGAGTATAGAGAGACATTAAGATACGAATCAGCTGATCAGTTGACAGGTCTTGTCGGAGCCTTCACGGTTCAGTACAGCCAGTCCTGACAGCGATTGTCTCACTTATTCTTTGAACTATAAATACTAACATGGGAGGACAAGGGTCTAAAACTAAATTCCCTAAACCAGTACCAGGAGAGACTTGCAAAATCTATGTAGCTCGTGTTAGTCCAACAAACTATTACCTGATCAACCTGTGGGTAGATAATCTAGCAGGCTGGACTGAGGTAATGGATGCTGCAGATCCATTCCCCAGGGACGGTGATAATAGCATTTATCATATGCCGAGATAATAGCCGCACATCTAAAAAAGTATCAAATTTATTATGGACAACAGACACAACAAGAAATAATTAAAAACATTGTATACAATGAATCTGGGCCATGTGCGCAAATCATATACACATGCCCGCCTGACTCACCACAACAACATGGACATTCCCCCACACATACAAATGGATAAAGAAGTAAAGTGCATGTAATCCATCAACAATAAAATTATTGGAGAGCTATAATACTTATCATTAAAGATGGCGTGGTGGTCAGGAAACAAGCCCAACGCGTATCGCCAGGCTCTGCTGGCTTCCTCAGCAGAGCCTGACGATACGCGTTGGGCTTGTTTCCTGACCACCACGCATACCCCTACTACGTCATCTTTAATGATAAGTATTATAGCTCTCCAATAATTTTATTGTTGATGGATTACATGCACTTTACTTCTTTATCTATTTGTATGTGTGGGGGAATGTCCATGTTGTTGTGGTGAGTCAGGCGGGCATGTGTATATGATTTGCGCACATGGCCCAGATTCATTGTATACAATGTTTTTAATTATTTCTTGTTGTGTCTGTTGTCCATAATAAATTTGATACTTTTTTAGATGTGCGGCTATTATCTCGGTATTCTTTTCTCTTTTAAATCATATAGTGTGTTTTATACCGTGTGCCGGCTCCTCTCATTTCTATTTTGATGTGCCCCCGTTTTCTTGAATTACAGCATTTATCATATGGATATGGTCAAAGGACTATGTCTAGGTGATAAAACATCCTGGCAGCATTGTGATGCTGACCCTTCCTGGGACATGGAGTACATGTCCAGGGGTGGAGAACAGTGGCTGGAAATAGCCCCCCACTGGTATGATGCAGGTAATAGAAAAAAGAATAAGAATCTAAAAAGTCCCAAAAATGATAGGACTCTACATGAAATAGAACAGGAGGTAGGCACAAAGAAGAGAAGTCAGAAATCCCCTCCACCTTATAATAAATCTACCCCCACGTCACCTCTGTACCCAGTTCTGATTCAGATTGAGGAAGATGCTGTAACAGCAGTTATACCATTAAAACTAGAAAAAAAATACCGACCCCCCCCCCCCCCCCCCCCCCCCCCCAAGCCAACATTTGGAAAAATAATAGAGTGCAGTCTAATTACTGGCACACCGCATACTAGTTATATTACACGCAGTACAAGTAGAATAAAAGATGAAACAGAACAGGGTGAATCAAAGGAAGGAGTCCAAGTAATCGCTCCCTTTCTGATAGTGGGACAACACTTAGTAAAAAAGCCCATAGAAATAGAGGATCTCAACAAAATTTATTAAATATTGTCCCAAACCTTCCATAGCCCCACTGGGGACTATTACATACCTAAAAAAAAGCCTGTAGAGGGCGGAACTATACACAGTAAGATTTAAGGCTTATCCTGGATGGAATTATAGGGACACACACAACATGGGATTGGGAGAAGGTCAAATCCATATCTATTATTGCACAACGCGGTGAAGCTCCAGATTATGTATGTAATACAGAAGAGGGTCAGAAAAGGATATGGGCGGAGATTGAGGAACATATGAATGAGGTATTCAAACAAAAATCTTCATTGCCCGTGGCAGTGGCCTGCAAACAGAAATCTGTTGAATCGGTCACTGAATTCAGGAAAAGATTCATTGATTGCTGGAAGACTGAGGCGGGGCTACCTGCGCGTGACAATGATAGTTTGATTATCTCCACATTTGTGAATAATTTGTCAGACAAATTGATCTTAACTGTGAAACAAAATGTGTCCTCTTGGACCTCAGATACAACTGATGATTTTGAAAAACATCTCTTTGAAAAAGAAGCAGCTGGATGCTTTGAGATAAGGAAAGCAACATCCCCCACACACGCATATACTAGTAGAGGCAGGGGGAGGAGGGGTGGGAATAACAGCAGACCCTACAATGGAAAACATGACTCATTGCCAAATAATTGTTGTTATAACTGTGGAAAGGAAGGACATTGGGCACGTCAATGCCACGCACCAAGGAGGGGTAGGGGGGGAGGTCAGGACTACAACACACAGAAACCTGACACTCAGTCACAAAACAATCAACCAAGTCAGATAAACCACAGACAAGGTTCACAGAGTCAGCCCAGATTCCCATTAGATTGGCACCAGCAAAACTCATACTGAGGATGCCCGGAGGGACAAGCCCCAACTTTCACACAGGTCACAACACATTGGAAGGACACACCAGTAATTCTACTTAGAATAGGAGGACGAAAAGTGGGGTTTCTGATAGATAGTGGAGCTACTTCTAGTGTGTTAAACAGTTCAATGTACAATGGGCCTTTAAGGAAGTGTGCGCCCTCTATGGGAATAAATGGGGTACTGACAAGGACATACAGAACAGATTCCTTGGAGGGCGGAGCCAGCAAGTCATGGTGTAAGACGTGTCTGCCGGAGCTCCTCACCGCTATCCCAGCTTCATTAGCTTTTAAATCGAGTGGACGCAGATCCAACATGGGGAAAACCTCGAGAGATAAAGAGGGTGCATCAGGGAACACCCTGAAGACGAAAAAGACGCAGGGGGACCTGACAAAATACCTCAACAGGAGATCCTCCTCACACCCTGACGGGTACGGGAGGCGCGAATCAACTCCGAGAGAGAAGGAGCTCAGACGCTGAAACCTACATTGGAGGTGAGGCCGATTCCCTCCCTCTCACCCGCGGCTTTTTACAGCAGTCTCTGGCCCAAGCCCTCTCACCGGTTATGAAAGAACTCTCAGACATCAAGACCGAGTTCCTACAGCTAGGCCATCGGGTTGAGCGTCTGGAGGACAGCCACGACCTCCTTGTCCAGCACGAGAAAGGGGTTCACAGTCACCTATCGGCTATGTCTAGAATGATTAATACAGCCTTCTTCAACCTGGAGGACCAGGAAAACAGAGGCCGGAGGAAAAATGTCTGGCTGTGGGGTATACCCGAATCAGTACAGGCTGAAGACCTGATGGACACAGTCCGCCGCCTATTTGCCACCTTATGGCCGCCGCCATTATTATTGAAAGGGCCCACAGAGCCCTTAGGCCCAAACCTGCCGCGGGAGAACCACCTAGGGACGTGGTATGTGCCCTGATGAACTTTCTGGACACAGCTGCCGTCTTGAGAGCGGCCAGAGAAAAAGGGGACGCCACCCTAGATGGCCATAAGGTTCTTTTATTCCAGGATCTGGCGGCTAGTACATTAGCCAAACAAAGGAACCTGCGCCCGCTGACCTCGTTATTGAGGGATAAGAAGTTGGGTCAGATGGCTCTTTCCTTTCGGCTTATTCACTTCGGTCGGAGGGAAGCAATTTACGGTGAGAACACCGGAGGACTTACCGCCTGTGTGGGAGGCCTTAGGAATCGAGGCCCTGGACATTCTGTCTTGGCTCCCCTGTAATCCATCCCCGGACCTTCCTGGCCTTCTGCAGCCGGAGGAATGGCATCTGGCACAGAAGAAAAAATCGCCGAAAAAAAGAGCCTTTTGAAATGCCTCCATCCGAAGATAAGGAAATAATCTTCAACATAAATAGGAACTCTCAGGTCCAGCGTCATTGAGATCGTACGACCGCACCGCCATCTGGCAGGACTCAGGTTCTATTTAGCCCAGTGCCTTATTATGGGGCTACCCTCTTTTATACCTCTGTTATATCTACTAGCCGCCTGGCTTCTATTTACCGCTGCTAAGACCCTTACCCACCTTTCCTTATTTGCTCTCCATCTACCTTCCCCCCCCCCCTCTCCCCTTCCTTCCCACATGCCTTTTTCATCCCTTCTCCATCTCCCACTGCCCCCCCCCCCTTTTTTCGCTCTACAATACCTTTTACTCGTTTACCTGCTGGCGGCTGCCTACAAGATTTGCCCCATCCAGATGTGATTGGAGTCAAAAGCGACAATGCTTGATGGAATTGTAGAGCACTTTTCTAACTAGGGGTCTCATGTTTAAGCTTCTTATTGTTTCATATATGTCCACTCTATGTATCTGTCTTTATATGCTGGGTTTAGTGTGTAGGACCTGGTTATTTAGGTACGTCCACACTAATTTCCCCCCCTACTGAGGCTTTTTTTTTTTAACCTCATAGATAGACACTGCAGGATGACTTACTACAGTGTACATTGTTTATGTTTCTTTTTATGTATTTTTGTTTTTATGTTACCCTGTGTCACCTCCTGGCTAGTTCTTCAGAACAGATCCACAAAATGTCACTATGTCTGATTTAAAGATCGTGTCATTTAATGTAAAATGGCATGAACACACCGCAAAAGAGGAGTCAAATCTTCCATTTGCTTCGTAGAGAAAGGACTGACTTGGTTCTTTTACAAGAGAACTATTTCAGACACCTGCACGTCCCTAATGTAATCGGTAAAAACTTCCCTGCATGGTATCATGCTGCATACTCCTCGGCAGCTAGAGGGGTTTCAATAGGCATTGGGCAGAATTTCCCATTCACTTTAGTGTCCAAACTGATAGACCCTGAGGGCCGCTATCTATTTTTAAAAGGTAAGGTAGCGAACTCCACGTTTACACTAGTTAATCTTTACGCCCTGAATAGTGGCCAATTCACATGGTTGCTTCGCACTCTTGAAGTTCTAAAGACCTTTAGAGAAGGTCATCTTGCCCTAGTTGGAGACCTCAATCTTACTCTTGATTCCTCTAAGGACTCAACCTCTGTAGGCCGCCCCCCCTCCAAAAAGCAAATGAGAAGGCTTCTTCTCACACTCACAGATCTCAGGATTTAGGACGTCTGGCGCATTCTGCATCCAGAAGAAAAGGATTACACCTTCCACTCGCGGACGCATGATACATATCAACGCCTTGACTATCTTTTTATAACTAACCAATTACTGCCCTCGGTCTCTGAGGCTAGCATTGGGAACATAGTTGTCTTCGATCATGCGCCGGTGAGTGTGAAGATGAGACTGCATGACGTCCCTCCGAGATCCTGGGTCTGGAGATTGAACGAGACGCTCCTGGAAGACGAATCACACAAGAAGGTGATAGAACATTGTCTCAAAAATTACTTTTTGGAAAACGCCAGAGGCTTAACTAATGGGGCGACCTTATGGGAAGCTCATAAGGTAGTAGTTAGAGGGGAGCTCATTAGTCTGGGTTCTAGAGTTAAGAGAAATAGGCAGAAACAACTAGACTCCCTCCTTCAACAGATCTCCACTCTTGAAATCTTACACAAGAGGGCGAGATCAGTCGAGGTCTTGGAATCTCTTAAACGACTAAGATACGAGGTCACCGACCTGCTGAATGTGCGAGCGGCTAGAGCACTGAAGACGTTGAGCTTCAAGCAATATTTGCATGGAAATAGGGGCTCCAAATTAGTCTCTAACCTTTTAAAAGGTCAAAGGAACAGATCCTTTATTTCAGCGATTAAATTAGCCTCAGGCTCCCGACTCATCAACACACCCGCGATAGCTCAAGAGTTTTGCTCCTTTTATTCAACTCTGTATAACCTCCCGACACCCCTCAGTGGTCAGCAGCTTGATAGACATATTACAGAATTCTTAGGATCTATTGCCATCCTGAAACTTTTCCGCAAATGACATAAGCGGGCTGCTCCTGCCTTTTACGGTAGAAGAAGTAGACCAAGTCCTATCCTCTATTCCTTCGGGTAAGAGTCCAGGGCCTGATGGGTTCCCAATCTACTATTACAAAAGGTTTAGAGAGACTCTCATACCCCACTTTGTAGATGTTTGTAATACCCTCCTGAAGGGTGGTTCTCTGACCCCACAGGCCCAGGAAGCACACATAACAATTATCCATAAAGAAAGAAAGGATAGAGAAGCTTGTGGTAATTATAGGCCAATTTCATTGCTGAACACCGATCTGAAATGGTGGGCCAAGCTGCTTAACAACAGAATTTCGAAGTTGCTTCCTGGGCTTGTGGGTGAAGAACAGGTGGGTTTTGTGGCGGGTAGAGAGGGTAGACATAATATCAGTAGAGTGGTAAATGTGATTACACATGCTATCAAACCCAAGTCCCCCCTAGTGCTCCTAGGCACGGATGCTGAGAAGGCGTTCGATAGGGTCAGTTGGAGCTTTATGGAAAGAGCCTTGAGTGCTTTTGGCATTCCTGAAGATTTTATTGGAGCCATATTTACTTTATACTCGGCACCTTCTGCGAGAGTGATGGTAAATGGGACCCTATCGGACGCCTTCCAAATCAAAAATGGCACCCACCAAGGATGCCCGCTATCCCCTACCCTGTTTATCCTTGTCCTAGAGACATTGTTATTAAAATTCCGCCAATCCCCTGTGATCAATGGTGTGAACTTGGGGAAGTTTAACCACAAGATGGCGGCCTTCGCAGACGACCTTCTGCTTTTTATGTCAAACCCTGAGGAGGCTTTACCGGAGGTTATGCAGATATTTGAATCCTTTGGTCAACTCTCAAACTTTAGGATAAACTTTGATAAGTCGGAAGCCTTGGGTATTTCTTTATCGCCTGCCTTGCGTAGCAGAGTTAGGGCCCTCATCCCATTTAAGTATCCTCCACAGGCAATCAAATATCTGGGTGGCATGATCCCAATAGACCCCAAACTCCTATTCAAACTTAATTTTCCTCCTTTACACTCAAAAGTGACTTCCATCCTCTCAAAAAGCTCCTCGCCGTTTCTTACCTGGCTAGGTAGGAAAAATGTCAATTGGGTGTCCGACAGTGCATCCAGCACGTTCACATTATCTCCCACCCAGTCTTCTGCAGAAAGCGCACAGATGGCGCATGAAAACCAAGCCCATCAGTCTGTCATTTCACCCCCATGCATATCAGGGAAACTGTCTGAGCCTCAAGTTATGCAGCAGTCTCTTATGCTGTTTGAAGACTCTGCTGGCAGGGTTTCCCAAGGGCATCCACCTAGCCCTTCCCCAGGGGTGGAAGAGATAGAATGCACAACCACTTATGTTTCCTGATGAGGACATGGGAATACCACCTCAGCACGTCTCTGAAGATGACTAAACAGTGGTGCCCACTGCTACGTCTTTCTGCAGTGTGCAGACTGAACAGGAGGTCAGGGAGGAAGACTGGGTGGAAGACGATGCAGGGGACGATGAGGTCCTAGACCCCACATGGAATGAAGGTCGTGCCACTGACTTTCAGAATTCGGAGGAAGAGGCAGTGGTGAGACCGAGCCAACAGCGTAGCAAAAGAGGGAGCAGTGGGCAAAAGCAGAACACCCGCCGCCAAGAGAGTCCGTCTGCTACTGGCCACCGCCATCTGGGACCGAGCACCCCAAAGGCAGCTTCAAGGAGTTCCCTGGCGTGACAGTTCTTCAAACAATGTGCTGATGACAAGACCCGAGTGGTTTGCACGCTGTGCCATCAGAGCCTGAAGCGAGGCATTAACGTTCTGAACCTTAGCACAACCTTCATGACCAGGCACCTGCATGCAAAGCATGAACTGCAGTGGAGTAAACACCTTAAAAACAAGGAACTCACTCAGGCTCCCCCTGCTACCTCTTCTACTGCTGCCGCCGCCTCGGCCTCTTCCTCCGCCTCTGGAGGAACGTTGGCATCTGCCGCCCAGCAAACAGAGGATGTACCACCAACACCACCACCTCCGTCACCAAGCATCTCAACCATGTCACACGGCAGCGTTCAGCTCTCCATCTCACAAACATTTGAGAGAAAGCGTAAATTCCCACCTAGCCACCCTCGATCCCTGGCCCTGAATGCCAGCATTTCTAAACTACTGGCCTATGAAATGCTGTCATTTAGGCTGGTGGACACAGACAGCTTCAAACAGCTCATGTCGCTTGCTGTCCCACAGTATGTTGTTCCCAGCCGCCACTACTTCTCCAAGAGAGCCGTGCCTTCCCTGCACAACCAAGTATCCGATAAAATCAAGTGTGCACTGCGCAACGCCATCTGTGGCAAGGTCCACCTAACCACAGATACGTGGACCAGTAAGCACGGCCAGGGACGCTATATCTCCCTAACTGCACACTGGGTAAATGTAGTGGCGGCTGGGCCCCAGGCGAAGAGCTGTTTGGCGCACGTCCTTCCGCCGCCAAGGATCGCAGGGCAACATTCTTTGCCTCCTGTCTCCTCCTCCTCCTACTCAGCTTCCTCCTCCTCTTCTTCCACCTGCTCATCCAGTCAGCCACACACCTTCACCACCAACTTCAGCACAGCCCGGGGTAAACGTCAGCAGGCCATTCTGAAACTCATATGTTTGGGGGACAGGCCCCACACCGCACAGGAGTTGTGGGGGGGTATAGAACAACAGACCAACGAGTGGTTGCTGCCGGTGAGCCTCAAGCCCGGCCTGGTGGTGTGCGATAATGGGCGAAATCTCGCTGCAGCTCTGGGACTAGCCGGTTTGACGCACATCCCTTGCCTGGCGCATGTGCTGAATTTGGTGGTGCAGAAGTTCATTCACAACTACCCCGACATGTCAGAGCTGCTGCATAAAGTGCGGGCCGTCTGTTCACGCTTCCGGCGTTCACATCCTGCCACTGCTCGCCTGTCTGCGCTACAGCGTAACTTCGGCCTTCCCGCTCACCGCCTCATATGCGACGTGCCCACCAGGTGGAACTCCACCTTGCACATGCTGGACAGACTGTGCGAGCAGCAGCAGGCCATAGTGGAGTTTCAGCTGCAGCACGCACGGGTCAGTCGCACTGCGGAACAGCACCACTTCACCACCAATGACTGGGCCTCCATGCGAGACCTGTGTGCCCTGTTGCGCTGTTTCGAGTACTCCACCAACATGGCCAGTGGCGATGACGCCATTATCAGCGTTACAATACCACTTCTATGTCTCCTTGAGAAAACACTTAGGGCGATGATGGAAGAGGAGGTGGCCCAGGAGGAGGAGGAGGAGGAGGAAGAGGGGTCATTTTTAGCACTTTCAGGCCAGTCTCTTAGAAGTGACTCAGAGGGAGGTTTTTTGCAACAGCAGAGGCCAGGTACAAATGTGGCCAGACAGGGCCCACTACTGGAGGACGAGGATGAGGAGGAGGTGGAGGAGGATGAGGATGAAGCATGTTCACAGCGGGGTGCACCCAACACAGCTCGGGCTCATCACTGGTGCGTGGCTGGGGGGAAACGCAGGACGATGACGATACGCCTCCCACAGAGGACAGCTTGTCCTTACCTCTGGGCAGCCCGGCACACATGAGCGACTACATGCTGCAGTGCCTGCGCAACGACAGCAGAGTTACCCACATTTTATTGTGTGCGGACTACTGGGTTGCCACCCTGCTGGATCCCCGGTACAAAGACAATGTGCCCACCTTACTTCCTACACTGGAGCGTGATAGGAAGATGCGCGAGTACAAGCGCACGTTGGTAGACGCGCTACTGAGAGCATTCCCAAATGTCACAGGGGAACCAGTGGAAGCCCAAGGCGAAGGCAGAGGAGGAGCAAGAGGTCGCCAACGCAGCTGTGTCATGGCCAGCTCCTCTGAGGGCAGGGTTAGCATGGCAGAGATGTGGAAAAGTTTTGTCACCACGCCACAGCTAACTGCACCACCACCTGATACGGAACGTGTTAGCTGGAGGCAACATTTCACTAACATGGTGGAACAGTACCTGTGCACACCCCTCCACGTACTGACTGATGGTTCGACCCCATTCAACTTCTGGGTCTCCAAATTGTCCACGTGGCCAGAGCTAGCCTTTTATGCCTTGGAGGTGCTGGCCTGCCCGGCGGCCAGCGTTTTGTCTGAACGTGTATTCAGCACGGCAGGGGGCGTCATTACAGACAAACGCAGCCGCCTGTCTACAGCCAATGTGGACAAGCTGACGTTCATAAAAATGAACCAGGCATGGATCCCACAGGACCTGTCCATCCCTTGTGCAGATTAGATATTAACTACCTCCCCTTAACAATATATTATTGTACTCCAGGGCACTTCCTCATTCAATCCTATTTTTATTTTCATTTTACCGATATATTGCGGGGCAACCCAAAGTTGAATGAACCTCTCCTCTGTCTGGGTGCCGGGGCCTAAATATGTGACAGTGGCCTGTTCCAGTGGTGGGTGACGTGAAGCCTGATTCTCTGCTATGACTGGAAGACTTATTCTGTGCTGACATGAAGCCAGATTCTCTGCTGACATGAAGCCATTCTCTGCTGACTGATTCTCTGCTATGGGACCTCTCTCCTCTGTCTGGGTGCCGGGGCCTAAATATATGACAATGGACTGTTCCAGTGGTGGGTGACGTAAAGCATGATTCTCTGCTAGGACATGAAGCCTGATTCTCTGCTGACGTGAAGCCAGATTCTCTGCTATGGGACCTCTCTCCAATTGATATTGGTTAATTTTTATTTATTTTATTTTTATTTTAATTCATTTCCCTATCCACATTTGTTTGCAGGGGATTTACCTACATGTTGCTGCCTTTTGCAGCCCTCTAGCTCTTTCCTGGGCTGTTTTACAGCCTTTTTAGTGCCGAAAAGTTCGGGTCCCCATTGACTTCAATAGGGTTCGGGTTCGGGACGAAGTTCGGGTCGGGTTCGGATCCCGAACATTTCCGGGAAGTTCGGCCGAACTTCTCGAACCCGAACATCCAGGTGTTCGCTCAACTCTACTGGTCACCCCGCACACCAAGAAAGAAATGTTATCTTTCCTTGGTATGATAAACTACTGTAGACAATGGATTCCTGATTGCTCCTATTATGACAATGTTTTGAGGCAAGCCACTCTGGACGGAAATCCAGATTTGATTAAATGGTCTTCTGAAATGTACAATGCATTTGATTATCTGAAATGTTCACTCATGTCGAGTCCAGGGCTGGGCCTCCCTGACTATTATATGCCCTTCCACATGTTTGCACGCCAAAATTGTAAAACCATGGCGGGGGTACTGACACAAGAACACGGAGGCAAGTTGCGTCCTTGTGCGTTTTTCTCAAAGGTTATGCCCACCTCTGTTCAAGGGATGCCGACATGTCTGCGTTCCCTTGCAGCCTGTGCAATGATGGTAGAATTAGCGACTACTTTCACCCTGGGACATTTAACCTTCTTGCACACTACACATGATGTTGTAGGCTTGCTCAGAGGTGTACATACACAACACATGTCAGCGCAAAGATTATCTGGATATGAGATCCTGTTGCTCAGTAACCCTTCACTCCAGATTAAATATGCATCCAACATTACAGGACCAGCACCTATTTTGAATGCATTACTAGGGCTGAAAGGAACAGAAGATGCCCTTCCTGACACACATGATTGCCTACAGGTGCTCAATCATGAGACATCACCCAGGGCTGACTTATCAACTGTTCCCATACCTGATGCACCAGAAGTTTTTGTTGATGGATCATGTTCTCGCCCCACTGATACTATATTCTGTGCAGCATATGCTATTGTTATGCTGCCAGATATAGTCTTGGAAACAAGCCCAATTCCCATCCAGTCTGCACAGGCAGCTGAACTCATCGCACTCACAAGGGCTTGCATACTACACACCAATAAACCTGTCACTATTTACACAGACAGCATATATTTTCATGGTGTAGTATGGGATCATGGAATGATTTGGCAGAGGAGAGGATTCACTGCAGCAGACGGTAAGAGAATCTCACATGCACAGCTAGTCACGGACCTCTTGGCTGCAATCAGATTGCCTTCAGATCTAGCTATAGTACATTGCAGGGCACACACAAATGGAAATTTCAAGAGGAAATGCACTTGCAGATAGTGTAGCTAAAGACACAGCCAAGAGTAATCCAAATAGAATGAATCATGACAATTGGGAAATGGCAGTCTTACACCCACCCTCACCTGATTTGACACACATGCTAACAGACCTACAAAGGTATGCAACTGAAACAGAGGAGAAGAATTGGTGCTATCCAATCTTGCAGAAAAATCCAAAGTCTGGATTGATCTGCAAGGAGGGGAAGCCTTGCATACCTCAGCATAGTGCATCCATCTTCATTGCACACTTTCACGGGGTAGGACACAACAGCATACAAACCACCCACATGTTGTTGAGCCAAAGTTTTTACATCACGGATAGCAAACAGCTAGTCACAGACTACATACACAGATGTATTACGTGCTTGAGAAACAACCCTAACAACCCATTGAAAATACCTCACCAACACCTTGACTACCCCACTACACCATTCACCCACTTGCAGGTGGATTACACGCACATACCTAAAACAAAAGGGAAACAAGAGTATGCATTAGTGATAGTGGACATGTTCTCAAGGTGGCCAGAAGTCTTTCCTACAAAGGCAGAAGATGCTAAAACCACAGCTAAAATCCTGACTCAGCAAATAATCCCAAGGGGGGGCTGTCCTCTGGTTATTGAGTCAGACCAGGGGCCAGCCTTCACTTCAAAACTTAACAAGGAGGTAGCTAGACTGTTACAGGTGGAATGGAAATTTCATGTTCCATACCACCCACAAAGCTCAGGCATTGTGGAAAGAATGAATAGGACAGTTAAAGACAAACTCAGGAAGGCCACTGCTGGTACATTTGAAAAATGGAAACAAATCCTACCCATAATACTTGCAGAAATTAGAATGACGCCTAATAAGAAGTTAGGGATGTCACCATTTGAAATTCTGATGGGTAGGCCTTTCCCCACACCATGGGCAAGACGCCCCCTGGTAGTGCAGGAAGGGGACTTGGACCTGATCAGAGAGGAGTATGTTACTAATCTGATCCAGGTCCTCAGTAAAACTGAAGAAAAAGTTGCTTGTAAGTCTCCTTCTCTTTCACAGGAACCAACCCATCCATTCCGGGTAGGCGACCAGGTGATGATCAAGATCTTAAAGAAGGGAAAGGAACCGGGAAGCTTCACCTACGGACCACCCACTGAGGTAGTCGCGATCACCAGAACAGCAGTCCTCACTGAACATTCACCCACGTGGATCCACGCCACAAGGATTAAGTTGGTGAAGAAAAGAGAGGTACTAACGGGGGCAGACAGCCCTGACCTCCAACGAGGCCCAGAGGTACTAACGGGGGCAGGCAGCCCTGACCTTGAAGAAGATACAGAAGGGGTACTAACGGAGGCAGACAGCCTTGACCCCCAACGAGATGACGCAGTCGGGAAATTCCTCGAGATGGCTGAAATGTAGTGCCTTAATAATTGCAATTTTGTGTCTCCTACTTACTGTCCCACGGCTCTGGAACAGACAGACATACCTAAAAACGGAATGCAGAGGGGAAGACAATCTGTGGAAGACAAAGGAGAACTTATGGCTGTACCTGGCCAAAACTCTGAACTTAACTGATTTCTGTCTCCGAACCACTTTATCTGCATCTAACATTTTGGAGACATGTCTGGTAGCAGCCCCCACCCCAGTAGATGTATGGACGGAGCTCCTACGTTCTCAATGGAATGACACTGATTTGGAGGATCATGATGTTAAATATGGATATATAAATCCTTATCATGCTTGTTATGACTGTCCTACATATGAGACTCTGCAAAGTAACATGATAGAAATAATTACAGGTCTTGTTACAGCAGCAGAAATACAAACCAGATTCCAAAAAAGTTGGGACACTATACAAATCGTGAATAAAAACTGAGTGCAATAATGTGGAGTTGCCAACTTCTAATATTTTATTCAGAATAGAACATAAATCACAGAACAAAAGTTTAAACTGAGAAAATTTACCATTTTAAGGGAAAAATATGTTGAATCAGAATTTCATGGTGTCAACAAATCCCCAAAAAGTTGGGACAAGGCCATTTTCACCACTGTGTGGCATCTCCCCTTCTTCTTACAACACTCAACAGACGTCTGGGGACCGAGGAGACCAGTTTCTCAAGTTTAGAAATAGGAATGCTCTCCCATTCTTGTCTAATCCAGGCCTCTAACTGTTCAATCGTCTTGGGCCTTCTTTGCTGCACCTTCCTCTTTATGATGCGCCAAATGTTCTCTATAGGTGACAGATCTGGACTGCAGACTGGCCATTTCAGTACCCGGATCCTTCTCCTACGCAGCCATGATGTTGTGATTGATGCAGAATGTGGTCTGGCATTATCTTGTTGAAAAATGCAGGGTCTTCCCTGAAAGAGATGACGTCTGGATGGGAGCATATGTTGTTCTAGAACCTGAATATATTTTTCTGCATTGATGGTGCCTTTCCAGACATGCAAGCTAACCCATGCCACACGCACTCATGCAACCCCATACCATCAGAGATGCAAGCATCTGAACTGAGCGTTGATAACAACTTGGGTTGTCCTTGTCCTCTTTGGTCCGGATGACATGGCGTCCAAGATTTCCAAAAAGAACTTCGAATCGTGACTCGTCTGACCACAGAACAGTCTTCCATTTTGCCACACTCCATTTTAAATGATCCCTGGCCCAGTGAAAACGCCTGAGCTTGTGGATCTTGCTTAGAAATGGCTTCTTCTTTGCACTGTAGAGTTTCAGCTGGCAGCGGCGGATGGCACGGTGGATTGTGTTCACTGACAATGGTTTCTGGAAGTATTCCTGAGCCCATTCTGTGATTTCCTTTACAGTAGCATTCCTGTTTGTGGTGCAGTGTCGTTTAAGGGCCCGGAGATCACGGGCATCCAGTATGGTTTTACCGCCTTGACCCTTACGCACAGAGATTGTTCCAGATTCTCTGAATCTTCGGATGATGTTATGCACAGTTGATGATGATAGATGCAAAGTCTTTGCAATTTTTCGTTGGGTAACACCTTTCTGATATTGCTCCACTATCTTTCTGCGCAACATTGTGGGAATTGGTGATCCTCTACCCATCTTGGCTTCTGAGAGACACTGCCACTCTGAGAAGCTCTTTTTATACCCAATCATGTTGCCAATTCACCTAATTAGTGTTAATTGGTCTTCCAGCTCTTCGTTATGCTCAAATTTACTTTTTCCAGCCTCTTATTGCTACTTGTCCCAACTTTTTTGGGATTTGTTGACACCGTGAAAATTGGAATTAACGTATTTTTCCTTTAAAATGATACATTTACTCGGATTAAACGTTTGATCTGTCATCTACGTTCTATTACAAATAAAATATTGACATTTGCCATCTCCACATCATTGCATTCAGTTTTTATTCACAATTTGTTTAGTGTCCCAACTTTTTTGGAATCCGGTTTGTATGTTATAATTTCACCTGTGATGAGACACTATTGCCTCCCTGCATACAAGCAAAAATGCAGAACAAGACTAAGCCAAGTATTTGTGATAGAGATCTAGGTAGCTGTAAAAAGATAGTATCAGGAAAGAATATGCAATGTAATATTACAAAAACAGTACCATCCCTAGACAAACATGTACCTCTACCAACAGGATGGGTATTGGCCTGTGGGAATACTAGTTACACATACATACCGGACAATATTACAGAGGGACCCTGTACAATAGCTAGGTTGACATTAGCAATGATTCCACTATTCCCAGCAATGCAGACACGACACACGAGAGACACTTCCCTACAGCTACCAGAAAATTGTGACTATAATGTGAATCTCCTCTCTAGATCAGAATACATGAGTTTAGGGATGTCTTTAATAGGAGTACCAGGGTTGGCCATATATAACCACAGGACAATATCAAAACTTGCCTGTTTTATGGTAAAACAGATAAATGTCACTAGTGCAATTCTGCAAGATATGCTGCTGGATATACAATCATATGAAAAGGCTATCTTGCAGAATAGGGCAACTATTGACTATTTATTGCTCCAACATGGTATAGGATGCTCAGCGTTTGCAGGGATGTGTTGTTTCAATTTATCAGACCACTCCCGTGGAATAAAAGATAAAATAGGCCAACTAGAAGAGATGATTAAACATATAAAACAAGATGTTGACCAAGGTTGGTGGGACTGGCTTTTTGGCTGGATACCTGACTTTGGTCAAATAAGATATGTTTTAGGAGTGGCACTTGCCGTGGTCGCTGCAATAGTGGGTCTCTGCAGTGTGTGCCCTCCCTTCTTGCCATATGTAAAAATGTGTCCGAAAGAGGGGTACACTCAACATTCCTCTATACTCTGGTAGAGGTAGAAGAGGCAAACACAACCTCAACAAAGCCTGAGGATTATACTCCTGAAGGGTATATGGAATATCTAAAGGCTTACAAGCAAACCAAGGAAGAGCAGAGAAAGAACCATATAGTATTA
The DNA here is from genome assembly GCF_905171765.1 of Bufo bufo. Lineage (NCBI taxonomy): Eukaryota > Metazoa > Chordata > Amphibia > Anura > Bufonidae > Bufo > Bufo bufo. The sequence continues at coordinate 699,414,304 of NC_053391.1, read as the reverse complement.
GGTATATATATACACTCACCTAAAGAATTATTAGGAACACCTGTTCTATTTCTCATTAATGAAATTCTCTAGTCAACCAATCACATGGCAGTTGCTTCAATGCATTTAGGGCTGTGGTCCTGGTCAAGACAATCTCCTGAACTCCAAACTGAATGTCAGAATGGGAAAGAAAGGTGATTTAAGAAATTTTGAGCGTGGCATGGTTGTTGGTGCCAGACGGGCCGGTCTGAGTATTTCACAATCTGCTCAGTTACTGGGATTTTCACGCACAACCATTTCTGGGGCTTACAAAGAATGGTGTGAAAAACATCCAGTATGCGGCCGTCCTGTGGGCGAAAATGCCTTGTGGATGCTAGAGGTCAGAGGAGAATCAAGCTGATAGAAGAGCAACGTTGACTGAAATAACCACTCGTTACCACCGAGGTCTGCAGCAAAGCATTTGTGAAGCCACAACACGCACAACCTTGAGGCGGATGGGCTACAACAGCAGAAGACCCCACCGGGTACCACTCATCTCCACTACAAATAGGAAAAAGAGGCTACAATTTGCACGAGCTCACCAAAATTGGACTGTTGAAGACTGGAAAAATGTTGCCTGGTCTGATGAGTCTCGATTTCTGTTGAGACATTCAAATGGTAGAGTCTGAATTTGGCGTAAACAGAATGAGAACATGTACCCATCCTCTGATTGCTACTTCCATCAGGATAATGCACCATGTCACAAAGCTCCAATCATTTCACATTGGTTTCTTGAACATGACAATGAGTTCACTGTACTAAAATGGCCCCCACAGTCACCAGATCTCAACCCAATAGAGCATCTTTGGGATGTGGTGGAACGGGAGCTTCGTGCCCTGGATGTGCATCCCTCAAATCTCCATCAACTGCAAGATGCTATCCTATCAATATGGGCCAACATTTCTAAAGAATGCTATCAGCACCTTGTGGAATCAATGCCACGTAGAATTAAGGCAGTTCTGAAGGCAAAAGGGGGTCCAACACCGTATTAGTATGGGGGCACTAATAATTCTTTAGGTGAGTGTATAAGGTTCTAAGAGGGGATTGATGGGGAATAAGTAACTCCATTTTGTCTGTTTTTGCAATGTGTTTTACGATTACATCTGGCCAGTGCACTGTTTCAAGTTCCCCCTTTTGTGGAATTTGAGAAACTTCCTGTACATTTTAGAAGAGGCCCATACATGCCTTTGTTTAAACAGTCTTACCTTACAAGTCCATTCTCACTCAAAGTATACTAGCCCATGTGTTTATACCTGATTGGTTAACTGTTGTTACTATGAGTCATCTATTATGTTAATGCAGAGCTCATGTGTATTCATACTATAGGTTAAGACAAATGCTAACATATGATTGGATGTAAAGGAGGGTCAACCCTCCCCTATATTAAATGTTTGCAAGCAGTTAATAAACCATAGTGAATTAGAACTAGATACATGTTTGATGTTCAATCTGATTCACCCTCCTGGTACCAGAAAATACTTAATTCAAGCTTACCACCGAAAGTTGTGTGTCAGGGACACAAATAGGCAAAGAGTCCAAATTGCCTTACAGTAATGTTGTCCAATTCTTTTTGTTTGCACTCCTTGTTCCTCTACGGTTGGGGAGAACCCGCACTTGTTATGGAAGAGAACAGTCTTCTGACCGGCCCGGAGTGCGGAATCTGTTTAGTTTTAATATTAATTTTTATTATTATTCGTATGGTGACGGTGACATTTTGATAGCAGGAGCACGAGCAGCGTGCATAACCTTACCAAGGACTCTAGCCTGTGTGAGTGCTAACACAGAGCTAGGCTATGCTGCATCGCAAGCTAGGCAGTGTTTGCTGTTGCTGCCCACCTAGGGCGGGATATGTTCAGTATAAAAAATCAATTTACCTGTTTTTGGAATGGGGAGTTAACATGGGGGGGTTATCATGCTTCAGCACTAAATTGCAGTGGTGGTGAGGAGAGACATCAGGGAACCTACAAGTTCAGACAAATGTGTTGCATAATTATAGGAACATAATTGTCAATGACTCAAGGGCATAAAATAATTAGTTGGAATGTGCGGGGACTAGCTGATGCGTGCAGCTGTCAAAGACGCAGAAGGGGCATATGTACTAGATCCGTCAGAGGGGGCGAGCCGGAACTTAAAGTTAGCTCAGGAGGATTTAAGATGCCATTTGATTCAGGTGGCAGATAGGAGGAGACAGTTCTACAAACAGCAGTTCTTTGCAGAAGGGGAAAGTGTAGGACATTTACTCTTGGTTATTTCAAAAGCTCAACAGGGGTCAACGTGTATAACAGAGTTAGTAAATGAGCAGGGTCAGAGTAAACGCACTACTGGGGAAATCCTGAAGGTTATGGAGGACTTCTATTCTGATCTTTACACATCCAAGACGAGTTGTGTGGAGTCAGAGATGGTGGATTTCCTGCATGGCATTGACCTCCCTAAGCTGTCCCCTGAGAATAGGACAATGCTAGATGCCCCTATTAGTTTAGAGGAACTGGATGTAGCGCTAGACTCCATGGCAAATGACAAGGCCCCGGGCTCAGATGGGCTCCCTGCGGAGATATACAAGAAATTTAGGGGTGTTCTGCTCCCGGAGTTGCTAAAGGTTCTCCAACAGTCCTTAGAAGCAGGTTCTCTTCCAGCTACAATGCAAGATGCTCTTATAGTGGTACTGCCTAAGCCGGGAAAGGACCCCAAGCTACCTGATTCCTATAGGCCCATCTCACTGTTAGCGGCGGATGTTAAAATATTAGCTAAAGTTTTGGCGATGAGATTATCAAAGGTAATACTGACAATAGTGCACCCTGATCAGACTGGGTTCATGCCTCAGAAATCCACCTCTATTAACATAGTTAAGAAGAGTCTTTGCTAGTATACAGTGTACAGCAGATAATGAGGGCGATAGAGCGATTTTATCACTAGACGCGGCCAAGGCGTTTGATAGTATAGAGTGGGGCTATCTATGGTGTACACTGCGGACAATGGGCTTTGGGGAATGCTTCATTAAGTGGGCACAAACGCTATACTCTGCACCAAGGGCACGTATTAGAGTTAACAGAGAGTTGTCATCAAGCTTCAAGCTGTTTAGGGGGACGCGGCAGGGATGTCCACTGTCTCCTTTGTTGTTTGCGCTTGCAATTGAGCCCCTAGCGGCTGCGATCAGGTGTTCACAGGCGATCGTGGGATTTAAATATGGCTCTGTTCACAGTAAGGTGGCCATGTATGCTGATGACACCTTGCTGTTTCTGGGAGACACGTGGACATCCCTGGCCGAGTCTATGTCGTTGCTTGGTCGCTTTGGAGGGTTATCAGGCCTGACTATAAACTGGCACAAATCAGCTCTTATGTTCTTAGATGGGCAGGTATCCTCGGCAATAGCTACATTAAACAATATCCCCTGCGTTCAAAACTATTAAATATTTAGGGATCAACATATCACCTAAACTGACGGACTTTGAGGAGTTGAACTTGTCCCCAATACTGATAAAATTCAGGCTTCGCTCCAAGACATGGTGCAAACTGTTTTTGTCAGTGATAGGCAGGGTTAACCTGATCAAGATGGTCATGATGCCCCAGTTATTATATATACTACACAATGCCCCGACGTGGATATTACTTGACAGATTTCGGAAAATCTATTCTATATTTAGAGACCTGATATGAAAGAAAGGCCAATCCAGAATTAAATTAGAGATCTTACAATATCCAAAGGAAGCAGGGGGTCTGGCAGTGCCCAATCCATGGTTATATTACCTGGCGGCACAATGTCAGCACTTTAGGGGATGGATAGATAGTGACGGACATGACAGGTCAAATTTCGAAACATGCATTGGGGGGTAAGGAGTTATTGTGGATATTGGAGGGGTCAGGAACACCCTTTGTAGATAATCGCTCACATTTGGTGTGTCTGATGAGGAAGGTTTGGGAGAAGGTCAAGCAGTTGAGGCGTGCAGTCGGAATCACGGAACTTACACCTTTATGGAACAATCGCAATGTACCAGAGGATTTATCAAACAATGGCAGTATAAGGGGGTGACCAAATTTGGAGATATAATGGAGAAAGGGGTACTCAAAACATTTATTAAACTACAGGAGGAGTACGGTATACCAAAGAACAGCTTTTACCAGTTTTTACAAATAAGGCACGCATTTAATGAGATGTGTAAGAATGACAATACCAAGATACATAAAGACGCGTCCTTACGTTTAATAGTGGAGAAAGGGGATAAAAAAGGGATCATTTCAATGATATACCAAATGTTACTGGATAAATATCTGGAAGCCTTTCCCCTGTCCAGAATGAAGGGCTGGGAGAAGGACATAGGGGAAATATCTCAGGAGCAGTGGGAAGCTATATTAGAAGACATACCGACAGTATCATTGAGCAAAGGTGGGAAGTTGTCTCAACTTTTCATTGTACACAGAGTCTACAAAACTCCGGTCTTTTTACACCGCATTAGCATCAGGACGGATGCAAAGTGTCCACGATGCCAAGCAGAATCGGCGGATTTATTGCATATGCTGTGGCAATGTTCACAATTAGATAGCTTCTGGTCGGACGTGTTGGCAATGATTCAAAATATCTTTTCACTGCAGATACCTCGGGAACCAAAAGTATGTGTCTTGGGTTATGTGTCAGATATTGGGAAAGAGGAGACAGATAGGATTGTAGCTAGCAGACTATTATATGTGGCAAGGAAGTTGATTGCCCTACATTGGATTCAGTCATGCCCTCCAGTCATTGAAGAATTTAGAAGGAAAGTAAACATGATGTTAGTTTATGAGAAAATGGTGTTTAAGAAGAGGGGATGCCCGCAAAAATTTGAAAAATCGTGGGGCCGCTGAAGGTTTAGACCCGAATAAAAATCGGAGAGGTCCATAAAGTGCTGAAGTGGGAGTTGGGGGGTGGAGGGTGGAGGGGTGGGAAGGGTATGTTCTGGTAGTATTATAAATTATATAGATATCTGTTGTATTATACTCACCAGTGGAACTGTATATCAAAATATGGGATATAATATGCTTGTATTTGTAACAATGTTCTACTGTTGTACATTTTTACAATAAAAATGATCTGATTTAAAAAAAAAAAAAAAAAAGGCTATAACAGGCAGGGTTTATATTACACGGCAGGCAATGTTCTTGCAAGATACTCAGAGGGTTAAACACTTACAGATCAGGCTGCACTTTTCCTCAGAATCCTGTCTGGCTTTCTCCAAGGCCCGTATGCCCTATTGCTGGCTTTATCCTTGGGTAGGGAAAACCTCCTCTGGTATATGTCTCCTTGCTGTAAATATATCCTTCTGCCCTTCAGCTCTCTCTGTTTGGCTGGAATCAACTTGGCTCTGCACTGTACTTTTATAGGAACTTAGTTTCTCAGGAGGCAGACTCTTCTCCTGGTGCAACTTCTGAGATTCTTTTGCTCAGGAACCTCAGGCAGGCTAGACTGCACTCACTAACCTCCTGGAATATACTGCACTGCTCCGTTCCTGTCTGGGCCTAACTATATATACTAGGGAGTTCCCTAGCTCCCTCTACAGCTTGGGAGGAGAAACTACACCCCTAACAGGCCTGGTACACAGGAATTAACATGGCATTACAATGCAATATAAAACACCATTCTCCCACAGGAGGTGGGAGCAACATAACCCTTAGTAGTGCCCACCTTTACGTAGTGGGACACTACAGGTGTATGTGTGTCAAAGTCAACAATCAAGAGAAGACTTCACCAGAGTGATTACAGAGGGTTCACCACAAGATGTAAACCATTGGTGAGCCTCAAAAACAGGAAGGCCAGATTAGATTTTGCCAAACGAAATCTAAAAAAGCCTTCACAGTTCTGGAACAAAATCCTATGGACAGATGAGACCAAGATCAACTTGTACCAGAGTGATGGGAAGAGAAGAGTATGGAGAAGGAAAAGAACTGCTCATGATCCTAAGCATACCACCTCATCAGTAAAGCATGGTGGTGGTAGTGTCATGGCGTGGGCATGTATGGCTGCCAATGGAACTGGTTCTCTTGTATTTATTGATGATGTGACTGCTGACAAAAGCAGCAGGATGAATTCTGAAGTGTTTCGGGCAATATTATCTGCTCATATTCAGCCAAATGCTTCAGAACTCATTGGACGGCGCTTCACAGTGCAGATGGACAATGACCCAAAGCATACTGCAAAAGCAACCAAAGAGTTTAAGGGAAAGAAGTGGAATGTTATGCAATGGCCAAGTCAATCACCGGACCTGAATCCGATTGAGCATTTCACTTGCTGAAGGGAAAACTGAAGGGAAAATGCCCCAAGAACAAGCAGGAACTGAAGACAGTTGCAGTAGAGGCCTGGCAGAGCATCACCAGGGATGAAGCCCAGCGTCTGGTGATGTCTATGCGTTCCAGACTTCAGGCTGTAATTGACTGCAAAGGATTTGCAACCAAGTATTAAAAAGTGAAAGTTTGATTCATGATTATTATTCTGTCCCATTACTTTTGGTCCCTTAACAAGTGGGAGGCACATATGCAAACTGCTGTAATTCCTGCACCGTTCACCTGATTTGGATGTAAATACCCTCAAATTACAGCTGACAGTCTGCAGGTAAAGCACATCTTGTTTATTTCATTTCAAATCCATTGTGGTGGTGTATAGAGCCAAAAATGTTAGAATTGTGTCAATGTCCCAATATTTATGGACCTGACTGTATCCATACGAATGGCCGAGAGTCTCTCGTATAGGAGGATTCTATTAATTCTGTCTATCACTGCTTGGAAACTCAAGGAGCTGAACCTCCATTTAAAGGCAATATGGATTCTGGCAGCATATAATATATGCTGGGACATTTTAAATCTGGAAAAAGTCAGCCATGAGGGCTTGTCTCCAAGGAGACATAGAGAGGGAGAAGGTGGATAGGCACAATCCAATACCGAGGAAAGCAATCGACAAATTTTGTTCCAGAATTGTTGAACAAGTGGATAAGACCACCAAGTATGGTAGACTGTACACCCCCTAAAGCATAGAGGCGAGACCTCAGGGTAAATACGGTGCAGTCTTTAGGGCACTAAACAGGTCCTATGAAGGACTTTTATTGAAGTTTCTGCCAGAGTGATTTGCCATGAGTTCATAGTCAAGGTCTGGGAACGAAGGTGCCAGCTAGATAAGGAATATTCCTCTTGAATATCCTCTTCCCAATCTTTCATGTATGGCAGCTTAACTCTTTCTGGCGAAGCGTTAAGCGTCCCATAAATTCTCGACAGTAGTCCCCGTTTATTGTTAGAGAAGGTGATAGACCGCTCAAAAAGGGTAAAATCTAGATTCAAATTATTGACCTTCAGAGAATGAAGAAAGGAGAAAATTTGGTTAGCATTATAAGAGTCGTTATCTGGGAGTGCATATTTATCTTTGAAGTCAATTAGCGATATCAATTTTCCCCTAATCAAAAACCTGTGGAGAGTGGAAAGCCTATTAGAAATCCAACACTGAAAAGTATCCGTCCGGAGACCCGGGGGAAAGGCCGGATTCCCAAACAGATAGAGAAGTGGTGTATGTTTGGATTGCAACCCAAACTTGAACCTAGCAGACCTCCAGAGCAAAAGAGAATGGTGAGATAATGGGGAATTGGCCTGAATCACCGATGGTAGGAGGAGGGGAGTCCAGAGCAAAGCTTTCCAGGACCAAGGTGTGAGGAGGGACTGTTCAAGGGAGACCCATAGGGGGTGTGCTTCTGGTTGTAGGTGTGTTAGGAATAATTGAGCTAGACCCGCCGCTTTGTAATACTTTACAAAGTAGGGGACCGAGAGACCACCCTGTGACTTATGTCGACACTCAGCAGGTATTATAACCTAGATATGTATTCAGCATGTACCCAGCTTATATTGTCAAAGTTTTGATATCTGGGGCAAAAGTAACCATCCACTAGGCCTGTGTTGAATCTGTGTTGGTGACACCGATTGCGGTGTATAGCTTTATTGTCCCCTGAGAAGCCCTAGATTGAACAGGGCGAAATGCGATGGACTTGGGACCATATATTAAGAGATTTTTGTATCTGAATAAATTATATCCATATCATCTTACCAACAACCATCATAACTATAGATGGATGGACAACTCAGATTGTGCGGTTATACCATTGTAGCTTGAGTGGCGGTATACTTTGAATATACTAACTGTGTGTTCACTTTTGACTTCTCACAATTGCACATTTTTGTTTATTATTTTATGTACGTATGTTAGCTAGGTCAACTATTTAGTGACAGGTCATCTCCACAATAGGGTCATCCCGAATTAGGGCCTTCCTAGGGTAATTCCTGATACGGGATCGCCCTTATCGGGGCGGCTTTTCCATCATTGTAGGCAGGGTGCACAGTAGTAGGGTCAGTTATAGGGACAGTGCCCGAGATATATATCATCTTCACCCTACCTACAAGACGGTGGACCATACTATAATTTACCGTGATAAATTGTCTAGTTGTTATTTTTGGGTTGTTATTTTTGGGGTGTTTTATCAATGTTGATCCTAATAAAGGTTATGTTTTATGAGGGATAATCTGTGAATTCTGATTACTATATTACCTCAATAATTACACCCTTTGACAGGTAATTGTCCTAGCTGTGAATTCAGTACAGGTGATGGGAAAGTTGTTACACCTCCGGTTTCAGTCCCTTCCGTTTGGTCTCTCCATGGCCCCATGTGTCTTCACAAAGATAGTGGCTGAGATGAGCGCACATATAAGAGAACAGGACATTCTGTTTGTCCCTTACTTGGACGATTTCTTGATAGTGGCAAAATCGGGAACTTCATACAGGAAATATGTTTCTTCAGTTTTGCAGATAATAGAGAAGTTAGGTTGAATTATAAACCTGGAAAAGTCATGTCATTCCCTATATCAGTTTCAGGTGTTTTTAGGTCTCACGCTGGACTCCACAGTCCAGAGATTTTTTTTACAGGAAAAAATCATAAACATCCATCGTTTAGTTTTGAACATATTCAAGAATCCAGTAATCTCTGTGAGACGGGGAATGTCGATCCTGGGGTCTTTCACAGCTTGCATCTCTGCGGTGAGTTGGGCTCAATTCCATTCCAGAGCTCTTTAATGGGAGATTCTCTTCTTTTAGGATGTGGGGAAAGGTCCTTTAGAAGCAGTATTGAAGATCTCCGACCAGACCCTTCAAAATCTATCCTGGTGGTTGAAAAGGGAAAACTTGATTCAGGGGGTTCCAGGGAGAACTAGTATGCATGACTACAGATGCAAGTCCAAGGGGTTGGGGGGCACACGTTCAGAGGTCCTTCCTGCAGGCAGTTGGGAAGGCATAGAAAGAGAGGGTTCTTCCAACCTCAAGGAATTAGCAGCAGTGTGGGCTGCCTTAATCTCTGCTTTTTCCATGCTAAAAGGTGCAAATGTGAGGATTATGACAGACAACAAGACGGCAGTATCTTATGTAAACAGACAGGGAGGTACGAGATGCTGGAGCCTGAGGATGGAAGCTCAAAACATTTTGACCATTGTGGAAGAAAACTGCTTGTCAATCGCTGCGGTACATATGAGAGGGGTAGAAAACCGTCAAGCAGATTTTCTCAGTCACTATCCCCTTTCTCAAGGGGAGTGGAGTTTGAATCAATAGGTCTTCGAGAAGATTGCAGTCTTATGGGGTCGGCCAGTAATAGATTTATTTGCTACAGCCAGCAACAAGAAGACCCCAAGGTTCTTTTCCCTAGATCCCAGGTAATCCCCTTGTGGGATAGACGCCCACCTTCACAAATGGGATTTTCCTTTCTGCTATGCTTTTCCTCCAATACCATTGATTCCGAGGATCCTGAAAAAGATCAGGGAAGACCAGACAAGGGTAATATTAAATGCTCCTTTTTGGCCAAGAAGGACCTGGTTTACGTGGCTCCGTATAATGTTGATTTTAGACGGGATTTTTCTCCCGGAATCCCAGGACCTTCTGAGTCAAGGTTCAATTATCCCCCCCCCTCAGTAAAAAAACCTCTGTCTAACAGCGTGGAATTTGAAAGGAGTTTACTAGCCAAAAAGTGATTTTCTGATAAGCTGGTGTCTACCCTCATGAAAAATAAAAAAATGTAGCACTATTGCCATTTACTGCAGAGTTTGGCGCAAATTCTTAGAATTTTCTGGCATAGAATTTGATTATATTCCTACAGTACCTCCCTTAGATCAGATTTTGGAGTTTGTGCAGAAGGAATTAGAGTTGGGTTTAGCCGGTAGGACTTTGAAAGTTCATGTTTCCGCCCTTTCTGTACTTTTTGGCCAGGATGTCACAAGTTGCCCATTGGTCTCTAGGTTTTTAAGGTGATTAGTAGGTTTTCCCCTTTGTTCTGCCCTAAAATGCCCCCCTGGGATCTGAGTCTGGTACTAGGAGCCCTGAAAAAGCCCCCTTTTGAACCTTTAGGAGATGAGCGAATTTCAAAAAAATTAAATTCAGCCTGGTCACCGACTTTTTCTAAAAGATTTGGTTCGATCTGAATTTACTCGCTCTGAATCTTGTTAAAAAACGGCTATTTCCTGGCTGCATAGAGCTTTTATAGTGGTGTAGACCACTGTGCCTGTATAGCGGTGTAGAACACTGTGCCTGTATAGCGGTGTAGAACACTGTGCCTGTATAGCGGTGTAGAGCACTGCGCCTTTATAGTGGTGTAGACCACTGTGCCTTGCAGTAACACATATAGGGAGTCTGCTGTGGTAGTGAAATAATACTGTGAGTTCGTATGACCTGCAGATGACAGGCGTCGCTCTTAGAATCACTGCACACTTCACTTATTTGGGCAGTCACGGGGCCAAAACTGACCAAATAACTCAACCTTACAGGTCGATGTTAGTGTCAAGAAGAAGCGCACTCCTTTTACACCGTCGTTAGCTGATTCCACATAGATGTCTACAGAACCTGTTCTATTAAACACTTATACAAGTAGAGCCCCCCCGGACAGAGGGGAGAGGGGGTCAGCAGTAAGTTTGTGTTGACGTCACTGATTATTTTCCCCTTCCTCTCAGAACAATAACCCCCAAAAAACGGATCCTGTCTGTAGAGCATGTGCATCACTCGGTCAGTATTTGGTCAGTAATCCATCAGTATTGCTAATGTAAAAGCTAATGTAAAAAAAAAAACTGGAGTGGATCCAAAACAGAGATGACACGTGAATGAAATATTTGCATGTCTTCTGTGTTTTGTACTCACTCCTGCTTTTGGCTACCAAATCACAAACCAATTCTGATGGGACCATACAGGCCTTACAGCTGCTGCACAGACAGGATCCATGGTGAGTCTCATTTTTCCTTCCTTCTGAGAGATCAGAAGAAGGTTTAAATAAATGATGATGTCACCCAGGCTGAAAGGCAAAATAGTGGTCCAGTCATGAAGTGGGAAGGGTGGGAACAGCATGAGAAGTCCACAGAGTGGCCCTATTAAATAGTGGTGAGGTGGAAGAGGCATGAGGAGTTGACAGAGTGGCCCAATGACAGAGTCTGGAGGTGGAGGCAGCATGAGGGGGCCACAGAATGGCACAATGACAGAGTGTGGAGGTGGTGGCAGCATCAGGAGGCCACAGAGTGGCAGAATTACAGAATGTGGAGGTGGCTGCAGCATCAGGAGGCCACAGAGTGGCACAATGACAGAGTGCGGAGGTGGCAGCAGCAGATTCAGGAGACCACAGAGTGGCAAGGTGACATAGTGTTGAGGTGGCAGCAGCATCAGGAGACCACAGAGTGGCAAGGTGACATAGTGTGAAGGTGGCAGCAGCATCAGGAAACCACAGAGTGGCACGGTGACATAGTGTGGAGATGACAGCAGCTTCAGGAGACGACAAAGTGGGGAGGTAGGTGGCAATATGATTACCAGCTAAAGATGGTGGGTGAAAGAAGGAGCACTTGACATCAGATGTGTGGCATCAGGCAGATGGCAGCCTCAGAATAGTAGCTGAGGCAAGTAGCCAGAAGAAACCGGTCTCTTTTGTCAAAGTGTTGGTGTGGCACCATGGATGATCTAGTCTGATGCATCAGGCATTGGTGGGTGGAACTCCTGGCTGATCCACGCCTGATTCCTCTTGACAAAGGTCAGTCTCTCCACATTTTGGGTGGACAGGCGAGTTCTTCTTGGGGTAACTATTGCCCACGCCGCAATAAACACCTGCTCTGATGCCACACTACTGACCGGGCAGGACAGCTTCTCTAGGGCAAACTCGGCCAGTTGCGGCCACAAATCTAGCTTGGCTGCCCAGTAGTACAGCGGATCTTCAATGACGGCTGGCAGGGTGCACTCCAAGTATGCCACCACCTGCTGGTTCAGGTTCTGCTCTATGTCTAGCTGCTGGTGAGTTGTTTCTTCACTATGCGGATGAAGAAAGCTGCTCATCAGCGACTCTAGACTCAGGCTGCTGCTGATGGAGCTGGTACTGCTCCTGCCACCCCACCCCTCCCCAGCAGCCATGGCAGTGGAACATGAGCGCAGAGGGCCCCCCTTGGTCAGACCTGCGAGAGTATGGACTATGGCGCAGATAGGCAGCAGCCAACTGACTACATAGGATGTCTCTGTAGTAGTTCAGTTTGTCCTCCCTCTCAGTGGGTGTAAAAAAAAAGCCCCCATTTTGGACCAGTAGCGAGGGTCCAACAAGGTGGAGAGACAGAAGTCATCCCTCTGCCAAATGGTGACAATTCGGCTGTCACTAAGCAAGCAAGTGAGCATGCATTGGGCCATTTGTGCAAGTGACTCGGAGGGAATCCCTGCCTCCATCTCCACTGCACACTGCCACGGTGTGTCTGAGTCCTCTGCCTCGTCTTTCTCATCACCCTATAGCTTCTCTGGCTGGTCCTTCTCCTCCTGCTCCTTCTCTCCTGTCCCCTGTGCAGAAAAAACATCCATTTTGCTACACATTGCTTGTGCTCCAATGTCCTCCTCCTCCTCCAGTTCAGCCCCCACAGGGCTTATATGGCCATGAGATATAGGCGCCAAATCTCCAGTCCCCTCATCAGCCAGATTTACCAGCATCTTTTCCAGGACATGAAGCAGTGGAATGACATTGTTTAAACCGTAGTCCTGGCGACTGAAAAATAACGTGGCCTCCTCAAAGGGCCTGAGCAACGTCAGGTGTCACGCATGAGCTGCCACTGGCTGACATCGAAGTTACACAGAGGAGTACTCCTGTCCGCTTGGATCATCAAGAAATCGTTTATGTCCTTTCTCTGTTCGTATAGTCGGTCCAAAATATATGGAGGGTGTCGGAATATTTATGCTGTCTCCAATTAACAGTCTATATTATTTATGTAAATAAATTAGAATCTGTAATGAAGGAAATTCTAATCTATTATGATAAATACCAAGCTAAAACGAGTTTGTGATCTGCGCTAAGTTAGACAACAAAAAGAAGGCGGTGGTAAATCAAAATATATATTTAATAAATAACAATAATACAGTACAAGTTAATATATATAAAAAACAGTGACAATATAATTATAAAATCAATCAATGATATGCAAATCCTTTATGAAATTCAAAGTACTTTAGAGTATATATTTATCCACTACTATGCCTTATTATGACAATACCCTTCAATTATATTTTAAATCAATTTGATACCTGATTTCTCTCAGCTGACAAATGTCTGATTAAATCCAAATCTGGTCTATTTCAGATTTCCTCTTTTATTGATACAAATATATACACATAATTAACCATACCAGCCTAGAACTGAATTCAGTTCTTTGGAGATGATACCGTGTTTCCAACAGTACATATAAATTTCCCTGAATCGGATGAAGTTTTAGGATGGTGCTGCAGGTACACCCCATTCTTATTCCAAAACAGATACTATACACAAAGTATGGTTAATTGAATATATATAGATATACAGTACAGACCAAAAGTTTGGACACACCTTCTCATTCAAAGAGTTTTCTTTATTTTCATGACTATGAAGGCATCAAAACTATGAATTAACACATGTGGAATTATATACATAACAAACAAGTGTGAAACAACTGAAAATATGTCATATTCTAGGTTCTTCAAAGTAGCCACCTTTTGCTTTGATTACTGCTTTGCACACTCTTGGCATTCTCTTGATGAGCTTCAAGAGGTAGTCCCCTGAAATGGTCTTCCAACAGTCTTGAAGGAGTTCCCAGAGATGCTTAGCACTTGTTGGCCCTTCACTCTGCGGTCCAGCTCACCCCAAACCATCTCGATTGGGTTCAGGTCCGGTGACTGTGGAGGCCAGGTCATCTGGCGCAGCACCCCATCACTCTCCTTCATGGTCAAATAGCCCTTACTTACAAAGTTTTCCCAATTTTTCGGCTGACTGACTGACCTTCATTTCTTAAAGTAATGATGGCCACTCGTTTTTCTTTACTTAGATGCTTTTTTCTTGCCATAATACAAATTCTAACAGTCTATTCAGTAGGACTATCAGCTGTGTATCCACCTGACTTCTCCTCAACGCAACTGATGGTCCCAACCCCATTTATAAGGCAAGAAATCCCAGTTATTAAACCTGACAGGGCACACCTGTGAAGTGAAAAACATTTCAGGGGACTACCTCTTGAAGCTCATGAAGAGAATGCCAAGAGTGTGCAAAGCAGTAATCAAAGCAAAAGGTGGCTACTTTGAAGAACCTAGAATATGACATATTTTCAGTTGTTTCACACTTGTTTGTTATGTATATAATTCCACATGTGTTAATTCATAGTTTTGATGCCTTCAGTGTGAATCTACAATTTTCATAGTCATGAAAATAAAGAAAACTCTTTGAATGAGAAGGTGTGTCCAAACTTTTGGTCTGTACTGTATATTATATTAATTAATTATCCTATAAAATATAGGTAAGGTTATACTATACCAAAATATCAGCTAGCAGAAATCAGTTTCAATGGTTCTAAGATGCTGCCTCTAATGGCTGAAAAGGTGGTCAAGCGGCTGGATCCGATGGATCAAGATGTCTTCAGGTCTCAAGATGTTTCAAGATGTTTTCTTCAAGATGACCATCCCAAACTGATTCAAGAAGATTTTCCCTCTGTCAGCCCATACCATCTTTTTAGCCCATCTAAAATGGGACTGGCCTGGATCGACCATTTACTTAGTGACATCACTTTATAACTAATAGGACCTGCCCTAGTGATTTCACAATTCAGGTCTTCATTTTATCCTAACACTAGGTGGCACTAAAGGGTCCATATAAAAGTCTTGCTAATTGTAGCTATTTTCTGTATATTTTCTTATTAATTTGAAAAAGGGATAAACTTTAACTAAAGTTTCAGACAGAACCTTGAAGAGACCTGAAAGAGACAATAAATTGTATATGTGGTCAAACATCTAGTCTTTTCTAAATCTCTGACCAGACCTAATTAATTTAAAACACACATTACAGCACTCAGATCATTGTTCTCGGGGAAAACCCAATATTTGCTTTTGATCACCTAGGTCCACATTTCTCCATTAAAGAAATCTTCAGGGAAAGAGATCATTAACCTGCACTGTTCTCTTGGAGACATTCTGAAATTACATAGGAATTTCTACCTCAATTCTAACCTTAAAATGAATATATTTATAATTACCACACTCTTAGTTTTATAAAACAGACATATTTAAATCGATGATCTAAAAATAAGAATCCACTCATACATTGATTAATATAAAAAACCCAAAGAAAATTAGTCTCTTTCTATCCATTTCAACTAACCTAAAACTCGCACATTTCTACTTCAGTATCTTATCTGGGTAAATACATTTTATTAGACCTGTCTAAATTTCTTCTCACACAAGAGCAGAATATGCAAACCCTCCTAAGTTTTATAAAAAAAAGTCTTTACACAAGTCTAATCTCGAGTTAGTGATTCTAAGTCCACAAGGGTTTGAACTATATTACCCTCTTGAATAAGACAAAATCAGACCAAAATGTCTTCTCTTAATGTTCCTGTTCATATACCTGTATAGGCCTTATATGATGGACTCTTTTATGTCCAATAATTCTGACAAGGGTGGAATTCCAACGGGTGGAAACGTCGCATATCAGCTTATGTTGGTGAATGCTGTTCTGCCGCTGCAGCTTTGTGGTGTACAAGTGGTTTAAGTGCATGCACAGTCTCCTGGCCATTTTTAGGATGTCTTGCAGATAAGTGGAAAACTTCAGGAACCGCTTGACAACCAGATTGAACACATGTGCCATGCAGGGCGCATGGCTCAGCCTTTCTTGAGGCAGCGCCGACACCATGTTCTTCCTGTTGTCGGTCACCATGGTTCCGATTTTTAGTTGTTGCTCAGAAAGCCAGGATTCAATTTCTTGATGAAGGACACGGAGCAGTTCCTCCCCTTTGTGACTCCGTTCGCCCAGGCAAATGAGATGCAGAACAGCATGACACAGCCGAGCCCTGCACATGTGGTATGCTGGAGGGGCACTGTGACTTGTCCCTGCAGTGGAGGCTAAGGACACGGTGGAGGATGAGAAGGCAGAGGCGGACATTGTCTTAGGACCAACGGCATGACAATGTGGAGGCAGAAGCGGCGTCACCTGGCCAAGTTGCTGGTGTGGCTGTGCAGGAACCACATTCACCCAGTGAGCCGTAAAGGACATGTATTGTCCCTGACCGTAGTTACAGCTCCACACGTTGGCGCTGCCGTGCTCTTTGGCAGACACCGACAGGCTCAATGAGTGGCCCACCTTCTATTCTACATGTGTGAGCAGGGCTAATACTGCCTTTTTGGCAAAGAAATTACGGCTTGGGACTCTCCACCTCGGCTCGGCACAATCCATCTCTAAAAGGTGCAGAGTCCACCACTTAGAAAGGGAGGGACTGCAGTACCAGCAACTTGGCCAGGAGCACATTCAGCTTCTGCGCCGTTGGATGAGTGCATGCATACTGTTGTCTCTTGGCAATCGCTTCGGTAATCTATTGCTGACAGAATGACTGATGAGGAGGAGGAGGAGCAGGAGCATCAGGACCAGCAGATGATAAATAGGACAGACAGCTCCCTTAGGCTGGGGTGGTGGAGCCTTGACTGCCTGAAATTGGCTGTGTGCCACTGGGCGATGCAGCAGTTGCTGAAGCAGGCTGGACCACCACATCGGAGCCACGGTTTTCTCAGGCCACTTTATGGTAACGCTGCATATGTTGACGCGGGGCTGTGGTGCCAACATTGGCACCCTGGCCATGCTTCACCTTCTGTCCACAGATTCTACATATGGCCATGTGTACCTCCTCTGGTTACTTAACAAAAAACTGCTACCGCCGTTGGCTCCATTAACCCGTGCACCACTACTTCCCAGGCACGTAGGCTCCTGCGTAGGGGGTGGTCTATCCCGGGCACATTCGGCTACCGACCTCCCACTGCTGCCACCCTGCTGACTCACGGACATGCTAGTGACTTGCTGGCTCCGCCCCTTCCTCACAGGCAAGCTGCCAGCCTCTTCTCCCGATGATGATGAAGCCCCTTCATCACCCGGCTCCCAAGTGCGGTTAGCTACGGTACATCATCATCGTCGAGTACTGTCTGCACGTCAGTGATGTCCTCCTCAACCGTCTCTGTTTACAACACCAGCTCCCACACCACTCTCATCATCACTACTTGCCCTCCTAGTGGAGGATGCGGCGGATGTCTCCTCCACATCTTGGCTTGCCAGTAGCTTCTGACTGTCTTCTAGTAGCTCATCCTTGCTGTATAGTGGAGCTGAGCCCACAGCATATAATACTTCTCTGGCTGTGTGAACAGAAAAGGACAAATGCAGGTTGAGGACAGGTGTGGGCACAGAGCCTGCTCCCAGGCCATACCGACTAAGGGTTATTTGTGATGAACCCACCAACTCTTGGCTGGGGATGTCTGATATCACTTGCGACGAAGTCGAAGATCGAGTCAACCATTCAAGAACCGCTGGGTTGCTGGTCAAGACACGACCGCTAGCTGACGGCAAAAAGGGCTTTACAACATATAACTGCACCACTGAATGGCAAATATATTTTTCTTTTGTCACTAATACACGGCAAAAGGGGCTTTACAACACATAACTGCACCGCTGAATGGCAAATATATTTTTCTTTTGCCACTAGTACACGGCAAAAAGGGCTTTACAACATATAACTTCACCGCTAAATGGAAAATATATTTTTCTTTTGCCACTAATACACAGCAAAAGGGGCTCTACAACACATAACTGCACCGCTGAATGGCAAATATATATATTTTTTGCCACTAATACACGGCAAAAGGGGCTTTACAACACATAACTGCACCGCTGAATGGCAAATATATTTTCTTTTGCCACTAGTACACGGCAAAAAGGGCTTTACAACACATAACTGCACCGCTGAATGGCAAATATATTTTTCTTTTGCCACTAATACACGGCAAAAGGGGCTTTACAACACATAACTGCACCGCTGAATGGCAAATATATTTTTCTTTTGCCACTAATACACGGCAAAAAGGGCTTTACAACACATAACTGCACCGCTAAATGGCAAATATATTTTTCTCTTGCCACTAATACACGGCAAAAGGAGCTTTACAACATATAACTGCACCGCTGAACGGCAAATATATTTTTCTTTTGCCACTAATACATGGCAAAAAGGGCTTTACAACATATAACTGCACCGCTGAATGGCAAATATATTTTTCTTTTGCCACTAATACACGGCAAAAGGGGCTTTACAACATATAATTGCACCGCTGAATGGCAAATATATTTTTCTTTTGCCACTAATACACGGCAAAAGGGGCTTTACAACATATAACTGCACCGCTGAATGGCAAATATATTTTTCTTTTGCCACTAATACACGGCAAAAGGGGCTTTATAACATATAACTGCACCTCTGAACGGCAAATATATTTTTCTTTTGTCACTAATACACGGCAAAAGGGGCTTTACAACACATAACTGCACCGCTGAATGGCAAATACATTTTCTTTTGCCACTAATACACGGCAAAAAGGGCTTTACAACACATAACTGCACCGCTGAATGGCAAATATATTTTTCTTTTGCCACTAGTACACGGCAAAAAGGGCTTTACAACATATAACTTCACCGCTGAATGGCAAATATATTTTTCTTTTGCCACTAATACACGGCAAAAGGGGCTTTACAACATATAACTGCACCGCTGAAGGGCAAATATATTTAGAGAGATGGACCTCCGAGGGATAGTCTGGATGCGGGTCAGACTGTTTGGGCAAGACGTTGGCAAGAAGGGGGTCGTGCTGGTGGACCAGCCGTTCCTGAGAGGAATGGATGTGACGTTAGGTATGAATGTGCTGAGAGACCTAGACCATCAACTCTATGCCAAAAAAGGGCCAAAGTATTGGCAACGGGCCACCACACACTGGCCAACCCAGAAGGTTCTACAGCAGATGGTGAGGAGCTGT
The DNA here is from genome assembly GCF_905171765.1 of Bufo bufo. NCBI lineage: Eukaryota > Metazoa > Chordata > Amphibia > Anura > Bufonidae > Bufo > Bufo bufo. The sequence goes on along the minus strand of NC_053391.1, from coordinate 699,394,944 downwards.
AGTCTGCAAAATAGCAACTTGTCCGGTCGGCCCATTGGACACTTGAAGGTGCCGCGGAAGACCGTGGTGAAGATCCCACCTCGACAAGAACAAATTTTTATGCTGCCGGTGGGGGCTGGACAACAACTGAATGGACTGGAGGTCCTGATTGAGCTTGCTTACCAAGAGGAAACGCAGACTTGCCCACTGGTAGCCTGGGCCCTCGCTATTATGAAGGATGGATGTGTGCCTGTATGCTGCCTCAATGTTGAAGACTTAACCGTTCCTGGGAATACCTTGCTGGCCAAATTTTATGTGTCCGAAGGGGATATCTCTCGACGAAGGAGCTTCACGCTACAGCCATATAGGAGATCAGCCTGGACCTATGCTGTAGAGGTCCATCAAAGGGAGACCCCGATAGCAAAGTGGAATGTTCGAGTGATCATGGCCCGGATGGGGGTGGACTGCAAAACCCTGACTCCAGGACAACAGAAGTTGCTGGAAGAAACTCTTTGGGAATTTAAGAAGGCATTCTCTAGACATGATGAGGACTTCAGGTGTGCTTCCGCCATTGAACACAAAATCCCCACCGGCGATGCTGCACTGATCAGGGAACGTTACTGGCAAATCCCACCTAAAATGTAACAGGAGTTGAAGGATATGGTGGCCAGCATGTTGGAAAACCGGATGATCCAGGAGAGTCAAAGTCCTTGGGCTTCTCCAGTATTCTTGGTGCGGAAGAAAGATGGGAGTCTCCGTTTCTGTGTGGATATTTGGAAGCTGAACGCCCATACCGTCCGGGATGCATACCGCCCGGGATGCATACCGCCTTCCGCGGATTAAGGAGTCATTGTCCGTCCTGAGTCGTGCAAAGTTTTTCTCGACTCTTGACCTGGCCAGTGGGTATTGGCAGGTATCGGTGGCCAAGAAGGATAAAGCGAAGACAGCCTTCATCCTACCTATGGGACTCTACAAGTTCAACCGGATGCCATTTTGCCTGTTCAATGCCCTGGGAACATTCCAGTGGTTGATGGAGCACTGTCTGGGGGATCTAAACTTTGAGTCGGTATTGATATACCTGGACGACATAGTAGTATTTGGGGCCTCCTTTGAGGATCACCTCCAGAAGCTGTGACAGGTCCCAGGATCAAGCCCAAGAAGTGCCAACTGTTTAGACAGCAGATACAGTATTTGGGACATTTGGTCACCCAGGATGGGGTAAAGCCGGCCCCCAGAAAGGTGGAGGCTGTCCAGAAGTGGCCCCAGTCGGGTACACTACGAGAGGTGTGGGCATTCGAGGGACTGGCCGGCTACTACAGGAGGTTTATACCCAAATTTGCTCATTTGGTGGGCCCGTTAAACGAGTTATCAAGGGGCACTGCAGGGGGTCCAAAGAATCGTCCCATTGAGTGGGGACCCAGGCAACAAGAGGCCTTTGAAGCTGTGAAGGAGGCACTAAACAGTGCCCCGATTCTGGCTTACGCGCGGTTCGACACCCCATTTCTGCTGTACACCATCAGAAGTCTAAATGGTCTGGCGGCCGTGTTATCCCAAGTCCAGGATTGACGTGAGAGAGTCATTGCCTTTGGCAGCCGGACTCTAAGGGAGTCAGAGTGCAACCCTGACAACTATAGCTTCTTTAAATTGGAACTACTGGCACTGGTGTGGGCCAAGACTGAAAGGTTCGTGGAGTACCTGACAGGTGCAGAGGTGACCGTGATGACGGACAACAACCCATTAGAACATCTGGAGAATTCAAAGCTCAGTGCGCTTGAGCAGCGGTGGTTGGCTCACCTTTCCAAGTACCAATATCGCATTAAGTTCCAGTCAGGTAGGGAAAACGGCAACACCAATGAATGCTCCCGAGTCCCTGTAGGGTTATCGACTCTGAGGATTCTGAAACTCCAGACCTTGGTCGATTAACCATGTTCCAAGATGTGGCACATTCAAGTGGGGTGGCATCCGGGATGCCCATGGTGCTGGGAAAGACGTTGGCTGATTGGGAGCGAGTCCAGAATGGCTGCCCGGACCTGTGGAAAGTGAAAGAATGGGTCCGAACCAAGATCTGGCCTTGGCCAGAAGAGCAGGCCCGTCTGACTCCAGAGGGCCAAAAGTTGATGAGGCAGTGGGATAAGCTGACTGTTACCTAGGGCCTCCTGTGTCGGACCATATACTTACAGTCAGAACTGCACTACTGGCAACAGATTGTCATCCCCATGTCATTGGGACCGGAGGTCGCCCGGGGTGCCCATTTTGGGAGCGACAAAACGTTCAAGTGGCTCCAACGGCTGGTATACTGTCCAGATCTGGCAGACATGGTGGCCGAGGCATGTCTTAAGTGTCAACCCTGCGGGCTGAGTAAGAGTAAGGCACCTGTGCAGGCCATCCAGACCTCAGCGCCCGTAGAGCTTCTTATGATCGATTATGTACAGATTGGGTACTCTACCTCAGGACACTCATACTGTCTAGTCATGACAGATTATTTCTCAAAGTATGCGGTGGCTGTATGCCGGCATATGCATCAGGGTCCCAGCTGTCAGTGACTGCCAGCTCTGTGGCGTTGATCAGGCGGGTGCAGCTCCTGCACGTGCCCGATCAGCCCGCAGTATATGTATGGCGCAAGTCCTTTAGTCACGTCCACCAGTGCCGTACATATACGGCGGAGGTCCTCTACAGGTTGATGAAAATACTTACATATTACTTTATTATAAATATATTCCCAAATACCTTTCAATAGTTATAATGGCTCATTTTGTCTGGGGAGCAATTATCAAGGGAAATAAACTGGCCACCGTCCTATTAGTACACACAAAACCTCTCCTCATCACACAGCAGGGCAAGTTATTTCACAACACTGAGCTAAAGAGCTGCCTCATCCTTCTCTCTGCTCTGCTTGATCTTCAGCTGAATCTTTGTAGGAATGGAGGTCATGAAGAGACGTGAAGTACAGAGAGAATGTGGGGGATGTGGCTGATAAGCAGCTGCACTTGTATGCAGTCTCCATTCTCACAGCCCCACATCACCACAGTCTGTCCTGTCCTCTCTGTACTTCATATCTCCTCATGAACTCCATTCCTACAGAGATTCAGCTGAAGATCATATTAAACTGTATTTAGGATCATAATCCCTGATAAGTAGGAGAGAAGGATGAGGCAGCTCTTTGGCTTAGTGTTGTGAAGTAACTTGTCCTGTGTGATGAGGACAGGTTATGTGTGTACTAATAGGACAGCGGCCATTTTATTTCGTCTAATCTAGTACCTTTGGAGGGGGGTGGGGTGGCTTTGGCTGTTAACCCCCTTGTAATACTCTGTCTCTCAATCTATAAGGAGTTAGGGCGATTCTCATCTCCTTCCAACTCTAGACTAGACTCCAGCCTGCCTGAAAACTTCCTGCAACCCCTCCCTAGGTCGGAAAAAGGACTAGCCCACCTCTGCCCAAAAGGGGGAGAATGAAATGGTAAGTTCCCTTCTCTCTAACAATCTCTCTGCCATATACACTGCCACCTGCTGGTGAACCAGGCACATTACATGAACATAACAGTTTTGTAGTAATATTAGGAATTCACAGTGTAGGAGGACCTGGAATAAATACACAGATTACATTATTGTTAGCCATTAGAGACAGTGACAGGGTGTAGGAATAGTAGTACCACTCTGGGGTACTACACAGGCCGAATCTTAAAAAAAAAAAAAGAAATTGGGCAAGGATCTGTAGTTATAGCTCATGTAATAGTGTGACACATATCATCAATAAAGTATTTCTATAACATCCACAACCCCCCAGTGACCTCCATAGCGGCCGCCCCTTTATTAGTGACCTCCACAGTACCCTGTCTCGTTAACAGTGATTTCCACAATAACCCACCCCCTTAACAGTGACCTCTACAGCACTCCACCCCTTAACACTGACCTCCATAGCGGACCGTCCTCTTAACTGTGACCTCCACCGTTCCCTGCCCCCTTAACAAAGACCTCCACAGTGCCCGCCACTTTAACTGTGACCTCCACAGAAGCCCGCCCCTTTAACAGTGACCTCCACAGCACCCAGCCCCCTTAACAGTGACCCCCACAGCAGCCCGCTCCTTTAACAGTGACCTCCACAGCGACCGCCCCTTTATTAGTGACAGTACCCCATCCCCTTAACAGTGATTTCCACAAGACACCTCTACAGCAATCTGCCCCTTAATACTGACCTCCATAGCGGACCGTCCCATTAACTGTGACCTCCACAGCAGCCTGCCTCTAGGGTGGCCAGAGGTCCGTTTTAGGCCGGACAGTCCGGCTTTCAGACTCCCTGTCCTCCGTCCGGCGCAGGGCCTGGACAGACACACGATGTCCTTTTGAACAGCTCACTCTCAGACAGCAGCACAGTGCTGTCTGAGCGTGAGCTGCAGGGAGAAAGTCACCCTCCCTCCCACTCCAGCAACTGACAGAAGTTAATTTTTACGTTAATTTTTTCAATCCCCGTTGGCTGTTGAGTGGTAGGGGCGTGGCTTAACCGGGTCAGGGTGTGGCTTAGTGGGACCTGGGGGTGGGGTTTTTAAGTTCGTCTTTTGAGGGTGGCCTGAATGACCACCCTACCTGACCCCTGAACTGTGACCTCCACAGCACTCTGCTCCCTTAACAGTGTCATCCACAGCACCCTGCCCCTTTAAAGCTTACCTACAGCAGTGAAAAAAAATGGCTGGGTTGTTATGGAAACCTGGTGTAAAACTGTGTGTATGTGGAAACTAAGGACCTTCGATCATGTGATGTGCCATATTTGCATTTTTTTTTTGGAACATCTCAGGAATGGTACATCCTAGAGAGCTGAGAACCGGTCTGACACCTTTCCAGAAACCTGATGTTCCTGTGTGCCAAATTTCGTGATTGTAAATGCGACGGTGCGGATTCCTTTAGCGGACATACATACACACATACACTTATACACAGCTTTATATATTAGATATTATAATTATAAAGTCAATTGGGAAATGTCGTTAAAAAGTTTGGATCCCATGATAACCAATATTTCATCGTTTTTTCCAGGGATAATGAGTAAAAGGCAAATGTTATTTCCATGTTGTAGGCGTACATGACAGATGTCTGGACTTCTGAGATGGTAGGAAATTCCTGGGTTTTCCATTTTCTTGCTGCGAATATAACGTGTGAGGAAACAGTTTTAGTTTGTAGAGGGATATGTTGGTTGGAAGGAAGTATTGAGCAAATTCTGGTGTTGGTTGGATGTCGGTGTTGAGTAGAGATGAGTAAATCAAATTTAAAGAAGTGGAATTCGATCCAAATTTCAGAAAAATTTCGATTTGCAACGAATGTGAATTTCCTCGCGCTTCGTGGTTGCGAATTGCAATTTTTCATAAAATGGCAGCTACAATGGCGGCTACATGTGAGGACATGGGGCAAGGAACTCTAGGAAGGTGGGATGACCCATAATGCCATGCATGCAGCCAATCAGTAGCCAGCCCTGTGATGTCACAGCCCTATAAATACCCACAGTCATCTTGGATTCTGCCATTTTCCAGCTGAACACCTGAGTGCAGGGACAGACGTTGCAGGTGCTCGGGAGAGTGATACTAAAAACCTCATTGTGAAAAAAAAGAGATTTATGAGTGCAGGGAAAGGATAGGGAGGAATCATTTCACAGCATCTTAGTGCAGGGAGAGACGTCAGAAGATGCTAGGGACAGTGCTGGAAAAACATAACTGTGAAAAAAAAAGCTATTTACAAGTGCAGGGAAACATTATTTGGGGATCCAAATAGCCATTATACAGCTCTGTCATTACAGGTATTTGTTCTTGGGGTGCAAGTGCTATGTTGAAAAGCCTTTAGTGGCTTATATCTGTGGAAAAAGAAAAATATCAACGCATTTCACTTCTGCAGTTATATGTGGTGAAAGCGTTTAGGGTCGCATTTCAGTGCTCCAAGAAAAATATATACGCACTGCACTGTTTCAGTTATTTCTGGTGAAAGCGTATAGGGGCGTATTTCAGTGCTCCAAGAAAAATATATACGCACTGCACTGTTGCTGTTATTTGCAGTGAAAGCGTTCAGTGGCCCATTTCAGTACAAAAAGAAAAATATATAAGCACTTCACTTCTGCAGTTATATGTGGTGGAAGAGTTTAGTGGCCTATTTCAGTACAGAAAGAAAAATATATTCTGCGTTCAACACTGCAGTTATCTGTTCAAAAGCCTTTAGTGTCGTTTATCAGTAGAAAAATTAAAATATATCTGGCGTTCAGCGCTGCAGTTATTTGTTAAAAAACCTTTATTGCCGTATATATCAGTAGAAAAATATAAATAAATTTGCCATTCGTTGCTGCACTTACTGTATATGTTGAAAGACCTTTAGTGACGTATATCAGTAGAAAAAGAAATATACATTCTCATTCGCTGCTGCAGCACTTATATGTTGAAAGACCTTTTGTGACATATTTCAGTCGAAAAACTAAAAATATATTCAGCATTCCGCGCTGCAGTAATATTTGTGGTAAAACCTTGACATATTTCAGTTGAAAATCAAAATGTATTCAGCATTCAGCGCTGGAGTTATATGTGGTAAAATCTTTAGTGACGTATTTCGGTAGAAAAACAAAATGTATCAGCGTTCACTGTTGCCGTTATATGTGATAAAATCTTTAGTGACGTATATCGGTCGAAAAACTAAAATTTTTCAGCGTTCAGCGCTGCAGTAATATTTGTGATAAAACCTTTAGTGACATATTTCGGTAGAAAATCAAAATTTATTCAGCGTTCACTGTTGCCATTATATGTGATAAAATCTTTATTGACGTATTTTGGTTGAAAAACCAAATTATTCAGCGTACAGCGCTGTAGTTATATGCGCTAAAATCTTTAGTGAAGTATTTCGGTAGAAAAAATTTATTCAGCGTTCACTGTTGCCGTTATATGTGATAAAACCTTGTGTGACGTATTTCGGTCGAAATAGGGGGGAATCCGAAGACCCTCTCCATCTCCATGCACCACAGGATGTCCTCCTTCCCATCCATGATGACTGGGAACTCGTGATGTTTTCCCTGACGAAGAGACCAGGTGCTGGTAGTTATGGTTTGAATCTTGATGAACTTCGCGACTCTTCCGGGCTCCAAGCTATCTTGAAGCTTTGTCTTCTCACTGTCTGTAGCTACTAGAGGCCTGTTCATGCCAGGCAGGTTCCCCCAGAAGTATCTGGCTCGATGAGCAGCCGATACTGCACTTGCATCATTCTTGACAGAATTCATCTCCAGGTGGAGAGAAATTGTTCTTTGGAATGCTTTCTCCATCGCAACCACGTTGTCGAATAAACTGAAGACTGGCCGATTCTCTCCTGTCTTAGGCAACACTTAATTTTTATTATTAAATATTTAATATTAAATTGAACCAAAACTTGATTAAGAGTATAAGAAAGTAATCTTAAATTCGCCAATATATAACCCCAATCTTCGAGGGAAATTCACAGACAATCAATTTGCCAAGCCTTTTGTGCCGGAGAATGTGTATTATTAAATAGTGTTTTAAGCAACACTTTATAAAGTTGAGAAATTTTAATCTTCTGTTCTGTCCCATATTCCCTATAAATGAATAGACAAAGTGGCCACTCTGTGGCCTCCTCATGCTGCTTCCAACTCCACAATCTCTCGTCATTGTGCCACTCTGTGGCCTCCTCATGCTGCTTCCAACTCCACAATCTCTCGTCGTTGTGCCACTCTGTGGCCTCCTCATGCAGCTGCCACCTCCACACTCTTTCATTGTGCCACTCTGTGGCCTCCTCATGCTGCCGTCACCTCCACACTATGTCACCTTGCCACTCTGTGGTCTCCTGATGCTGCCGCCATCTCCACACTCTGTCATTGTGCCACTCTGTGGCCTCCTCATGCTGCTGCCACCTCCACACTCTGTCATTGTGCCACTCTGTGGCCCCCTCATGCTGCCACCACCTCCAGATTCTGTCATTGGGCCGCTCTGTGGTCTCCTCATGCTGCTTCCACCTCACCACTATGTCATAGGGCCACTCTGTAAACTTCTCATGCTGTTACCACCCTCCCCACTTCATGACTGGGCCACTATTTTGCCTTTCGGCCTGGCTGACATCATTTTTTATTTGACCCTTTTTCTCATCTGTCAGAAGGAAGGAAAAATGAGACGCACAAAAGATCCTGTCTGTGTATCAGCTGTAAGGCCTGTATGGTCCCATCGGAATTGGCTTGTGATTTAGTAGCCAGAAGCAGGAGTGGGTACAAAACACAGAAGACATGCAAATATTCCATTCATGTGTCATCTCAGTTTTGGATCCACTCCTGGTTTTTTTGGCATTAGCAATACTGAGGGATTACTGACCAAATGCTGACCGAGTGAAGGCGGATGCTCCACAGACAGGATCCGTTTTTTGGGGATTATTGTTCTGACGGATCAGAGGAAGGGCAAAATAATCAGTGACGTCAACACAACCTTACTGCTGACCCCTCTCCACACTGTCAGGGGCTCTACTTGTATAAGCGTTTAATAGAACAGGTTCTGTAGACATCTATGTGGAATCAGCTGACGGCGGTGTAAAAGGAGTGCGCTTCTACTTGACGCTAACATCGACTTGTAAGGTTGAATTTACACTTGAGTTATTTGGTCCGTTTTGGCCCCGTGACTGCCCAAAAAAGTGAAGTGTGCAGTGATTGTAAGAGCGACACCTGTCATCTGCATGTTATACGGACTCACAGTATTACTTCACTACCACAGCAGACTCCCTATGTGTGTTACTGCAAGGCACAGTGTTCTACACCAATATACAGGCACAGTGCTCTACACCACTATACAGGCACAGTGTTCTACACCACTATACAAGCACAGTGTTCTACACCACTATACAGGCACAGGGTTCTACACCACTATACAGGTACAGTGTTCTACACCGCTATACAGGCACAGTGTTCTACACCCCTATACAGGCACAGTGTTCTACACCCCTATACAGGCACAGTGTTCTACACCGCTATACAGGCACAGTGTTCTACACCACTATACAGGCACAGTGTTCTACACCGCTATACAGGCACAATGTTCTACACCGCTGTACAGGCACAGTGTTCTACACTGCTATACAGGCACAGTGTTCTACACCGCTATACAGGCACAGTGTTCTAGACCACTATACAGGCACAGTGTTCTACACCACTATACATGCACAGTGTTCTACACCACTGTACAGGCACAGTGTACTACACCACTATACAGGCACAGTGTTCTACACCACTATACAGGCACAGTGTTCTACACCGCTATACAGGCACAGTGTTCTACACCACTCCACAGGCACAGTGTACTACACCACTATACAGGCACAGTGTTCTACACCACTATACAGACACAGTGTTCTACACCACTATACAGACACAGTGTTCTACACCACTATACAGGCACAGTGTTCTACACCGCTATACAGGCACAGTGTTCTACACCGCTATACAGGCACAGTGTTCTACACCACTATACAGGCACAGTGTTCTACACCGCTATACAGGCACAGTGTTCTACACCGCTATACAGGCACAGTGTTCTACACCACTATACAGGCACAGTGTTCTACACCACTATACAGGCACAGTGTTCTACACCGCTATACAGGCACAGCGTTCTACACCGCTATACAGGCACAGTGTTCTACACCACTATACAGGCACAGTGTTCTACACCGCTATACAGGCACAGTGTTCTACACCGCTATACAGGCACAGTGTTCTACACCGCTATACAGGCACAGTGTTCTACACCCCTATACAGGCACAGTGTTCTACACCGCTATACAGGCACAGTGTTCTACACCGCTATACAGGCACAGTGTTCTACACCACTATACAGGCACAGTGTTCTACACCACTATACAGGCACAGTGTTCTACACCGCTATACAGGCACAGTGTTCTACACCGCTATACAGGCACAGTGTTCTACACCACTATACAGGCACAGTGTTATACACCACTATACAGGCACAGTGTTCTACGCCACTATATAGGCACAGTGTTCTACACCGCTATACAGGCACAGTGTTCTACACCACTATACAGGCACAATGTTCTACACCACTATACAGGCACAGTGTTCTACACCACTATACAGGCACAGTGTTCTACACCTCTATACAGGCACAGTGTTCTACACCACTATAAAGGCACAGTGTTCTACACCACTATACAGGCACAGTGTTCTACACCTCTATACAGGCACAGTGTTCTACACCACTATACAGGCACAGTGTTCTACACCACTATACAGGCACAGTGTTCTACACCACTATACAGGCACAGTGTTCTACACAGCTATACAGGCACAGTGTTCTACACCGCTATACAGGCACAGTGTTCTACACCACTATACAGGCACAGTGTTCTACACCGCTATACAGGCACAGCGTTCTACACCGCTATACAGGCACAGTGTTCTACACCGCTATACAGGCACAGTGTTCTACACCGCTATACAGGCACAGTGTTCTACACCGCTATACAGGCACAGTGTTCTACACCGCTATACAGGCACAGTGTTCTACACCCCTATACAGGCACAGTGTTCTACACCGCTATACAGGCACAGTGTTCTACACCGCTATACAGGCACAGTGTTCTACACCACTATACAGGCACAGTGTTCTACACCGCTATACAGGCACAGTGTTCTACACCGCTATACAGGTACAGTGTTCTACACCACTATACAGGCACAGTGTTCTACGCCACTATATAGGCACAGTGTTCTACACCGCTATACAGGCACAGTGTTCTACACCACTATACAGGCACAGTGTTCTACACCACTATACAGGCACAGTGTTCTACACCTCTATACAGGCACAGTGTTCTACACCACTATAAAGGCACAGTGTTCTACACCACTATACAGGCACAGTGTTCTACACCACTATACAGGCACAGTGTTCTACACAGCTATACAGGCACAGTGTTCTACACCTCTATACAGGCACAGTGTTCTACACCACTATAAAGGCACAGTGTTCTACACCGCTATACAGGCACAGTGTTCTACACCGCTATACAGGCACAGTGCTCTACACTACTATACGGGCATAGTGTTCTACACCGCTATACAGGCACAGTGTTCTACACCGCTATACAGGCACAGTGTTCTACACCACTATACAGGCACAGTGTTCTACACCTCTATACAGGCACAGTGTTCTACACCCCTATACAGGCACAGTGCTCTACACCGCTATACAGGCACAGTGTTCTACACCGCTATACAGGCACAGTGTTCTACACCGCTATACAGGCACAGTGTTCTACACCGCTGTACAGTTGGTGTAGAACTTTTTGAGAGGTCGATGTCTGATCAGAATGTTTTGATATATTTTAGTGGAAATTGGAGTAGATCAAGTTTTTGTTTTTTTGTTATATGAGGGGGGAGGGGTTTACAAAAACAAAGGGAATTAAAGACTATTAATGCTCCAGTCCGCAGATTCTAAAAACAGAAGTAACATTATTGCAATTTAACGGATCTGTTTGACCGGATCCGTTCAGAAAACCAGATCCGGTGCATCCGGTTGTTTCTGTTTTCAATTCCATTTACTCGATCCGGTTCATAGGTGTGGGGAATTGTTGTTATGCTAGAAAATGTTGCCACTTTGTCAGACTATGTGTCTCCATTGTATGCAAACTTGTATGCCCCCATCATTATGTATTTAAAGCAAGCAGAGCCGTGAACATTCATGCATTTTGTGTTTTGGGACCATGCTGCCTGCACACATCCGCTTGAGATTGAACTTTTTAATACTAATATCGAGATGGAGGAGACGTGCCTGGGCAAGACAAAGATTTCATTATTGCGTTTACTCGATAACATCAAAACGCTTGACTTAAGATCACTAAAGACAGATAAGTGGCAGATGAGGTTTAACACTGACAAATGTAAAGTTATGCACATGGGAAGGAATAAAGCAAGTCACCCGTACATACTAAATGATAAAACACTCGGTAACACTGACATGGAAAAGGACATAGGAATTTTAATAAACAGCAAACTAAGCTGCAAAAACCAGTGTCAGGCAGCTGCTGCCAAGGCCAATAAGATAATGGGTTGCATCAAAAGGGGCATAGATGCCCGTGATGAGAACATAGTCCTACCACTTTACAAATCATTAGTCAGACCACACATGGAGGACTGTGTACAGTTCTGGGCTCCTGTAAACAAGGCAGACATAGCAGAGCTGGAGAGGGTCCAGAGGAGGGCAACTAAAGTAATAACTGGAATGGGGCAACTACAGTACCCTGAAAGATTATCAAAATTAGGGTTATTCACGTTAGAAAAAAGACGACTGAGGGGAGATCTAATTACTATGTATAAATATATCAGGGGGCAGTACAGAGATCACTCCCATCATCTATTTATCCCCAGGACTGTGACTGTGACGAGGGGACATCCTCTGCGTCTGGAGGAAAGAAGGTTTGTACACAAACATAGAAGAGGATTCTTTACGGTAAGATCAGTGAGACTATGGACTCTTTACTGTAAGAGCAGTGAGACTATGGACTCTTTACTGTAAGAGCAGTGAGACTATGGACTCTTTACTGTAAAAGCAGTGAGACTATGGACTCTTTACTGTAAGAGCAGTGAGACTATGGACTCTTTACTGTAAGAGCAGTGAGACTATGGACTCTATACTGTAAGAGCAGTGAGACTATGGACTCTATACTGTAAGAGCAGTGAGACTATGGACTCTTTACTGTAAGAGCAGTGAGACTATGGGCTCTTTACTGTAAGAGCAGTGAGACTATGGACTCTTTACTGTAAGAGCAGTGAGACTATGGACTCTATACTGTAAGAGCAGTGAGACTATGGACTCTTTACGGTAAGAGCAGTGAGACTATGGACTCTTTACTGTAAGAGCAGTAAGACTATGGACTCTATACTGTAAGAGCAGTGAGACTATGGACTCTGTACGGTAAGAGCAGTGAGACTATGGAACTCTCTGCCTGAGGAGGTGGTGATGGTGAGTACAATAAAGGAATTCAGGAGGGGCCTGGATGTATTTCTGGAGCGTAATAATATTACAGGCTATAGCTACTAGAGAGGGGTCGTTGATCCAGGGAGTTATTCTGATTGCCTGATTGGAGTCGGGAAGGAATTTTTTATTCCCCTAAAGTGAGGAAAATTGGCTTCTACCTCACAGAGTTTTTTTTTTGCCTTCCTCTGGATCAACTTGCAGGATAACAGGCCGAACTGGATGGACAAATGTCTTTTTTCGGCCTTATGTACTATGTTACTATGTTACTAAAGAGATGACACATAAATGGAATATTTGCATGTCTTCAGTGTTTTATACCCACTCCTGCTTCTGATGCAAAATAGGGACCATGTCATACAGGCCTTACAGCTGCTACATAGACAGGATCCGTTGTGCGTCTCATTTTTCTTTCCTTCCGACCGATCAGAAGGGTCAAATAAATGATGTTGTCAACCTGGCCAAAAAGGCAAAATAGTGGCCCAGTCATGGAGTGGGGAGGGTGGTAACAGCATGAGAAGTCCACAGAGTGGCCCAATGACAGAGGTGTTGAGGTGGCAGCAGCATGAGGTGACCACAGAGTGGTGAAGTGGCAGCAGCATGAGGTGACCACAGAGTGGTGAAGTGGCAGCAGCACGAGGAGACCACAGAGTGACCCAGTGACATAGTGTTGAGGTAGCAGCAGCATGAGGAGACCACAGAGTTGTGATGTGGCAGCAGCATGAGGAGTCCACAGAGTAGTTTTTTTGGCAGAAGCATGAGGAGACCACAGAGTGGTGAAGTGGCAGCAGCATGAGGAGACCACAAATTGGCCCAGTGACATAGTGTTGAGGTAGCAGCAGCATGAGGAGACCACAGAGTGGTGAGGTGGCAGCAGCATGAGGAGACCACAGAGTGGCTTAGTGACAGAATTGGAAGATGGGGGGCAATACCAGTACCAGCTGAAGATGGTGGCTGGCAGTAGGAGCACCAGGCAGCAGGTGCGGCATCAGGCGAGTGGCAGCAGCAGAATAATAGCTGAAGCAGGTAGCCAGAAGAAACAGGTCTCTTTTGTCAAAGTGTTGATGTGGCACCATGGATGATCTAGTCTGATGCATCAGGCACTGGTGTTTGAAAATCCTGGATGATCCACGCCTGATTCATCTTCACAAAGTCAGTTTCTCGACATTTTGGGTGAACAGGCGAGCTCTCCTTGGGGTAACTATGACCCCCAACGCACTAAATACCCGCTCTAATGCCACACTGCTGGCCAGGCAGGAAAGCTTGTCCAGGGCAAACTTGGCCAGTTGGGGCCACAAATCGAGTTTGGCTGCCCAGTAGTCCAGGGGATCTTCGATGTGGGGTGGCAGGGTGCATTCCAAGTATGCCACCACCTGCTGGTTCAGGTTCTGCTCTATGTCTAGCTGCTGCTGCTGGTGAGTAGTTTCTTCAGTAGGCGGTTGAAGAAAACTGCTCATCAGCGACTCTAGATTTAAGTTGCTACTGATGGAGCTGGTACTGCTCCTGCCTCCCCCTCTCCACCCCCCCTTCCCTACAGCAGCCATGGCAGTGGAACATGAGCGCAGAGGGTCACGCCGGTCAGACCTGCATGAGGATGGGCGATGGCGCGGCCAGCTGACTGCATAGGATGTCTCTTTAGTAGTTCAGTTTGTCCTCACTCTCAGTGGGGGTAAAAAAAAGCCCCCATTTTCAACCAGTAGCTAGTGTCCAACAAGGTAGAGAGCCAGAAGTCATCCCTCTGCTGAATGGTGACAATTCGGCTGTCACTACGCAAGCAAGTGAGCATGCATTGGGCCATTTGCGCAAGTGACTCGGAGGGACTCCCTGTCTCCATCTCCACTGCATACTGCCATGGTGTGTCCGGGTCCTCTGCCTCGTCTTCCTCATCGTCCTGTAGCTCCTCTGGCTGGTCCTGCTCCCCCTCTCCTGTCAACTGTGTAGGAAAACCACCCATTTCTCTACACATTGCTTGTGTGGGTCATGTGGCCGTGAGAAGTAGTCGCCACGTCTCCTGTCCCCTGGCCAGCCAGATTTAGCAGCATCTGTTCCAGTACATGAAGCAGTGGAATGACGTTGTTCATCCCGTAGTCCTGGTGACCGACAGATAACGTGCCCTCCTCTCAGGGCCTGAGCAATCGGCAGGTGTCACGCATGAGCTGCCACTGGCTGACATCAAAGTTACACAGGGGAGTACCTCTGTCGGCCTGTATCATCAAGAAATCGTTTATGGCCTTTCTCTGTTCATATAATTGGTCCAACATATGGAGGGTGGAATTCCAGTGGGTGAAAACATCGCATATCAGCCTATGTTGGGGGATGCCGTTCTGCCGCTGCAGCTCAAGGAGAGTGTGCTTTGCAGTGTAAGAGTGGCTGAAGTGCATGCAAAGTTTCCTGGCCACTTTTAGGATGTCTTGCAGATGGGGTGAAGACTTCAGGAACTGCTTTACAACCAGATTGAACACGTACGCATGGCTCAGCCCTCATTGACGCAGCGCCGACACCATGTTCTTCCCATTGTCGGTGTCACGGCTGAGGATGGGGGAAACCCTCAGCCGTGTGCCGAAAGATGATGGTCGCTGCTTGACCAGGACAAACAGGATTAGGGAGCAGGTCACCTCCTACAGCGTCCCTAACCTGACCCTAACTCCTACCTGCATGGGCCGACCTTGAAGGTAGGAGGACCCATGCGCAGGAACCTCGGAGCCCTAACTTACCCTCCGACCGGTCCCTGGGCTAGGAGTCAGAGTAAGACATCCTGTTCCTTCTGGATACGGAGGAACAGGAGTCTCACTGGCCAAGCTGCAAGCAAGGGGAAACAAATGCAACCTATGGCAATGGCAGGTACTTGCCACAAACATAGCAGAGACCTACCACAGACAACCAAGCCTGGAACCCATGTGGATGTACTGCCCACAGACAGCAGGACTCAGCACACAAACACACAACACACGAGAACCCAGGACCACAGGTGCAATAAAGAAACATAAAAGCAAACACATCTTCCAGACCAAAGGACATATATTTAGCTTATGACCAGAAGGTTGGCCCCCACTGGCAGTTGGTAAGTAACCAGGAGGATGTCTACAGCCAGCATGGCTGAAACACCCTCTCTGGCTACTGCCTACAACTGAGGCTTTATAGGGCCAAGAGGCCACACCCAACAATCAGACACACCCCGTGACTCACACACACTGAAAGGGAGTTAACCCTTCCAAAACCACAGAAGGGAAAACATAACTTAAAGGGGAAGTGTCCAAACAACAAACACACTGTGGCTGTTGCCGCAGGCAACGACATGGGTGGCAAGCGTGTCCTGGGAGTCAGCCCGAAGGCCGGGACACTGCCACCACATGTACATCATAACCAAACGTTGCCACGGACAGCCACAGTGCAGGGAAAATGTCAGTGCACACCAAACATAAACAAAGTGCACACAGACATACAAAAGTGCTACAAACGCGCACACAACTCCAAGGGAACCGCACACATAGCTGTTGTCCGCGGCAACCGCACTTGCGGCTGACAACATTATGCCTCAAGCTGCGGTTTACACTACAACCCAAAACCGCGGGCAACTGTATGCGGCTCCCAAGGAGTCACGGCTAAAACCGTGGCCGTGACAGTCGGTCACCGTGGTTGTGATTTTGAGTTGTCGAAGAGAAATCCAGGATTCAATATCTTGCTGAAGGACACAGAGCAATTCCTCCCCTGTGTGACTCCACTCGCCAAGGCAAATGAGGTGCAGAACAGCGTGGTACCGCCGTGCCCTGCACATGTGGTATGCTGGAGGGGCACTGTGAATTATCCCTGCAGTGGAGGCTGAGGACACGGTGGAGGATGAGGAGGCAGAGATGGATATTGTCGCAGGACCAACAGCGCGAGAACGTGGAGGCGGAAGCGGCGTCACCTGGCCAAGTTGCTGGTGTAGCTGGGCAGGAACCATATTTACTCAGTGGGCCGTAAAGGACATGTATTGTCCATGTCCGTAGTTACAGCTCCACACGTCGGTGCTGCCGTGCACTTTGGCAGACACCGACAGGCTCAAGGACTGGCCCACCTTTTGTTCTACATATGTGTGCAGGGCTGGTACTCCCTTTTTCGTAAAGAAATGACGGCTTGGGACTCTCCACCTCGGCTTGGCACAAGCCATCGGTTCTCTGAAAGGTGCGGAGTCCACCACTTGGAAATGGAGGGACTGCAGCACCAGCAACTTGGACAGGAGCACATTCAGCTTCTGCGCCTTTGGATCATCATCATCCGCTACTGTCTGCACGTCACTGATGTCCCCCTCAATGGTCTAAGGGCCAGGAGCCTGACCGCTCAAAACACCTGCTCCCACCGGACTCTCATCATCACTACTTGCCTGCCTACCGGAGGAAGCTGCAGACGTCTCCTCCAGATCTTGGCTGGGTAGTAGCTGCTGACTGTCCTCTAGTAGCTCGTCCTCGCTGAAAAGTGGAACTGAGCCTACGGCATATAATACTTCTCGCACTGAGGGAACTGAAAATGACAGAGGAAGGTTCAGGACAGGTGGGGACACAGGGCCTGCTCCCGGGCCATGCCAACTAAGTGTCATGTCAGAGGAACCCACCGACTCTTGGCTGGGGGTGTCTGATGTCACTTACGACAAAGTCGAGGACCGAGTCAACCATTCAAGCACCGCTGTGTTGCTGGTCAAGACATGACTGCTAGATGACACCGGGAGCTCAGGCCTCTTTCTGCGACTCCTGCTGCCATCCCCCCTTCTTCTGCTGCCTGCGACAGAAACATTTTGCCCACTGCCCATTCCCCTTGAAGGGCCTGTCACCTGTCAGTCTGACATACTGTATAATAAAACAATTAAATTAAAATTAAAATAATACCCCCAAAAAAGGCTGTAGTACAATGTTACTTCATCGTTGAATGTCAATTAAAACTTTATATTTTTTTCAGATTAATAAACTCCCCCCACCAAAAAAAAATAATCACAATTCACCACAGAAGGTCAATTAAGACGTATTATTTTTCCTGTAATTACACCACAAAAAAGAAATATAACAATCACAATTCACTGCAGAACGGCTAATGGGACGTACGTATATTTCCTTTTTCTACACCACGTAAATGGTTGTAGTACAATGTAACTTCACCACTGAATGCCAATTATGACATATATTTTTTCCTTTCCCCCCCCCTATTTTTACACCCCAAAAAAAGAAATATAACAATCACAATTCACCCCAGAACGGCTGATGGGACGTACGTATATTTCCTTTTTCTACACCACGTAAGTGGCTGTAGTACAATGTTACTTCACCGCTGAACGGCAATTAAGACATTTTTTTTCCTGATTAATAAACTCACCCCCACCCCAAAATAAGAAATATAACAATCACAATTCACCGCAGAATGGCTAATGGGCCGTAAGTATCTTTCCTATTAGTACACCCCATAAATGGCTGTAGTACAATGTAACTTCACCGCCGAACGGCACTTACGACATATATGTTTTTATTTTATTTTCCTATTAATACACCACCCCAAAAAAAGTAAAACAATGTAAAATCAATGCAGGATGGCTAATAGGACGTACATATCTTTCCTATTAATACACCCCGTAAATGGCTATAGTACAATGTAACTTCACCACCGAATGGCACTATATTTTTCCCTTTTTTTCCCTATTAATACACCCAAAAAAAAAAAGTTAAATCAACGCAGGACGGCTAATAGGACGTACATATCTATCCTATTAATACAGCCCTTAAATGGCTGTAGTACAATGTAAATTCACCGCTGAACGGCAATTATGACATGTATTTTTCACTTTTTTTTCCTATTAATAAACCCCCCCAAAAAGGTAAAACAACGTAAAATCACTTGTAGAAAGGCACAAAGGACCATCATAGATGGAAGATATGTGTCACCGAGGTTCCTGGCCTCGGTGAAGTAGGAGCCAGTAGTGCATATGTCCGCAGCAGTGGCTGATGGACACTTTGATAGTTAGCATAGCTGTGAAAAGCTAATCCGGGACGGCTCTTACTGGGAGCAGCCAAAGTGCAGGGTGGGTGGCTGTTCCCCATGGTCCAGGCCGGGTTTTGACGGGCTTACAAAAAGTCAGCCAGCAGGGTCAGTGGTGATGATTACCTGGCTGATGGTGGAGCTCTGTGTAGCTGTGTGTTTTTGGAGCCGAGTGAAAACCAGAGGGTCTCTGCTGAGAGACAAAGGACAAAGCAAGGTTCCCATCCACTCCGTGGGGAGTACGGTCAGGGCTGGGACAAGGTCCACCACCAACAGAGGCTGAGCTGCCCAAGTGCGCCCCCCCCTACCCCACCAGACATTTAGATGTTATTTATTCCTGCAGCTCTAATGCTCTGATGATCACTGATCAGTAGATGACTCAAGTCAAGTCCCCCCCCCCCCACCGCCATTTAGATATGTATGTTTGTTATTAATCAGACATCCAACCCGGATGCGGGCACACCCAGGATATTGCTTGAAGCAGCTACAAGTTAAATGTCAGAAGCTGTTTTTTTCCCCCTCTGGTTGGACTCTTAAAGGGCCAGTAGCCTAAATTACTGAATGGATTTTTTGTTGAAAGGAAGTTTTTCAATTGATGTCCTGGGTTAAAGCAGCAGCGGAGCTTCAACAAGAGTCAATGAAAATGGAGGATCTTATCAAGCAGATGGTGCAGAGCAATCTACAGCAGCAACAGGCATTGGAGCAACAACGGCAGGCTAATGCACATCAGCAGGAGACAAACCGCCTGCTGGCGGAGCAAATTGCAACCTTAAGAGAGAGGGTGGCAGCACAACCAGCGGGGTATGTGGCTGAACAGAATGTGGGCGGAAGAAAAAACGTGCAATCTGCCTTACAA
Source organism: Bufo bufo (assembly GCF_905171765.1). Taxonomy (NCBI): domain Eukaryota; kingdom Metazoa; phylum Chordata; class Amphibia; order Anura; family Bufonidae; genus Bufo; species Bufo bufo. Next base: position 699,375,106 of record NC_053391.1, on the reverse strand, counting down.
AAAATGACCGCAGAGGATGACGTAGAAGCCTTCCTCACCGTCTTTGAGCGGGTCGCTGAGCGTGAGAGACTACCAGCTGAGCAATGGGCCGAGGTGCTTGCCCCCTTCCTCTCAGGCGAACCCCAGAAGGCGTATTATGACTTATCGTTGCAGGATGCACGGGAATACTCCTGACTAAAGGGAGAAATCTTGGCACGTCTAGGGGTAACCATCACCGTCCGAGCTCAGAGGCTAGCCTCCCAGGTCCCAAATGTTTGATCTACTGCACCTCGTCCAAAAATGGCTACAGCCGGATGTCTGTTCCCCAGCCAAGATGGTGGAGCGGGTCGTAATAGAGCGATTCCTGCGTGCTCTCTCTAAGCCGGTACAGTGCTGGGTTGCACAAGGAAATCCGCAGACTGCAGATGACTTAATAGGCTTGGTAGAGAGGTACTATGCCGTAGAGCCAACCATAGCTGCCTCAGGATCCTTGAACTTCCCCTACTGGAAGGCACGGGGTTGACACTGAAGTGCAGAAAATGGGACTAAAAGGATAACACCAATCTGTGTATAGTTAGAAACAAGGGATCCGGGGTTGCCTCTGACCATTCTCTTTGGATTTAAGTAAAGAGTTCCTTGTGATCGTAGAGACCCTATCTTTGTGTTGTCTAATGAGAGATCTTGGATAGCCCCTCTGGACAAATTTCTGCCCCATCTCATCAAGACAAGACTAACAAAATCATACACCTTATCCAATGGGTAAAGCGTAAAGGTCTGAAAGCTATTCTCCTCAGTAGGGACGCCGAGAAAGCGTTCAACATCGTGTCTTGATCTGCGCTCCTTAGGTTTAATATTCCCCCCCCCAGTTTGTGGCTGCCATTTTTTTCCATGTACTCTGCTCCATCATCCAGAATTGCAGTGAATAATACTTTCTCTCGTACAAGGCAGGGTTGCCCCCTTTCCCCACCATAGAGAATCCCCTGATATCACTGGCCCTAATTGTAATGGCAGGACACAGAAACTGGACGCTTTCGCAGGTGACATGTTATTCATCCTTCCAAGCCCCCAGGAGGCCCTAGTACCCTACCCCATCTTCAGCTACTCTTTGGTCGTTATGGCTATATCTGTCATTTTAAAATAAAATCAGTGAAGTCAAACTCTTAAATATATCCCTTCTGTGATCGGAGCACAATGTCCTCATTTGACTGGTCCTCCACTTCTATTAAATACCTTGGCATCCACATAACAGCTAACCTGTTGGTTGACATAACTCGTGTAATGGATTCCTGGGATATTCCCTTTGCATCATGGCTAGGCCAGAAAAAATTAGTAAAATGTGTTATCCTGCCTGAAACCCTGTATCTCTTCAGACCTTACAATCCATTTGCCCTCTACATTTTTCTCCTCCTTGCACAAATGTATTTCCAAGTTTATATGGCAATCAAGACGAGCCAGAATATGACTCAATCATCTAATTAGGGCAGAGGGCAGGATAGGGCTCCCTAACTCCGAGCTCTATTATAAAGCAGTATAGTGGATGAGATTCAGCAACCTCCTTATAGGCTATGGATAGGATTGGAAGAGTCTTTGGCGAACTTTCCTCTTCATCTACTGATTCTCTATAAATACCCCATCCCCAAATTCCTGGCCCTGTGTAGTCTGCTAACTCAGGCTACTCACGTGGTGTGGGTTAAATATGATTTCCCCACATCACTGACCCCCTTCCCATTACCTATTCTATACATGAAGGATGTGATTACTTCTAGGCTCGAGCCAATAAACCTTTGGAAAATAGATTTGAAGACGATTCGTTCAAACACTTCGTTTTAATACTGTACGGAGACCTTTCTCCATACAGTATGGAAATGTATGGCCTCCGGCAAGACAAAATTTGTTTCATTTCTACATATTTAAAAACATTTCAAATTAGAAATCCAAATTCGGGTTTGGTACCGATGTACCAGCTGGACAAGGGATCAAAAGATTCCAGGTTCTAGCCTCTTAAAGGGAACCTGTCACCGGGATTTTGTGTACAGAGCTGAGGACATGGGTTGCTAGATCGCCGATAACACATCTGCAATAGCCGGTCCCCATAGCTCTGTGTGCTTTTATTGTGTAAAAAAAACGATTTAATACATATGCAAATTAACCTGAGATGAGTCCTGTCCCTGAGATGAGTCCAGCGTGAAGGAGCCCAGCACCGCCCCGCAGCCTCAGAATCTCCTCCTTGCTCTGCGACTTCAGAAAGCCAGAGCACCGTAATCTCGCAATGCGCGAGCTATCGCATGTGCAGTTCGTTCCCTGAGGCTGATGCCAGCAAAGGGAAGGAACACTATGATGACACTGTGCATGAGCTAGTTCGCGCATCGCGAGATTACGGCGCTCTAGCTTTCTCGCGTCGGGGAGAAAGGAGGAGATTCTGAGGATGTGGGGCGGTGCTGGGCTCCTTCACGCTGGACTCATCTCAGGGACAGGACACATCTCAGGTTAATTTGCATATGTATCAAATCGGTTTTTGTACACAATAAAAGCACACAGAGCTATGGGGACGGGGTATTGCAGATGTGTTATCGGCGATCTAGCAACCCATGTCCTCAGCTCTATACACAATATCCCGGTGACAGGTTCCCTTTAAGGGGGTTAATAGTTGTCACTGTAAAAGTAAAAAAAAATGTAAAGTTTAAAATTTAAACCCATTTCCAATTTTACATTAAAAAAAATATATAAACATTATACACTGCTCAAAAAAATAAAGGGAACACAAAAATAACACATCCTAGATCTGAGTTAATTAAATATTCTTCTGAAATACTTTGTTCTTTACATAGTTGAATGTGCTGAAAACAAAATCACACAAAAATAAAATAATGGAAATCAAATTTTTTAACCCATGGAGGTCTGGATTTGGAGTCACACTCAAAATTAAAGTGGAAAAACCCACTACAGGCTGATCCAACTTTGATGTAATGTCCTTAAAACAAGTCAAAATGAGGCTCAGTAGTGTGTGTGGCCTCCACGTGCCTGTATGACCTCCCTACAACGCCTGTGCATGCTCCTGATGAGGTGGCGGACGGTCTCCTGAGGGATCTCCTCCCAGACCTGGACTAAAGCATCTGCCAACTCCTGGACAGTCTGTGGTGCAACGTGACGTTGGTGGATAGAGCGAGACATGATGTCCCAGATGTGCTCAATTGGATTCAGGTCTGGGGAACGGGCGGGCCAGTCCATAGCATCAATGCCTTCGTCTTGCAGGAACTGCTGACACACTCCAGCCACATGAGGTCTAGCATTGTCTTGCATTAGGAGGAACCCAGGGCCAACCGCACCAGCATATGGTCTTACAAGGGGTCTGAGGATCTCATCTCGGTACCTAATGGCAGTCAGGCTACCTCTGGCGAGCACATGGAGGGCTGTGCGGCCCTCCAAAGAAATGCCACCTCACACCATTACTGACCCAATGCCAAACCGGTCATACTGGAGGATGTTGCAGGCAGCAGAACATTCTCCACGGCGTCTCAAGACTCTGTCACGTCTGTCACATGTGCTCAGTGTGAACCTGCTTTCATCTGTGAAGAGCACAGGGCGCCAGTGGCGAATTTGCCAATCTTGGTGTTCTCTGGCAAATGCCAAACGTCTTGCACAGTGTTGGGCTGTAAGCACAACCCCCACCTGTGGACGTCAGGCCCTCATATCACCCTCATGGAGTCTGTTTCTGACCGTTTGAGCAGACACATGCACATTTGTGGCCTGCTGGAGGTCATTTTGCAGGGCTCTGGCAGTGCTCCTCCTGTTCCTCCTTGCACAAAGGCGGAGGTAGCGGTCCTGCTGCTGGGTTGTTGCCCTCCTACGGCCTCCTCCACGTCTCCTGATGTACTGGCCTGTCTCCTGGTAGCGCCTCCATGCTCTGGACACTACGCTGACAGACACAGCAAACCTTCTTGCCACAGCTCGCATTGATGTGCCATCCTGGATAAGCTGCACTACCTGAGCCACTTGTGTGGGTTGTAGACTCCGTCTCATGCTACCACTAGAGTGAAAGCACTGCCAGCATTCAAAAGTGACCAAAACATCAGCCAGGAAGCATAGGAACTGAGAAGTGGTCTGTGGTCACCACCTGCAGAACCACTCCTTTATTGGGGGTGTCTTGCTAATTGCCTATAATTTCCACCTGTTGTCTATCCCATGTGAAATTGATTGTCACTCAGCGTTGCTTCCTAAGTGGACAGTTTGATTTCACAGAAGTGTGATTGACTTGGAGTTACATTGTGTTTTTTAAGTGTTCCCTTTATTTTTTTGAGCAGTGTATATATATATAGGTAGAAAGGTGGGGGCAGCACAGCTGTCTGTACAGTGCAGTCGGAGTGCCAGTGGCTGTGGGGGCGATCCACCTCCAATATAAATAAATGAAAAAATTCCACAGCACTTCCAAGGCGTAAAAAAGTAGAAAAGGCTTTATTCACCAGACCCGCAACGTTTCGATCCGCTTTCTGCTTGAGAAAGATCCCAGAAAGCTGATCGAAACGTTGCGGGTCTGGTGAATAAAGCCTTTTCTACTTTTTTACGCCTTGGAAGTGCTGTGAAATTTTTTCATTTATATATATATATACACTACGTGCAGAATTATTAGGCAAATGAGTATTTTGACCACATCATCCTCTTTATGCATGTTGTCTTACTCCAAACTGTATAGGCTCGAAAGCCTACTACCAATTAAGCATATTAGGTGATGTGCATCTCTGTAATGAGAAGGGGTGTGGTCTAATGACATCAACACCCTATATCAGGTGTGCATAATTATTAGGCAACTTCCTTTCCTTTGGCAAAATGGGTCAAAAGAAGGACTTGACAGGCTCAGAAAAGTCAAAAATAGTGAGATATCTTGCAGAGGGATGCAGCACTCTTAAAATTGCAAAGCTTCTGAAGCGTGATCATCGAACAATCAAGCGTTTCATTCAAAATAGTCAACAGGGTCGCAAGAAGCGTGCGGAAAAACCAAGGCGCAAAATAACTGCCCATGAACTGAGAAAAGTCAAGCGTGCAGCTGCCAAGATGCCACTTGCCACCAGTTTGGCCATATTTCAGAGCTCCAACATCACTGGAGTGCCCAAAAGCACAAGGTGTGCAATACTCAGAGACATGGCCAAGGTAAGAAAGGCTGAAAGACGACCACCACTGAACAAGACACACAAGCTGAAACGTCAAGACTGGGCCAAGAAATATCTCAAGACTGATTTTTCTAAGGTTTTATGGACTGATGAAATGAGAGTGAGTCTTGATGGGCCAGATGGATGGGCCCGTGGCTGGATTGGTAAAGGGCAGAGAGCTCCAGTCCGACTCAGACGCCAGCAAGGTGGAGGTGGAGTACTGGTTTGGGCTGGTATCATCAAAGATGAGCTTGTGGGGCCTTTTCGGGTTGAGGATGGAGTCAAGCTCAACTCCCAGTCCTACTGCCAGTTTCTGGAAGACACCTTCTTCAAGCAGTGGTACAGGAAGAAGTCTGCATCCTTCAAGAAAAACATGATTTTCATGCAGGACAATGCTCCATCACACGCGTCCAAGTACTCCACAGCGTGGCTGGCAAGAAAGGGTATAAAAGAAGAAAATCTAATGACATGGCCTCCTTGTTCACCTGATCTGAACCCCATTGAGAACCTGTGGTCCATCATCAAATGTGAGATTTACAAGGAGGGAAAACAGTACACCTCTCTGAACAGTGTCTGGGAGGCTGTGGTTGCTGCTGCACGCAATGTTGATGGTGAACAGATCAAAACACTGACAGAATCCATGGATGGCAGGCTTTTGAGTGTCCTTGCAAAGAAAGGTGGCTATATTGGTCACTGATTTGTTTTTGTTTTGTTTTTGAATGTCAGAAATGTATATTTGTGAATGTTGAGATGTTATATTGGTTTCACTGGTAAAAATAAATAATTGAAATGGGTATATATATTTTTTTTGTTAAGTTGCCTAATAATTATGCACAGTAATAGTCACCTGCACACACAGATATCCCCCTAAAATAGCTAAAACTAAAAACAAACTAAAAACTACTTCCAAAAATATTCAGCTTTGATATTAATGAGTTTTTTGGGTTCATTGAGAACATGGTTGTTGTTCAATAATAAAATTAATTTTCAAAAATACAACTTGCCTAATAATTCTGCACTCCCTGTATATATATATATATATATATATACACAATGGATATAAAAAGTCTACACACCCCTGTTAAAATGTCAGGTTTCTGTGCTTTAACCCCTTAGGACTCAGCCCTATTTCACCTTAAGGACTTGGCCATTTTTTGCAAATCTGACCAGTGTCACTTTAAGTGCTGATAACTTTAAAACGCTTTGACTTACCCAGGCCGTTCTGAGATTGTTTTTTCGTCACATATTGTACTTCATGACACTGCTAAAATTGGGTCAAAAAAGTTAATTTTTTTACTTAAAAAAATACCATATTTACCAAAAATTTTGAAAGATTTGCAAATTTGAAAGTTTCAGTTTCTCTACTTCTGTAATACATAGTAATACCCCCAAAAATTGTGATGACTTTACATTCCCCATATGTCTACTTCATGTTTGTAGCATTTTGGGAATGATATTTTATTTTTTGGGGATGTTACAAGGCTTAGAAGTTTAGAAGCAAATCTTGAAATTTTTCAGAAATTTTCAAAAACCCAATTTTTAGGGACCACTACAGGTCTGAAGTCACTTTGCGAGGCTTACATAATAGAAAACGCCCAAAAATGACCCCATTCTATAAACTACACCCCTCAAGGTATTCAAAACTGATTTTACAAACGTCGTTAACCCTTTAGGTGTTGCACAAGAGTTATTGGCAAATGGGGATGAAATTTGAGAATTTCATTTTTTTGTCTAATTTTCCATTTTAACCCATTTTTTCCACTAACAAAGCAAGGGTTAACAGCCAAACAAGACTGTAACTTTATTGCCCTGACTCTGCCGTTTACAGAAACACCCCATATGTGGTCGTAAACTACTGTACGGCCACACAGCAGGGCGTAGAGGGAAAGGTGCGCCGTATGGTTTTTGGAAGCCAGATTCTGCTGGACTGTTTTTTTGACACCATGTCCATTTGAAGCCCCCTGATGCACCCCTAGAGTAGAAACTCCATAAAAGTGACCCCATCTAAGAAACTACACCCCTCAAGGTATTCAAAACTGATTTTACAAACTTTGTTAACCCTTTAGGTGCTGCACAAGATTTAATGGAAAATAGAGATACAATTTCAAAATTTCACTTTTTTGGCAGATTTTCAATTTTAATATTTTTTTTCCAGTTACAAAGCAAGGGTTAACAGCCAAACAAAACTCATTATTTATTGCCCTGATTCTGTAGTTTACAGAAACACCCCATATGTGGTCGTAAACCGCTGTACGGGCACATGGCAGGGCGCAGAAGGAAAGGAATGCCATACGGTTTTTGGAAGGCAGATTTTGCTGGACTGGTTTTTTTTGACACCATGTCCCATTTGAAGCCCCCCTGATGCACCCCTAGAGTAGAAACTCCCAAAAAGTGACCCCATTTTAGAAACTACAGGATAGGGTGGCAGTTTTGTTGGTACTAGTTTAGGGTACATATGATTTTTGGTTGCTCTATATTACACTTTTTTGTGCAGCAAGGTAACAAGAAATAGATTTTTTGGCACTTTTTTTTTTTGTTATTTACAACATTCATCTGACAGGTTAGATCATGTGGTCATTTTATAGAGCAGGTTATCACAGACGCGGCGATACCTAATATGTATACAATTTTTTTTATTTTTGTAAGTTTTACACAATGATTTCATTTTTAAAACAAAAAAAATGTTTTATTGTCTCCATAGTCTAAGAGCCATAGTTTTTTAAGTTTTTGGGCGATTATCTTAAGTAGGGTCTTATTTTTTGCGAGATGAGATGACGGTTTGATTGGCACTATTTTGGGGTGCGTCTGACTTTTTGATCGCTTGCTATTACACTTTATGTGACGTAAGATGACAAAAAATGGCTTTTTTTACACCGTTTTTTTTTTTTTTTTTTTACGGTGGTCACCTGAGGGGTTAGGTCATGTGATATTTTTATAGAGCCGGTCGATACGGACGCGGCGATACCTAATATGTATACTTTTTTTTATTTATTTAAGTTTTACACAATGATTTCATTTTTGAAACAAAAAAAATCATGTTTTAGTGTTTCCATAGTCTGAGAGCCATAGTTTTTTCAGTTTTTGGGCGATTATCTTGGGTAGGGTATGATTTTTGCGGGATGAGATGACGGTTTGATTGGTACTATTTTGGCGTACATGCGACTTTTTTGATCACTTTTATTACCTTTTTTGGGAAGTAAGGTGGGCAAAATTTCAATTTCCTAATAGTTTTTATTTTTTTATTTTTATGGCGTTCACCGTGCGGGGAAAGTAACATGACCGTTTTATAGATTAGGTCGTTACGGACGCGGCGATACCAAACATGTGTAGGGAATTTTATTTTTTCCATTTTTAATCAGTGATAAATGTGTTTTTTGATTTTTACTTTTTTTTCACTTTTTTTCACTTTTTTTTGACCCAGACCCACTTGGTTCTTGAAGATCCAGTGGGTCTGATGTCTGTATAATACAGTACAGTACAATATATATTGTACTGCACTGTATTTTACACTTTGTCTGAACAGATCTATGCCTTTTAGCATAGATCTGTTCAGCACCATGGACAGCAGGACGCCTGGGACGGCGTCCTGTTGCCATGGGAACCTTCCCCGTCTGCTCAGAACTGCGCAGACGGGGAAGGGTAAGGAGGGGATCTGTCGGGGCTCTATCTGGGGGCTCTCTCCCTCCCCATCGGGGGGCTGCAAAGGCACTGCAGCCCCCCGATGGGAGAGGGAGGGAGCTCCCGCTTACTGTTAACTTTTTCCATACAGCGGTCCGTACGGACCGCTGTATGGAAAGGGTTAAACAGCTGACATCGCATCACTGATGTCAGCCGTTTATACCAGGGTGCCAGCAATGTGGTATACCCACTGAACACCAATGAATTTTCAAGGGGAGGCGGGCGGGGGATCGCGATCCCGCCTGCCGCACCGCCCGCCTCCCGCACCGCCCCCACCGCCCGAAACTACCCCCCCTGCACCACCCGCCGGCAAAAAATCATGCAGGGGTGCAGGGGGGGTGTGTTAAATCTGTTTGAGGGACACTAAGGTTTCTGATCCCCGCGGTCAGGGACCGCGGGGATCAGAAACTGCAAAAAGCGCAGCAAACCGCAGGTCTGAATTGACCTGCGGTTTGCGGCGATCGCCGATACGGGGGGGTCACATGACCCCCCCTGGCGTTGTCACAGGATGCCGGCTGAATGATTTCAGCCGAAATCCCGTTCTGATTAACCCCTGGGGCGCCGGAATACAGATTTTAAGTTAGGACGTACCGGTACGCCCTGAGTCCTTAAGGACTCGGGAAATAGGGCGTACCGATACGCCCTGCGTCCTTAAGGGGTTTAAAAAATGAGACAAAGATAAATTATTTCAGAACTTTTTACACCTTTAATGTGACCTGTTAACTGTACAACTCAATTGAAAAACAAACTGAAATCTTTTAGGTGGAGGGAAGAAAAAAAAAAAACTAAAATAATGTGGTTGCATAAGTGTGCACACCCTCTTATAACTGGGCATGTAGCTGTGTTCAAAATTAAGCAATCACATTCAGAATCCTGGTAAATAGGAGTCAGCATACACCTGCCATCATGTAAAGTGCCTCTGATTAACCCCAGATAAAGCTCAGCTGCTCTAGTTGGTCTTTCCTGAAATGTTCTTAGTCTCTTCCCACAGCAGAAGCCATGGTCCACAGAGAGCTTCCAATGCATCAGAGGGATCTCATTGTTAGAAGGTATCAGTCAGGAGAAGGGGACAAAAGAATGTCCAAGGCATTAGATCTACCATGGAACACAGTGAAGACCGTCATCATCAAGTGGAGAAAATATGGCCCAACATTGACATCACCAAGAACTGGACGTCCCTCCAAAATGGATGAAAAGACGAGAAGAAAACTGGTCTGGGAGGCGACCAAGAGGCCTACAGCAACATTAAAGGAGCTGCAGGAATATCTGGCAAGTCCTGGCTGTGTGGTCCATGTGACAACAATCTCCCGTATTCTTCATATGTCTGGACTATGGGGTAGAGGGGCAAGACGAAAGCCTTTTCTTACGAAAAAAAAACATCCAAGCCAGGCGACATTCTGCAAAAACACATCTGACGTCTCCCAAAAGCATGTCGGAAAAGGTGTTATGGTCTGATGAAACCAAGGTGGAACTTTATGGCCATAATTACAAAAGATATGTTTGGCGCAAAAACAACACTGCACATCACCAGAAGAACCCCATCCGCACAGTGAAGCATGGTGGGGGGAGCATCATGCCAAGGGGCTGTTCTTCTTCAGCTGGAACTGGGGCCTTAGTTAAGCTAGAGGGAATTCTGAACAGTTCCAAATACCAGTCAATATTGGCACAAAACCTTCAGGCTTCTGCTAGAAAGATGAACATGAAGAGGAACTTCATCTTTCAGCATGACAACGACCCAAAGCAGACATCCAAATCAACAAAGGAATGGCTTCACCAGAAGAAGATTAAAGTTTTGGAATGGCCCAGCCAGAGCCCAGACCTGAATCCGATTGACAATCTGTGGGGTGATCTGAAGAGGGCCATGCCCAGGAGATGCCCTCGCAATCTGTGGGGTGATCTGAAGAGGGCCGTGCCCAGGAGATGCCCTCGCAATCAGACAGATTTGGAGTGTTGTTGCAAAGAAGAGTGGGCAAATCTTGCCAACTCAAATTGTGCCATGCTGATAGACTCATACCCAAAAAGTGCTGTAATAACATCAAAAGATGCTTCAACAAAGTATTAGTTTAAGGGTGTGCACACTGTCATGGAATTTTTTTTTAGCATAGGATGACTATAGTGGACTTTCTCTTTAGCTTAGGAATGTTATGTAGGTTTATTTTGTATATGCCTCCCTGTGTAAAGTCTGACCAGATTATGGTTATAAGAGAGCGTGATCGGGTCAGGACGGTACCAGGGAAATTCTATAGATCAGCACTCGGGTTCCTACTCCCCCATGTGAAAGCCGCAACCGTTGGTTTGAGGGGGATCTAATGGCTGCTGGCTCTGAGAGCAATGTTCTTAGTGAAAGCTGCCAGCGGGTCCTCATGAGCAACAGTGGGGTATAGCACGCTAATACCAGTATCACTGAACCATGGGGGCCCCAACATGAAACATTGGTTGGTGGGACTGGTGTCCATGTGAACGCTATATCACCTTTCTTGGTCGACCCTGTTTTAAAAGACCTTCCTCAGGGACTGATCCCTCCTTTCGGAACCATGTCTAACAGAGGTTCACTTTGGGTCAGTAGGAGATTTGTAAAGGCTGATTCATTTGGAAGCATTTGCACATGTTCTGGGTGTGGTGGTGGATGGTGAGCCTGTTTGAGCTCCACCCACCGGAACACTCAGGGGGTGTCCAAATGTGTACCTTCCAGTTCCGAAATGTATTTCTATTGGTCAAGGCATGAGGTGGATTGTACCTGCCTATCTGTAATATTATTGGGCGGCCATGTGCCATGGAGGGCGGGGTTAGCCCAGTAAAAGGTCTGAGACATGTTAACAGGGGAACAGAATTTCTTGGAAACTAAGCGGACTGTACGCGAGTCTTCTTTCATCGGTGCTGGTTGCTTACACTTGCAAGTCTCCATATATCTAAAAGAGCTAATAGTACTTCACAAGGATCAGGATCCGACGGGGGACCTGGCCCACTACTCTACTACAACACTTATGCAACCACATTAGTTTTGTTTTTTTTGTTTTCTTCCCTCTACCTAAAAGATTTGAGTTTGTTTTTCAATTGAGTTGTACAGTTTATAGGTCACATTAAAGGTGGAAAAAGTTCTGAAATGATTTATCTTTGTCTCATTTTTTTACATCACAAAAACCTGACATTTTAACAGGGGTGTGTAGACTTTTTATATCCACTGTATATAGAACATATATATAATAACATATTAGGTATCACCTCGTTTGAAAATGTCTGAACTATTAAAATATTAATAAAAATGTCATAAGTGCTGATCGGCGCAATGGGAAAAAATTGAAAACACGCGATTCGCAGTTTTTCTTGTCAGTTTCATATGTGGGCATGCTGTCACTTCTAGTGCACCACATCAGCTCCTTTCATCTCTTAATGTCACTATAAAAAAGCCATTTCTTTGACTCATTATTAGTGTTGGGCTTGAATATTTGAATAGCGAATATTATTCATGAATATCGGCACTTCGAGGAATTAACAAATATTTAGAATATAGTGATATATATTCGTAATTTTGAATATTCTAGATTTTTTTTTCATCAGTAACCTCCCTTCTTGCTTGTGGGCCAATGAGAAGGCTGCATTATGTTTGTGAGAGCCTAGCAACATCCCTAGCAACCAATAGGAAAGCTTCCTACCCCTTACTATATAAGAACCTCCCCAGCAGCCATTTTCCAGTTTTTTTAAAGTTCTGAGAGAGCGAGCAGTGACATTGCTGTGCTCTCTGCTTTCATGTGTCATTACATTAGATAGTTAGTTAGCTGATATATATAATACAGATAGTTAGTGGGAGATAGTCAGTGTAGGTTAGATAGTGATATAGTGTAGCTGATAGGTTCCAGTGCAGGGTGTTAGGCAGTGTGATAGGGATTACTGTTTCTCTACTGTCCATACATGCATGCTACAGACATAGCGCTGTGATGTCACAAGTTCACGACAATACTTAGTGCACCAATGACTAATAAGTAGTCAGACCTGTTAAAATGTGAAGTTGCACTTATTGCGACAAAATATTTGCATCATTAGTGCCGATTAGCGCAATCGCGAATATATTGGAGCACTTTATCTGCATATAAAGCTATGTTCCTCCGTGCCAACCATTTTCTCCAGTCTCAGGAAACTTCTAGCAGCTTGGAAAATGTAGCTATAGTGACCCACGCCTGTATTGCACGCGCATTACATGAATATTACATTGCTGATTTTTGGCGGTCAAGAAAATAATCTCAAATTCTCAAATATATGACGAATATTCTAACAGATATTTGCAAAATATCGCAAATTCGAATATTGCCCCTGCCGCTCATCACTGCTCATTATCTTTTTTTTTATTTTTATAAATATTTTATTTTCTTCAATAATAATTACAAAAAAGCAATTAAACAGTGCTGAAAAAGCGGAAATAAGCCAAAAACACAGAAAAGTAAACACAGCTTATATACATATACCATAGATGTTACTATAGTTTTGTCACCGCCAGATCTCTGAGAAGTTCTGATAGACGTTCTTCAGTACCTCCTGCATGATGTTCTTTTGTTTTGCTTTCACTTTGACATCTCTTCTCCCTCTCCCAGCTGTCATCTATTAGCAGTGATTGCCTCCCCATATATCTCCTCCCATACTGCTTCACTTTGCGGTTTATACTACTTCCTGGATTGTGTTCACTGCTTGAAGTTGCTATTGCTGGTTCCTCAGATAAGTCTATTTCTTTATTTGCGTTTTCCTGTTGGCTTGATCCTAGGTGACCCTGACTCCCTCCGTATTATGTGTAGGGAGCCGGTGGTCGGGTCCCCTCACTTCTATAGGGTGTTCAGGTGTCACACAGTCGAGGTACGTGGACATGCAACTTTCTATCATTGAGATCTTTGCATGGGCTGAGCAGCCAGGGAGAGCTCTAGGGCTTTAATAGGGCTCACCCTTTTGTTCCTTAGTTTGGGATCAAGTCAGTCAGATCTTTATTTGTTACTTCTTGTCATCTGCAACACCATCCGTGACAAGTTTCCACATTAACGATAGCATTAAGTCCAACACTGTAGACACAAGCGTAGTACCTTTAAACCCCGCTATTCCCCCTCTTACCCTTAGCTGCTGTCGCTGATAGCCCGGACCCCGTACCCGTCCGTCTACTCCACCCTTCGAGCTAAGCTAGTCAATACACCTCACTTCTGCAGAGCAGCATAATAACGCGTACCTCACCTACTTCGCCTCTCGACCTCCTCATACAGCTTTATTTGGGTCATGATCCGTCTCCACTCCTCAAATACCGGGGAAATGGGCAAACCCCATCTCATGACTATCAGAACCTTTGCTATCAAACAGCCCTTCAACCGGGCTAATCGATGATCAGAAGGGTTAGGATTGTCAAGTATATAATAGCCCAAAATTACAGAAATCATATCTGGTGCACAAGCTTGGGGAATATCCGCCTGCAATGCTATAAATACCTGCTCCCAAAAGCGCTTTATCACACTACATTCCCATAAAAGATGGATATATCCAACATTGGGTCTGCCGCACTTTCGACAGGGAAAATCACGTCCTCGGTTATTAACAAACTTAGCCTGCATTTGCGTTGTATAGTATAGCCTATGTAAAATCTTAAACTGGATCAATCTATAGCTGGCTGACAATGATACCTTTTTTATATTTTAAAAAATCTGTGGCCAGGGAAGGGGAGAGGTTTTTAATTCCTGTTCCCATTTAAATGTGCTTTTAAGGGGGAAACTCCGTGGACAGTGAATCTCGCATTTTCGAGTAAATCTGTGCCATTTTTATCTTTTTCCCTGCGTGAAAAAAACAGTAATCAAAGAATGATTGTTGTTCGGTAATTATATATGTTTTATTTAGTGTAGCGTCATTGGCGTGTTGTAGACGTGCATACATAAATTGATCTAAGAAGGTGTTTGTGAAATTAAAATCCCCTAAAACTTTGAAACGATTTGCAACAAACAGATGTGCCACTCTAGTGATGCCCCTACAACTCCAATAAGTGTAATCAGTTATTTTTGAAAATTCCCCTAAATTACAATTCTCCCACAGCGGGGTAAAATGAAAAACGTGTCGCACCTGCAAAATCGTTTTCAATGTGTCCCAAACCCTCTGTAGTGTTCTCGCAATTAAACATCTAGTGTCTAAAGTAAGAAAGTGTGCAGTTTCTAAATGCATAAAAATATTGTCCAGTGACCTACCTGATACCCTGTTTAAGTACTGCCCTAGTGCGCTCTCACCAGCATTACAGCATCTTTGTATCTGCGCAGAGAAAAAGTAACCTTGAAAGAAAGGAAGTGATAGTCCCCCTTCTGACTCAGCCAGCCACAGATACCTCTGCTTTATGCGGACCCTCTTCCTCCCCCAAATTAGGTCATTTATTAAAACTTCCAATCTATAAAAAAAAAGCATCTTCTATCCAGATGGGGGAAGCACAGATCGGATACAGAACCTGCGATAATATGATCATTTTTATTAATGCCAGACGATCAGTTTGCGATATTACTAATTTTTGCCAAGCTCTAATTTTCCCCTTTACTTTATCTATTACCGGGGAAAGATTTAACTCATTAGTATATTGGGCAGACTAGATGGGCCAAATGGTTCTTATCTGCCGACACATTCTATGTTTCTATGTTTCATAAAATCTACCTATGGGAAGACCTATCCTTATCCCCAGATATTCCAGGGAGTCATCCCTAGACAAAATCCGAACCAGGGAGCCTCCGTCGGGGGCCTTTCGATTTAGCGGGAGGAGTGAGGACTTAGCCCAATTAATTAAATAACCGGACAGTTCACTAAACTCCTCTATCACCTGCATAACGTAGGGGACAGCCTTCCAGCCCTGATCCAAAAAGAGAATGACATCGTCTGCATAGAGCCTGATTTTGTCACTCTCTCCCGCTACCCCGAACCCCCGGACCATCCAGACGAATCCTGCAAACCAGCGGCTCCATAAATAGCGCAAATAATATGGGAGAGAGGGGGCATCCTTGTTTCGTGCCGCATTAAATCTCAATGATGGAGGAATTGACCCCGTCAATATTGACTCTGGCGATTGGTTGGGTGTATAACAATTGAGTCATCACTGCTCATTATCATTAACCTGTTTCAGCGCTGGACTCCTAATGGAAAAAACAAAATCTTATACTGGCCAAAACCATAACCGATCAATAGATCGATTTCTAGCAATTCCTAAACCTTGTCTCATAACTTCTGTGTTAACGAGATCCCGCAATCACCTGCTCCGTCCGCCTCGTTTAGAAATTTTAAAGTCACTTAATTCATTGAAGAAAGGAGGAGACAGGTGCGTTTACACCGCCAGGTCATCGCTAACGAGTAAGGATGAGCGAACCCGAACTGTATAGTTCGGGTTCGTACCGAATTTTGGGGTGTCCGTGACACGGACCCGAACCCCAACATTTTCGTAAAAGTCTGGGTTCGGGTTCGGTGTTCGTCGCTTTCTTGACGCTTTTTGAAAGGCTGCAAAGCAGCCAATCAACAAGCGTCATACTACTTGCCCCAAGAGGCCATCACAGCCATGCCTACTATTGGCATGGCTGTGATTGGCCAGTGCAGCATGTGACCCAGCCTCTATTTAAGCTGGAGTCACGTAGCGCCGCACGTCACTCTGCTTTGATCAGTGTAGGGAGAGGTTGCTGCTGCTGTTAGGGCGAGATTAGGCAGGGATTTACTCATCAAAAACACTTAATGAAGTGATCGATCTACAGCTGTGGATCATTGAACTGCTGCTATTTAATTGCTCACTGTTTTTAGGCTGCCCAGAGAGTTTTTATGTCACTTTTTTCTTGGGTGATCGGCGGCCAACTTGTGTCTTGTGGTGCACCAGCACAAGCTGCCACCAAGTCCATTTAACCATCAATAGTGTGGTTATTTTTTTGCTATATCCTACATCAGGGGCTTGGCTGTGCTTGTTATTTTATTGAGGGGTAAAATACAATTGCCAAAATAGCAGTACCCTAAATCTGGTGTTTCAGCTGTGGCTAGCCAATTGTAATACTGTCTGCTGTCTGGCAAAGGATATATTTTTGTTCTGGGTTGAAATACAATTCCCAAGTTAACAATTCCCTAAATCAGTGGTTTCTGCTGTATCAGGCCAAGTTTAAATCGATCCATAAAAGGGTATATTAGATTTGAGGTGCGGATAGGGTCATTCTCATCAGGCTAACTTACAGGGTTATCGCGTGATTTCTCAAAAATTGTTTTTTCGCAGGGGAGCATGTTTTGGGACCCCCTGATCATACTGGACTATAAAATTTTGTATGGGATTTCGGGGTGACCTGAAGTCGGTAATCTGTGCCATATATGGCGCAAACCCCCAAAGACTAACTCGGCCAAAATTGCTCTGATTTTTGTGAGTCGATGTGGAGTGGAAACTTCGCGCAACCCTTAGCTTAAGTTTCCGTTTTTCAAACAATCGCACAGACGGTGACCGTTTTTCAACATTTTTCACATTTTGCCAAATTTGGCAACCAGTTGAGAAAAAAATAAAAAGTTAGAATTTTTTAAAGGTGAAGTTTCGAAGGGCCTTCGAAGTCGAGTGTTTTGACACCTGACTCACTCCGTTGCCTTAAAGGGCCCCTGCGCAATATGCAAATTTAGCCGACTCAAAGCCGCGTTTTCCAAAACCTACTTGTGTTTTAGGGCCAATAACTAAAAAACTCTGCTTCTTAGACACATGAAATTTCACACAGACACAGAAGACACAAGCTCAAACTTCCATTCCAATTTCCGTGAAATGTGGACAAAAGGGGACCGCGCAGGAATTTTTACATGAAGCCTCATTTTTAACTACATATGATTTTATGCGCTTTATGTTTAGTATTTTTCAAAAACTATAAACCACAGACATGTGAGATCTTTTTTTCCACAGATTTAGGACACCCTGAAGTACATTTATGCCAAGTTTTGTCATCCTACGCTCTATAGTTTTTACGCAGCCCCCTATTGAATCTTGCTTTTTCGCCTTATAGGCAATTTTGAGGATAATGGCGATTTTTTCTCTCAAAAACGCTGCGGCGTAGAGGCTTGAAATTAATCACAGTTGTTCAACATATTGTAAAGTACTAGCATGAAAAAATTCAGACTTCTATCTATAAAGCATTTTGAAATGCACCTCTGATAAAAGCAATTTCTTACTGATTTCCCATGTTAAAGCGTAGGCCCCACTAAAACACATATATCTCACAAACCAAAAGTTTAAAAAACCATCCCACCCTCTGGCATGTTTTTGGGAGACTTCCAGAAACAGCACTGTACCAGCTATGACTTCCAAAGTCGTATAGTAAAACATCGAAACACCATAGAAGCATCCAGGGTTAAACCTGCCGTTGACATGCATTGAACCCCACCTGTGCTACATCAGAGTTTGATGAGCCAAAGTGTCCCTTCACTGACACAAACATGCAGAGACTATTAGAAAAATATTATAAAAAACGACCATTAAGCCCCCCCCATATATAAATCTGAAACGTGCTGGTTTTAGAGGGCTAAGTTGGACCTTCAAGCCGTGTAAAGGGTTTTACTGGGTTGCCTTTGTGCTGTGAGATATTTGGATCAGAACTGAAGCAATTTTCCCATTGACAATAATGAGAAAAGCAAATAAACTAGGCCCCACTTAAGAACTCATATCTCCCCACTCAAAGGTACAAATTCTATAAATCTCCCAGCAGGCAGAGGTCTAGGGGAGGTCTACTTTGGGTTAGAATATTGAGCTGATATCTCTAGCGTTACCTTTAGATATTGGAGTGAGAGTTTAGCCTCATTTCCTATAGACGACAATGTTAAAAAAAAAATTAAAAGGTGGCCACGGACTAGGTGGGTGACATTCCCGATTAGAAAATCTCCCTGAAGAGCCCTCCTTGGAAGTCCCGCCGAGTGGCCCCCATTGGGGCTACTGACCCCAAACTTTCAGGGGTAGCAGAGAGGGGTCATGGCTTCTAGAGGAGACCCTAACCAAGCCGGAGTCACCCTCCCTCCCAGCATGGCAGTGGGGCATATTAGGTGACACAGAATCATTTTCCCCAGTGGCAGATTTTTTCCTAAGTGCCCTTCCTAAAGTCACACATTCGGTGGACATTTCCTAAGGTTCCTTTAGGGCAGCAGTTCTCAACCTAGGGGTCGGGACCCCTTTGGGGGTCGATCGGCCCTTTCCGGGGGGTCGCCTGAGGCTTCCTATTGTGGGTTCAGGCCCGTCACTAACAGACAGGCAAAGCAAGCAATTGCTTGGGGCCCCGAGCTGGCCCGGGGCCAAGCAGAGCCGATGCTTGTTTTGCGGCTGAGTAACTCAGAAGATCCGATGGTATATTCTAACCCCCAGGCGTTCCCATGGTGACGGGGACGCTTGCCTGGGGGTTAGAATATACAGGGCCACGCCGCTCACAGCAGTATATTTATAAACTAATCAGTAACTACTTTAACTTTAATCATTGGATATGGAATATCTTGCCTGGGGGTTAGAATATACCATCGGATCTGAGTTCTACGAGCTCAGTGAGATCGTAAAAACTCAAATCCGATGGTATATTCTAACCCCCAGGCGTTCCCATGGTGACAGGGACGCTTGCCTGGGGGTTAGAATATACAGGGCCACGCCGCTCACAGCAGTATATTTATAAACTAATCAGTAACTACTTTAACTTTAATCATTGGATATGGAATATCTTACTTTGTCTTAGCTCCGGTAATAGCAGGCAGTGCGGGGGGGCGCCTGCTCCTCCCACTAGGCGGCGCAGGCGCGTGACGTCAGTGAGTGAGCGCCGCCCCCCGCACTGCCTGCTATTACCGGAGCTAAGACAAAGTAAGATATCCCATATCCAAATAAATTATAATCCAAGTAAAGAGCTCAGCAATGAGCAATGATTAAAGTTAAAGTAGTTACTGATTAGTTTATAAATATACTGCTGTGAGAGTCAGGGAGGGAGATCTGTGGATGGCACTGTAGGGGGATCTGTGGATGGCAGTGCCATCCACAGATCCGCCTACAGTGCCATCCACAGATCCCCCCTCCCCTAAACAGTGCCATCCACAGATCTCCCCCCTAAACAGTGCCATCCACAGATCCCCCCTAAACAGTGCCATCCACAGATCCCCCCCTAAACAGTGCCATCCACAGATCCCTCCTCCCCTAAACAGTGCCATCCACAGATCCCCCCTCCCCTAAACAGTGCCATCCACAGATCTCCCCCCTAAACAGTGCCATCCACAGATCTCCCCCTAAACAGTGCCATCCACAGATCCCCCCCTAAACAGTGCCATCCACAGATCTCCCCCCTAAACAGTGCCATCCACAGATCCCCCCTAAACAGTGCCATCCACAGATCCCCCCCCTAAACAGTGCCATCCACAGATTCCCCTCCCCTAAACAGTGCCATCATGGCACTGTTTAGGGGAGGGGGGATCTGTGGATGGCACTGTTTAGGGGGGATCGGTGGATGACAGTGTTTAGGGGGGAGATCTGTGGATGGCACTGTTTAGGGGAGGGGGGGATCTGTGGATGGCACAGTTTAGGGGGGATCTGTGGATGGCCCTGTTTAGGGGGATCTGTGGATGGCACTGTTTAGGGGGGGGATCTGTGGATGGCACTGTTTAGGGGGGAGATCTGTGGATGGCACTGTTTAGGGGAGGGGGGATCTGTGGATGGCACTGTTTAGGGGGGGATCTGTGGATGGCACTGTTTAGGGGGAGATCTGTGGATGGCACTTTTTAGGGGGGAGATCTGTGGATGGCACTGTTTAGGGGGGAGATCTGTGGATGGCACTGTTTAGGGGAGGGGGGATCTGTGGATGGCACTGTTTAGGGGAGGAGGGATCTGTGGATGGCACTGTTTAGGGGGGAGATCTGTGGATGGCACTGTTTAGGGGAGGGGGATCTGTGGATGGCACTGTTTAGGGGGGATCTGTGGATGGCCCTGTTTAGGGGGGATCTGTGGATGGCACTGTTTAGGGGGGGATCTGTGGATGGCACTGTTTAGGGGAGGGGGGATCTGTGGATGGCACTGTTTAGGGGGGATCTGTGGATGGCACTGTTTAGGGGAGGAGGGATCTGTGGATGGCACTGTTTAGGGGGGGATCTGTGGATGGCACTGTTTAGGGGGGAGATCTGTGGATGGCACTCTTTAGGGGAGGGGGGATCTGTGGATGGCACTGTTTAGGGGAGGAGGGATCTGTGGATGGCACTGTTTAGGGGGGGGAGATCTGTGGATGGCACTGTTTAGGGGAGGGGGATCTGTGGATGGCACTGTTTAGGGGGATCTGTGGATGGCACTGTTTAGGGGAGGGGGATCTGTGGATGTCTTTGTGATTAATTACTCTGCTTTAATTATGTTCAATTTGTAGCAATAAAAATACATCCTGCATATCAGATATTTACATTACAATTCATAACAGTAGCAAAATTAGTTATGACGTAGCAAGGAAAAAAATGTAATGGTTGGGGGTCACCACAACATGAGGAACTGTATTAAGGGGTCACGGCTTTAGAAAGGTTGAGAACCACTGCTTTAGGGGTACCGACTCCAGACTTTCAGGGATTGCAGAGTGGGGTCATAACTTCTAGGAGAGACCCCAACCAAGCCCCCCAAAACTGGGGGACACCTAAGGACGCCCACAATCTTAAAATCACCCCAAATCACAACCCTGAGGCAAGATCTGGACACCCAGAGTACTTTAAAAATGTTGGGGTACCCATACTATACTGGTTTATGTGCACACAGTTGATAATGCTCTTTGAAAAAGTTAATGTAGCTGCCTATGCCAAGATGGCTTTCATAACAAAGGCTAAGACCATATATGTTTTAGATCAAATTTTTATAAATATATATATATATATATATATATATAAAAAGGAAAAAAATGGCAGCACCGTCACAGATGAAAAAATGGATGAAGGGTGCAAAAAGCCCAGTGTGGATATAAGCCAATCCAGTAAAATGCAAGCGATGAAAAAAAGGGCAGCACTCCAATAGATAAAAATAAAAATAACTTTATTTACCCATAAGGCTGTAGCGACGTTTCGGCTCTTACACAGGAGCCTTCCTCAAGCAGGAAGCTTGAGGAAGGCTCCTGTGTAAGAGCCGAAACGTCGCTACAGCCTTATGGGTAAATAAAGTTATTTTTATTTTTATCTATTGGAGTGCTGCCCTTTTTTTCATCGCATATATATATATATATATATATATATATATATATATGCACACACACAAACACTTTATATTTCACAGGCTAGGAAAGTTTCAGAGCAATTTCTGGGCAGACATTACCATGTCTATTGTTCTATTAAAGTTGATCTAACAAAGAATAGACACAGATCCCCCATCCCCCAGTGAGCTAAATCCTTAAAAGGCCAATAGTGACACCCAGTGGACAAATTTAAGATTGCACTACAGACAACTTTTTTTTAATCTGGTAGATAAATAACATCTAATTTACATTAGCATGCAACTGTATGGTTTCCTTTATACCTAAAAAAACAACAACTCCCATTCACTTGCAATTAATCAAACCTATATATTGGAGGTATGCCTACAATCCCTCTGGCATGTGTGTGGTAGACTTCCAGAAACAGCACAGTATCACATATGACTTCCGAAGTCGTATAGTAACACATAGAATCGCCATAGAAGCATCCAGGGTTAAACCTTCTATTGAAATGCATTGAACCCCACCTCTTCTGCATCAAAGGTTGAGAGCTAACATATACCTTCACTTACACTCAAACATGCAGAGACCTTGAGAAAAAACACCATTGAGCCCCCACAGACATAACCTGAGCAGTTTTTAGCATGCTGAACACTTCCAGAATAGTGGGGTACCCCTTGTCCCTCAAAACTGGGGGACACCTAAGGACACCCACAATATTAAAATCACCCCAAATTACAACCCTGAGGTAAGGTCTGGACACCCAGAGTACTTTAAAAAATTTTGGGTACCCCTACACCCCAAACCAACCCACCATCTGGCATGTGTGTGGTAGACTTCCAGAAGTAGCACTGTATCAGCTATGGCTTCCAAAGTCGTATAGAATCACATAGAGAGCCAGACTCCCAGGGACCCTCCCAGTATTTTAAAATCAACCAATGATATATCTGCTGCAAAATCTGGAAAGTAAAAGCAATTTTAAAAAAAATGGGGTTCCTCTGCACCCCATATCTTAGGAAGACCGCAGGGTCTAAAAGGACCCCCCCACAGACTCTTTGGGGTCAGATCCAATTGATTCCTATGGGTGCTGCAGTCACACTAAGTCATACACCTATGAAGCTGTATGTTTTTCAGCTTCAGTGCTGCTCAAGATGAGGTCTTGCAGCTTTAGAGCTGAAGAAAGATAAGTCTTTCACCTTTGGTGACGCTCAAGGTTAGTCATTCAGCTTCGGTGCTGCAAAAGATATGTTTTTTTTAGGCTAGGTAAACTTCACACGCTACCGTGCATTTCCAAGTCTAATTCTGTCCGTAAACGTATACCTGTCACCCAGCGCCTAAATAATAGGCCTAAAATTTATATTCAGCTAAATCTGTGTTTATTGCTGAGGCTGGTCAATTCATTTAGTGTCCGCCAAAGCACAGTTTTTGTTCTGGGTTGAAATACAATTCCCAACTTAGCAATTCCCTAAATCAGTGGTTTCTGCTGTATCAGGCCAACTTTAAATCTATCCATAAAAGGGTATATTAGATTGAAAGTGCGGATAGGGTCATTCTCAATAACTTCACATGCTACCGTGCATTTCCAAGTCTAATTCTGTCCGTAAACGTATACCTGTCATCCAGGGCCTAAATACTAGGCCTACAATTTATATTCAGCTAAATCTGTCATTACTGCTGTGCCTGTATTAGTGTGATATGGTACCTAAATAGATAGCCAGATAGTGTTAGATGTCTGTAAAAAAAGGCCTGAATTTGAATTTAATACATTGGGCCAAATAATATTTTTCTTATTGTGGTGAACGGTAACAATGAGGAAAACATCTAGTAAGGGACGCGGACGCGGACATGGT
The DNA here is from genome assembly GCF_905171765.1 of Bufo bufo. Lineage (NCBI taxonomy): Eukaryota > Metazoa > Chordata > Amphibia > Anura > Bufonidae > Bufo > Bufo bufo. The sequence continues at coordinate 699,351,298 of NC_053391.1, read as the reverse complement.
CGTGGTGGTGTTAGTGGACCCTCTGGTGCTGGGAGAGGACGTCGCCGTTCTGCCACAGCCACACGTCCTAGTGTACCAACTACCTCAGGTCCCAGTAGCCGCCAGAATTTACAGCGATATTTGGTGGGGCCCAATGCCGTTCTAAGGATGGTAAGGCCTGAGCAGGTACAGGCATTAGTCAATTGGGTGGCCGACAGTGGATCCAGCACGTTCACATTATCTCCCACCCAGTCTTCTGCAGAAAGCGCAGAGATGGCGCCTGAAAACCAAGCCCATCAGTCTGTCACATCACCCCCATGCATATCAGGGAAACTGTCTGAGCCTCAAGTTATGCAGCAGTCTCTTATGCTGTTTGAAGACTCTGCTGGCAGGGTTTCCCAAGGGCATCCACCTAGCCCTTCCCCAGCGGTGGAAGACATAGAATGCACTGAGGCACAACCACTTATGTTTCCTGATGATGAGGACATGGGAATACCACCTCAGCACGTCTCTGATGATGACGAAACACAGGTGCCAACTGCTGCGTCTTTCTGCAGTGTGCAGACTGAACAGGAGGTCAGGGATCAAGACTGGGTGGAAGACGATGCAGGGGACGATGAGGTCCTAGACCCCACATGGAATGAAGGTCGTGCCACTGACTTTCACTGTTCGGAGGAAGAGGCAGTGGTGAGACCGAGCCAACAGCGTAGCAAAAGCAGAACACCCGCCGCCAAGAGACTCCGCCTGCTACTGACCGCCGCCATCTGGGACCGAGCACCCCAAAGGCAGCCTCAAGGAGTTCCCTGGCATGGCACTTTTTTAAACAATGTGCTGTGTGGTTTGCACGCTGTGCCATCAGAGCCTGAAGCGAGGCATTAACGTTCTGAACCTTAGCACAACCTGCATGACCAGGCACCTGCATGCAAAGCATGAACTGCAGTGGAGTAAACACCTTAAAAACAAGGAACTCACTCAGGCTCCCCCTGCTACCTCTTCTGCTGCTGCTGCCTCGGCCTCTTCCTCCGCCTCTGGAGGAACGTTGGCACCTGCCGCCCAGCAAACAGGGGATGTACCACCAAAACCACCACCACCTCCGTCACCAAGCATCTCAACCATGTCACACGGCAGCGTTCAGCTCTCCATCTCACAAACATTTGAGAGAAAGCGTAAATTCCCACCTAGCCACCCTCGATCCCTGGCCCTGAATGCCAGCATTTCTAAACTACTGGCCTATGAAATGCTGTCATTCAGGCTGGTGGACACAGACAGCTTCAAACAGCTCATTTTGCTTGCTGTCCCACAGTATGTTGTTCCCAGCCGGCACTACTTCTCCAAGAGAGCCGTGCCTTCCCTGCACAACCAAGTATCCGATAAAATCAAGTGTGCACTGCGCAACGCCATCTGTGGCAAGGTCCACCTAACCACAGATACGTGGACCAGTAAGCAGGGCCAGGGACGCTATATTTCCCTAACTGCACACTGGGTAAATGTAGTGGCGGCTGGGCCCCAGGCGAAGAGCTGTTTGGCGCACGTCCTTCCGCCGCCAAGGATCGCAGGGCAACATTCTTTGCCTCCTGTTGCCTCCTCCTCCTACTCAGCTTCCTCCTCCTCTTCTTCCACCTGCTCATCCAGTCAGCCACACACCTTCACCACCAACTTCAGCACAGCCCGGGGTAAACGTCAGCAGGCCGTTCTGAAACTCATATGTTTGGGGGACAGGCCCCACACCGCACAGGAGTTGTGGCGGGGTATAGAACAACAGACCAACGAGTGGTTGCTGCCGGTGAGCCTCAAGCCCGGCCTGGTGGTGTGCGATAATGGGCGAAATCTCTTTGCAGCTCTGGGACTAGCCGGTTTGACGCACATCCCTTGCCTGGCGCATGTGCTGAATTTGGTGGTGCAGAAGTTCATTCACAACTACCCCGACATGTCAGAGCTGCTGCATAAAGTGCGGGCCGTCTGTTCGCGCTTTCGGCGTTCACACCCTGCCGCTGCTCGCCTGTCTGCGCTACAGCGTAACTTCGGCCTTCCCGCTCACCGCCTCATATGCGACGTGCCCACCAGGTGGAACTCCACCTTGCACATGCTGGACAGACTGTGCGAGCAGCAGCAGGCCATAGTGGAGTTTCAGCTGCAGCACGCACGGGTCAGTCGCACTGCGGAACAGCACCACAGGACGAGGAGGACGAGGATGAGGAGGAGGTGGAGGAGGATGAGGATGAACATGTTCACAGCGGGGTGGCACCCAACGCAGCTCGGGCCCATCACTGGTGCGTGGCTGGGGGGAAACGCAGGACGATGACGATACGCCTCCCACAGAGGACAGCTTGTCCTTACCTCTGGGCAGCCTGGCACACATGAGCGACTACATGCTGCAGTGCCTGCGCAACGACAGCAGAGTTGCCCACATTTTAACGTGTGCAGACTACTGGGTTGCCACCCTGCTGGATCCCCGGTACAAAGACAATGTGCCCACCTTACTTCCTGCACTGGAGCGTGATAGGAAGATGCGCGAGTACAAGCGCACATTGGTAGACGCGCTACTCAGAGCATTCCCAAATGTCACAGGGGAACAAGTGGAAGCCCAAGGCGAAGGCAGAGGAGGAGCAAGAGGTCGCCAACGCAGCTGTGTCACGGCCAGCTCCTCTGAGGGCAGGGTTAGCATGGCAGAGATGTGGAAAAGTTTTGTCACCACGCCACAGCTAACTGCACCACCACCTGATACGGAACGTGTTAGAGGGAGGCAACATTTCAATAACATGGTGGAACAGTACCTGTGCACACCCCTCCACGTACTGACTGATGGTTCGGCCCCATTCAACTTCTGGGTCTCCAAATTGTCCATGTGGCCAGAGCTAGCCTTTTATGCCTTGGAGGTGCTGGCCTGCCCGGCGGCCAGTGTTTTGTCTGAACGTGTATTCAGCACGGCAGGGGGAGTCATTACAGACAAACGCAGCCGCCTGTCTACAGCCAATGTGGAGAAGCTGACGTTCATAAAAATGAACCAGGCATGGATCCCACAGGACCTGTCCATCCCTTGTGCAGATTAGACATTAACTACCTCCCCTTAACCATATATTATTCTACTCCAGGGCACTTCCTCATTCAATACTATTTTTATTTTCATTTTACCATTATATTGCGGGGCAACCCAAAGTTGAATGAACCTCTCCTCTGTCTGGGTGCCGGGGCCTAAAAATATCTGACAGTGGCCTGTTCCAGTGTTGGGTGACATGAAGCCTGATTCTCTGCTATGACATGAAGCCTGATTCTGCGCTGACATAAGGCCAGATTCTCTGCTATGGGACCTCTCTCCTCTGTCTGGGTGCCGGGGCCTAAAAATATCTGACAGTGGCCTGTTCCAGTGTTGGGTGACATGAAGCCTGATTCTCTGCTATGACATGAAGCCTGATTCTCTGCTATGGGACCTCTCTCCTCTGTCTGGGTGCCGGGGCCTAAATATCTGACAATGGACTGTTCCAGTTTTGGGTGACGTGAAGCCTGATTCTCTGCTATGACATGAAGCCTGGTTCTCTGCTGACATAAAGCCTGATTCACTGCTATGGGACCTCTCTCCTCCGTCTGGGTGCCCGGGCCTAAAGATATCTGACAATGGCCTGTTCCTGTGGTGGGTGACATGAAGCCTGATTCTCTGCTATGGGACCTCTCTCCAATTGATATTGGTTAATTTTTATTTATTCTATTTTTATTTTAATTCATTTCCCTATCCACATTTGTTTGCAGGGGATTTAACTACATTTTGCTGCCTTTTGTAGCCCTCTAGCCCTTTCCTGGGCTGTTTTACAGCCTTTTTAGTGCCGAAAAGTTCGGGTCCCCATTGACTTCAATGGGGTTCGGATTCGGGACGAAGTTCGGGTCGGGTTCGGATCCCGAACCCGAACATTTCCGGGAAGTTCGGCCGAACTTCTCGAACCCGAACATCCAGGTGTTCGCTCAACTCTTCAAATAGATGGAAGACTCAGGAGTCTATTTGACAGATCTCTCTTGTTTTCATTGTTGCTGACAGGTTTCCACCCCTTTGCAGATGCTGCTCATTATCAGTCAGGTGGCTCTTTATATGTTCCGCCTCTCACTTCTTTCCCTGCTGTTGATAGTTCTTCTGTGGAGCGCTCTGCTTGTGTGCTGGTTCTCCTGTTCGAGTTACATCTCTAGCTAAGTCCTTTCCCTTTTCTTGGTGTGTCTGTCCTGACTAGGCCTCAGGGGGACACTAGCTCCTTCAGTTTGGAAGGAGCCGGTTGCCTCTTTCCCTGTTCCCTAAGCTGAGGGTTTGGTGCAGTGTTTCAGCAGTCTCAGGTTCCTGTGCATGTAAATTTCTACCATTGAGATTTGCACATGTTGTTAGCAGCTTAGGGAGAGTATCAGGGAATGCTAGGAGGTGACCTCTTTATTCCCTAGGTTTGAGGCCTAGTCTGTTGTTGTTTAGTTGTGGTTCCCTTTGGTTGTCTTTCCTTCCCCGTACTTCCCGTGACATTATCAGCCGCAAAATACCGTTACTGTTTTCCCTGCTCTGTGTTGTCATGGATCCTGTCCCTACACTGGTGGATCGCATGCAGGGGTTGTCTCTGGAGGTAGCAGACCTCCGTGAATCTGTTGCAAGGTGTCAGGCGTCTGTCTCCGCCAGTGGGGTCCAGACCTGCTCTGAACCTAAGATCACCCACCCAGACCGATTTGCCGGAGGAAGTGACAACTTTGGTTCAGGGAGTCTTGCAAACTTTATTTTCGCTTACGCCCTCATTTCTCTGGTGACGGGAGTCAAAAGGTGGGGATCGCTATTTCTTTATCGAAAGGTGACGCTCAATCCTTCGCCTTTTCTTTGCCGACCAGATCCCAATCCCTCCGGTCGGTGGATGTTTTTTTCAGAGCCTTGGGACTTATTTATGATGACCCAGACCGAGTTTCTCTGGCTGAATCTATGTTGCGCGGCTTGCAACAGGGAAATCGGTCTGCTGAGTCCTATTGCTCTGAATTCAGGAGGTGGGCAACTGATTCTGAGTGGAATAACCCTGCCCTCCAGAGTCAGTTCTGTCAGGGGCTTTCTGAGAGACTAAAAGATGCCTTAGCACTCCATAAAAATCCTGCTTCATTAGAAGCTGCCATGTCTCTTGCGGTACGAATTGATAGACGTCTGAGGGAAAGGTGCAAAACTCTGATCTTTTGGGACGTATTACCTGAAGGGAGGTCGGTCCACGCGGACACTCGGGTACTGAGACACCTGAGCCCATGTTTGGAGATGAACCTATGAAATTGGGATGGGTCTCTCCAGACCCTGGTGATAACAACTTCAGGGCTAAAAAGAGAATCTGTTTTTTTGTGGTCATTTTGTTAATGTTTGTCCCTATGTAAAATATAAAGGTGAGAATAAATAAAAAAAAATGGAGTTACCAATAAGTTTTGTTCTCTAACTCTTGGCAGAGTAGTTGGGAAATCTGAGAACATGCTCTTGTCTTTTACTAGTAGTACTCATTTTCTCCTGCCTGCCAGGGTGGCGCTAGATTCCAAAAATATTGATGTGGAGGTATTTTTGGACAGCGGGCAGGAGTTAACCTTGTGGATTACCAGATTGTCCTTATGCATGGTTTTAAATCTAATGCACTGGACAAAGATATCTGTGTTCGCTATTGATTCTGCCCCCCTTTCTCAAAAATCTTTGACTCACATGGTGCAGGATATCCATTTAAGGGTGGGGGATTCTCATGTCGAGGGTATTTCTTGTTTTGTAAAGCAGTGTCTGCCGGCTCCTCTGGTGCTAGGGTTGCCATGGTTGACCAAATATCACCCTACCATTGATTGGCAAGCAAGACAGATCAAGGGCTGGAGTGATTACTGTATGGACAACTGTCTCGTCACATCTCTTGCTGGGATATCCACTAAGATGTTACCCCCGTTTCTCTCAGATTTTTCTGATGTGTTCACTGAGAGTGTGGATCAGGAGTTGCCCCCTCATAGAGAATATGATTGCCCGGTCAATCTGATTCCTGGAGCTAAGTTGCCAAAGTTTCGGTTGTGTAACCTTTCTGAACCCGAAAAAGTTGCTATGCAAAAGTATATTACTGAGAGTTTGGCAAAGGGACACATGAGACCATCTAAGTCACCTTTGGTGGCGGGGTTCTTTTTTGTAATGAAAAAATATGGGACACTGAGACCGTGTTTAGATTTCTGATAGTTGAATCGCATCACTATCCATGATCCTTATCCCCTTCCCCTGATCCCAGATTTGTTCAACCAGATTGTTGGATTTAAGGTGTTTTCTAAATTAGACCTAAGAGGGGCATATAATCTGGTAAGAATCAGAGAGGGGGATGAATGGAAGACAGCTTTTAATACTCCTGTGGGTCATTTTGAGAACTTGGTCATGCCTTTTGGTTTGACCAATGCCCCGGCAGTATTTCAACATTTCATCAATGATATTTTTCATCATTTGGTGGGAAGGTTTGTTGTCGTATACCTGGATGACATGTTGATTTACTCGCCCGACATGGAGAGTCATCAGGATAATTTGAGACAAGTCTTGCTGATCCTCCGGGAGAATAAGTTATATGCCAAGTTAGAAAAATGTGTGTTTGCTGTTCAAGAGATTCCTTTTCTGGTTTACCTGCTTTCCGCTTCGGGCTTTCGCATGGATCTCGAGAAAGTCTGTGCGGTCTTGGAATGGGATCTGCCCGAGAATCAAAAAGCGCTTATGAGGTTTTTGGGGGTTTACCAATTACTACAGAAAATGTATCTTGAATTATTCCACTGTTGTCAAACCTCTGACTGACATGACTAAGAAAGGGGTGGGTTTCTCTGTCTGGTCAGAAGAGGCGTTACATGCTTTCTCCACTATAAAGAAGTGTTTTTCTTCTGCTCCCATTTTAGTGCAGCCTGATGTGTCTCAGCCATTTATTGTTGAGGTGGATGCATCAGAAGTGGGAGTTAGGGCAGTTCTGTCGCAGGTTCCTTCTCCTGGAAAATGGCGCCCATGTGCTTTTTTTCCCCGAAAAAACTCTCTTCTGCCGAGAGAAATTATGATGTTGGCAATAGAAAGTTGCTGGCCATTAAGTTGGCCTTTGAGGAATGGCGTCATTGGTTAGAAGGAGCGATTCATCCCATTACTGTATTTACCGATCATAAAAATCTGTCCTACCTGGAGTCAGCTAAACGTTAGAAAGCAAGGCAGGCCAGATGGTCTTTGTTTTTTTATCAGATTTAATTTCATTGTCACTTTTTGCCCTGGGGTCAAGAATGTCAAGGCGGATGCCTTGTCGCGTAGCTTCCCTGGGGGGAGGGGGGGGGGGTGATACTGAGGACCCTGGTCCGATTTTGGCTGATGGGGTGATTGTAGCCGCCCTCTATCCTGAACTGGAGGCGGAGGTGTTGGAAGTTTAGAGAGAGGCACCTGATTCCTGCCCCCCAGGGAGGTTGTTTGTTCCTTCTGAGCTTCATCACAAAGTGTTTAAGGAACATCATGATACTGTCCTTGCTGGACACCCTGGGAGCAGATCCACTGTTGATCTTATTTCTCTGAGATTCTGGTGGCCGGGTTTACGTAAGAGTGTTGAGGGCTATGTCGCAGTTTGTGAGACCTGTGCACGAGCCAAGGTGACTCATAATCGGCCCTCAGGATCTCTTCTTCTATTGTCCATCCCATCCCGTCCCTGGACGCACTTGTCCATGGACTTTATCACCGATTTGCCCAGTTCTTCGGGGATGACGGGGATTTTGGTGGTGGTCAACCGCTTCAGTAAGATGGCACACTTCATTCCATTTTCTGGTTTACCCAATGCCAAAACTCTGGCTCGGACATTTGTTGATAACATTGTGAAATTTCTGTACTCGCCTGGGGATTTGTTTGTCCTTCTCTTCGGCTTTTCACCTTCAGTCGAACGGACAAACTAAACGCACTAACCAGAATCTGGAGACATATTTGAGATGTTTTTTCACGGAGAATCAGGAGGAGTGGTCCTCATTTTTGTCTTTGGCTGAATTTGCTTTGAATAACCGTCATCAGGAGTCCACTGATAAGTCATCATTTTTTGGTGCATATGGGTTTCACCCTCAGTTTGGCACGTTCTCTGGGAATAGTTCCTCTGGGATACCTGATGAGGAGAGATTTGCTTCTTCCTTATCATCTATCTTGCGGAAAATTCAAATCAATTAAAAAAAGATGTGCGTAATTTGGTGTCGTTGTCCACTAAGAACATTAAGTTGAAGGTACCATCCTGGAAGTTAGGTCCAAGATTTATTGATCCATACAAGATATCTGCCATTATTAATCCGGTTTCTTTTCGCATTGAACTTCCGCAAGCTTGAAAGATCCATAATATCTTCCATAAATCTTTGTTAAAGAGTTATGTGGAACCTGCTGTACCATCTTCCTTGCCACCTCCACCTGTCTTGGTTGACGGGAATCTGGAGTTTCAAATTTCCAGAGTTGTTGACTCTCGTGTCCTTCAGGGTTCCCTTCAATACCTCGTTCATTGGAGGGGGTTACGGTCCAGAGGAGAGAATGTGGGTCCCGACGACTGATGTGAATGCCAGTCGGCTTCTGAAGTCCTTTCACAGAGCCCACCCTGATAAAGAGGTCACCCATAGAAGGGGGGGGGGGGGGGGTACTATCACCGCCGGCCCTGGGAGAGATCTTAGAAGTTCAAATAGACCAGCGGTTCTACACCTAGGGGTCGGGACCCCTTTGGGGGTCGATCGGCCCTTTCCGGGGGGTCGCCTGAGGCTTCCTATTGTGGGTTCAGGCCCGTCACTAACAGACAGGCAAAGCAAGCAATTGCTTGGGGCCCCGAGCTGGTTGGGGCCCCGAGCTGGCCCGGGGCCAAGCAGAGCCGATGCTTGTTTTGCGGCTGAGTAACTCAGAAGATCCGATGGTATATTCTAACCCCCAGGCGTTCCCATGGTGACGGGGACGCTTGCCTGGGGGTTAGAATATACAGGGCCACGTCGCTCACAGCAGTATATTTATAAACTAATCAGTAACTACTTTAACTTTAATCATTGGATATGGAATATCTTGCCTGGGGGTTAGAATATACCATCGGATCTGAGTTCTACGAGCTCAGTGAGATCGTAAAAACTCAAATCCGATGGTATATTCTAACCCCCAGGCGTTCCCATGGTGACAGGGACGCTTGCCTGGGGGTTAGAATATACAGGGCCACGCCGCTCACAGCAGTATATTTATAAACTAATCAGTAACTACTTTAACTTTAATCATTGGATATGGGATATCTTACTTTGTCTTAGCTCCGGTAATAGCAGGCAGTGCGGGGGGGCGCCTGCTCCTCCCACTAGGCGGCGCAGGCGCGTGACGTCAGTGAGTGAGTGCCGCCCCCCGCACTGCCTGCTATTACCGGAGCTAAGACAAAGTAAGATATCCCATATCCAAATAAATTATAATCCAAGTAAAGAGCTCAGCAATGAGCAATGATTAAAGTTAAAGTAGTTACTGATTAGTTTATAAATATACTGCTGTGAGAGTCAGGGAGGGAGATCTGTGGATGGCACTGTAGGGGGATCTGTGGATGGCAGTGCCATCCACAGATCCGCCTACAGTGCCATCCACAGATCCCCCCTCCCCTAAACAGTGCCATCCACAGATCTCCCCCCTAAACAGTGCCATCCACAGATCCCCCCTAAACAGTGCCATCCACAGATCCCCCCCTAAACAGTGCCATCCACAGATCCCTCCTCCCCTAAACAGTGCCATCCACAGATCCCCCCTCCCCTAAACAGTGCCATCCACAGATCTCCCCCCTAAACAGTGCCATCCACAGATCTCCCCCTAAACAATGCCATCCACAGATCCCCCCCTAAACAGTGCCATCCACAGATCTCCCCCCTAAACAGTGCCATCCACAGATCCCCCCTAAACAGTGCCATCCACAGATCCCCCCCCTAAACAGTGCCATCCACAGATTCCCCTCCCCTAAACAGTGCCATCCACAGATTCCCCTCCCCTAAACAGTGCCATCATGGCACTGTTTAGGGGAGGGGGGATCTGTGGATGGCACTGTTTAGGGGGGATCGGTGGATGACAGTGTTTAGGGGGGAGATCTGTGGATGGCACTGTTTAGGGGAGGGGGGGATCTGTGGATGGCACAGTTTAGGGGGGATCTGTGGATGGCACTGTTTAGGGGGGATCTGTGGATGGCACTGTTTAGGGGGGAGATCTGTGGATGGCACTGTTTAGGGGGGAGATCTGTGGATGGCACTGTTTAGGGGAGGGGGGATCTGTGGATGGCACTGTTTAGGGGGGGATCTGTGGATGGCACTGTTTAGGGGGAGATCTGTGGATGGCACTGTTTAGGGGGGAGATCTGTGGATGGCACTGTTTAGGGGAGGGGGGATCTGTGGATGGCACTGTTTAGGGGAGGAGGGATCTGTGGATGGCACTGTTTAGGGGGGAGATCTGTGGATGGCACTGTTTAGGGGAGGGGGATCTGTGGATGGCACTGTTTAGGGGGGATCTGTGGATGGCCCTGTTTAGGGGGGATCTGTGGATGGCACTGTTTAGGGGGGGATCTGTGGATGGCACTGTTTAGGGGGGAGATCTGTGGATGGCACTGTTTAGGGGAGGGGGGATCTGTGGATGGCACTGTTTAGGGGAGGAGGGATCTGTGGATGGCACTGTTTAGGGGGGGAGATCTGTGGATGGCACTGTTTAGGGGAGGGGGATCTGTGGATGGCACTGTTTAGGGGGATCTGTGGATGGCACTGTTTAGGGGGGGATCTGTGGATGTCTTTGTGATTAATTACTCTGCTTTAATTATGTTCAATTTGTAGCAATAAAAATACATCCTGCATATCAGATATTTACATTACAATTCATAACAGTAGCAAAATTAGTTATGACGTAGCAAGGAAAAAAATGTAATGGTTGGGGGTCACCACAACATGAGGAACTGTATTAAGGGGTCACGGCTTTAGAAAGGTTGAGAACCACTGAAATAGACGGAAGACTCAGGAGTCTATTTGACAGATCTCTTGTTTTCGTTGTTGCTGACAGGTTTCCACCCCTTCGCAGATGCTGCTCTTTTTCATTCAGGTGGCTCGTTATATGTTCACTTGTTTCCTTGCGGCTGATAGCTCTTCTGTGGAGTGCTCTGCTTGTGTGGTGGTTCTCCTGTTCCAGTTACATCTTAAGCTAAGTCCTTTACCTTTTCTTGGTGTGTCTGTCCTGACTAGGCCTCAGGGAGACACTAGCTCCTTCAGTTTGGAAGGAGCCGGTTGCCTCTTTGCCTGTTCCCTATGTTATGCCTTTTCAGAAGTGTAACCAATTACATTTACTTATTTTAGTCATGATAGATATTTATTATCTTTAAGAGCAATGTTGGTTTATATTCACTATTTTGTATGAATTTTAATGTAGGCCGAAGTAGGTCCATGGGAAGCTTTTTGTGTTGTTGAAAAGAACTAGTGTTATTGTAACAATTATTTATATATTTAGGCAGTCAAAATACACATGACACAGAAGTAAAGGCTTCACTATCTTTGTTATCTGAATATAAATTCCACAGTGTGAGGATTGTCTAGATGTTCTTCAAAATATGTATTCATGTATCAAAGTTTGTCTCTTACCTCTGAGATAAGGACTCCGTGGATGCAGCAAGTGCTAATTACATCCATAGTTTGGTATTTGCTAATGAGCATAAAGTCTGTGATGTCTATGGACACTTATAATCAACCTTAGTTTGGTATAAGAAAATCAATAAGATATATGTATTGGGTTATATTGTTATGTCTTTTTAAGGACATTTATATATCTGTAATCATATATGTTTTAGGGACGTATATATTCCTATAATATATTCAAAACAGCTTAAGCATGGCTTTGTTAATGAGTGTCTGTGAAGATGTGGTACCGTTGGTGTAGCAGAGGAGGCACGGATATCTCTGTGAGAAAACAAAGTTTATTCATATTATTATCAGTCTTATAAGTCAACAATGTGGGAAACATTCAAAAGGCGTCTAAGAGTCTGTCTCTAATTGGTAAGAAGTGTCAAAATGAATCAGTCAGCTTTGATTTAGGCTTCCAAATACCAGGTGTGTATAGTGAAAATATAGTCAGATTTACATAGTTAACCCTTTGGGGCATGAAGCGTGTGACTTATTCAACAGTGCCACCTAGGTATGAGTAGGTAACACTACACATGTAGCAAAAGTGCATTCTGGTAGTGTTATGACGTCACACCCCTTATCAATGTACACGCCCATCCAATAGTGATTGGAAAGTTCAAAACTAGGAAGGTGTGTTCATCTGATAAGTTTTTGGTTAAGAAACCACATACAAGGGAGAAAAAAATAAAAAAAGGAAGAGAAAAAGAACAAAGAAAGAAAGGGAGATTCCAGGAAAAGATCTTGATTATCGGAAAAACTCTTGAGAGCAGACTTCCCCGAGACTCTGCACATCACTTGACCCTTGGGTAATGTATATTTGTCACGGAACCATGAACCAGACGTACAACAAGGGATAAGTGAAAATAAGAAGGCTTTATTGAAAATAAAGCTGTAAAGCAAAAGTCCAAACGGATGGCGAAACCGAAGCAGAGTCTTTGCGAAGCCAGAGGTCAGGAACCAGAAGGGTAGTCAGACGAAGCCAGGATCAGGAACCAGCAGGGTAGTCAGACGAAGCCAGGATCAGGAACCAGCAGGGTAGTCGGACGAAACCAGGATCAGGAACCAGCAGGGTAGTCGGACGAAACCAGGATCAGGAACCAGAAGCAGCAGCAGTCTAGAAGCATGTGGACACAGGAGGACCAAGCAAGGAACTGAAGCCACAGACCTCCTATATATATGAGCTAGGCATCCAGCTCCTCCCAGTGGGAAGGAGGAGCCGCAGGGTGGGAGGCTACAAGAAACCCAAAAACCAAGATGGCCGCCAGCACATGTCAAACGAAGGAGAACAGCAAGAAGGTAAGACCATGACAGTACCTCCCCCTCAAGGGCCCCTCCTCCGCGGAGTAAAGAACGGTTTCTGAGGGAAGCGTGCGTGGAAGGCTCGGAGCAAGGCAGGAGCATGGACATCTGCGGAGGGAACCCAGGAACGCTCCTCTGGACCATAACCACGGCAATGGACCAAAAACTGCACCCGACCGCGGACCAGGCGTGAGTCCAGGATATTGCTCACCTCATACTCCTCACGATTACCCACTTGGACCGGACGAGGCCGAGGAACCGAGGAAGTGAAACGATTACACACCAGTGGCTTCAACAGGGAGACATGAAACACGTTGGAGATCCGCATGCCAGGAGGAAGCGCAAGGGCATAGGCTACCGGGTTTACCCTGCGAAGCACTCGGAAGGGACCAACAAAGCGAGGCGCCAGCTTGGGAGTGGGCACTCGAAGGTTGAGGTTGCGGGTGGACAACCATACACGGTCTCCGACCTGATAGGAAGGAGCAGGCGCTCGTCTGCGATCAGCCTGGAGTCTCTGGCGCTGCGCAGAGACCTCAAGGGACTTCTGGATCAGTACCCAAGAAGCACGTAGGACGGAAAGGTGATCCTCCACAGCCGGAATATCCTGGGGAGAGAATACCTCCGGTAACACGGCAGGTTGGAACCCATAATTGGCCATGAAGGGAGACGTCCCAGAGGAAGAGTTCACCACCGTGTTCCTGGCAAACTCAGCCCAAGGCAGGAGGTCAACCTAATTGTCTTGGTGATCGGAGACATAGCAACGAAGGAATTGCTCCAAGGCCTGATTGGATCGTTCTGCGGCCCCATTGGACTGAGGGTGGTAGGCCGAGGAGAAGGAGAGATGAATCCCCAACTGGGAGCAAAAGGCGCGCCAGAACCTGGACACAAACTGACTCCCCCGATCCGACACAATCTCCTTGGGCAAACCGTGCAACCGGAAGACCTCCCTGGCAAAAATCGTGGCCAACTCTTGTGCAGAGGGTAACTTCTTGAGAGGAACACAGTGGCACATTTTGGAAAACCGATCCACAATCATGAGAATGACCGTATGGCCTCGGGATGCAGGGAGGTCCACAATGAAATCCATCCCCAGGTGTGACCATGGGCGCTCCCCGGTGGCTATGGGTTGCAGAAGGCCCAACGGAAGGTGCCGAGGGGACTTATTCTGGGCACAAACGGAGCATGCCGCTACATATGCGGCGATGTCGGAACGTAGGGAAGGCCACCAGAACAGACGTGAAACAGCCCAGGACAGCTGATTCTTTCCAGGATGCCCCGCGGTCTTGGAGTTATGGTAGGTTCGCAACAACCGAGTGCGCAACTCCTCAGGCACAAAACATCTGCCGTTGGGTCTCCCAGAGGGAGCACCAGATTGAGCCGCCAAAATCTGCTCACCCAGGGGAGAGGTCAGGCTGGTGCGAATGGCGGCCAAGATCTGATTCGGAGGTATGACCGAAGTCGGAATCGACTCCTCCCTGGACAGCTCGGAGTACTGCCGTGATAAGGCATCCGCCCTGATGTTCTTGGAACCGGGTAGGTAGGAGACCACGTAATTAAAACGTGACAAGAACAGAGCCCATCTGGCCTGATGTGGTGTCAATCTCTTGGCCTCAGAAAGGTAGGTCAGATTCTTGTGGTCCGTCAGGATGAGGACCGGAACCACCGAACCCTCGAGCAAGTGCCTCCATTCTTTAAGGGCCTGCACGATGGCCAATAACTCCCTGTCACCAATCTGATAGTTGCACTCCGCGGAAGACAGTTTCCGGGAGTAAAACCCACAAGGAAACAGAGGACCCTCTGGTGTTCTACGCTGAGACAGAAGGGCGCCTACTCCCGTCTCAGACGCGTCCACCTCGAGGACAAAGGGCAACCCAGGGTTGGGATGCGACAGAATCGGAGCCGACACAAAGGCGGACTTTAGAGCCTCAAAAGCTCGGATGGCCTCGAGCGGCCAGACCTGGGAATTACTGCCCTTCCTGGTCAGATCCGTGAGAGGCTTGGCTAGCATGGAAAAGTCCCTGATGAACTTCCGATAATAATTGGCGAAGCCCAAAAAGCGCTGCAGGGAACGAAGACCACTGGGCTGGGGCCACTGTAAGACAGCCGAAACCTTCTCAGGATCCATGGAGAACCCCTCAGCGGAAATGATGTAACCTAAGAAGGTTACCTGGGATCGGTGAAATTCGCATTTCTCAAGCTTACCGAACAGCTTGTTCTCTCGTAACCGTTGCAACACTCGTCTGACATCCAGAATGTGGGCCTCCATGGATTCAGAATATACCAAGATGTCATCCAAATAGACCACCACACACTGCTGCAACAGGTCACGGAAAACATTGTTGATGAATTCCTGAAAGACTGCGGGCGCATTGCACAACCCAAAGGGCATAACCAAGGATTCATAATGACCGGTCCTGGTGTTAAACGCGGTCTTCCACTCATCGCCCGCCTTGATCCTTACCAGGTTATATGCCGCCCTCAGGTCGAGTTTGGTAAAGACCGTGGCCCCTTTAAGGCGATCGAACAGCTCGGAAATCAAGGGTATCGGGTAAGCGTTCTTGATCGTGATGCGATTGAGACCCCTGTAATCAATGCAAGGCCTCAACTCACCGCCCTTCTTTTTTACAAAGAAAAATCCAGCCCCTGCCGGGGACGAGGATTTGCGAATGTGTCCGCGTGAAAGCGCCTCCCTCACGTACTCCTCCATGGCCTCATTCTCCGCTACCGACAGTGGATAGACTTTGCCACGAGGAGGAACGGCACCAGATTGTAACTCTATGGCACAATCGTATGGGCGGTGCGGAGGTAGGGCAACCGCGCGCACCTTATCGAATACATCCCGGTACTCCTCGTATTCAGGAGGCAACAGAGAGTCCGAGGAAGTACACAGCAACTTGACAGACCCATGGATGCAACTAGCCCCACACTGCGGTGACCACGAGAGGATCTCGGCCGATCTCCAATCGAAAGTCGGATTATGCTTCCGGAGCCAGGGGTACCCCAAGACCACCGAGTAGTGTGGAGACGAAATAACCTGGAGGCAGACCGACTCTCTGTGAACGGCACCAATGGCTATCCCCACTGGAAGGGTCTCATGAGTCACGTGTGGCGGCAGAAGGGGTCTGCCGTCTATCGCCTCAAGAGCCAGTGGGGAACCTCGAGCCTGCAGAGGAATGGAATTGGCGGCAGCGAACACATTATCAATGAACAAACCACCAGCACCAGAGTCCACCAACGCCTGGGTCGTCACCGAGCCCCCGACCCAGGAGAGGACAACAGTGATCAGTGGTTTGTCAACACGGGAAACCGGGGACGAGGAGACTCCACCCAAGATCTGCCCCCGACAGGATCTCAGGTGCGAGCGTTTCCCGGACGGTTCGGACATGCCAACCGAAAATGCCCACCGAGACCACAGTACATGCATCGGCCCTCGCGTCTCCGGAGTACCCTCTCCCCCTCGGACAGGCGAGCAAACCCCAGCTGCATGGGTTCACCCCCAGACAAGTCATCCCCAGGAGGCGTGGGAGGAGAGGAAGGCACGGGTGGGACAACAAACGTAGGCGCCAATCTGTTAGAAAACCTCCGCAGGCTCTCCTTAAAGGAAGGTCTCTCCCTGAGTCTGGTGTCAATCAAAATCAGGAAAGAAATAAGAGACTCGAGCTCCACTGGTAGGTCCTTAGCTGCAACCTCATCCTTCAAGGCATCCGAGAGACCATGAGAGAAAGCAGCGACCAGAGCCTCATTATTCCAGCCCACCTCTGCTGCCAGGGTACGAAACTCAATGGCGTATTCAGCTACGGATCGTGAACCCTGTCTGATGGACATAAGGAGCTTCGCAGCAGAGGCAGCACGAGCCGGCACATCGAATACCTTCCGAAGAGAAGCAACAAAACCGGAAAACTCGGCAACCACCGGATTGTTGTTCTCCCATAAAGGGCTGGCCCAGGCCAAGGCCTTGTCCGAGAGCAGCGAGATCAAGAAGCCCACCTTTGATCTCTCAGTGGGAAAGGCATGTGGCAGCAACTCGAAATAAATGCCCACCTGGTTAAGGAAACCCCGGCACTGAGTTGGCTCTCCCCCAAAGCGCTGTGGAAGAGGGGCAGAACCGGTCATACCCCGAAACACCGCAGGTGCAACAACAGGTGTCGGGGTAGACTCTGGCGCAACAACCGGAGCGGCAGTAGGAGTGGGCCCAGGAGCGACAACCGACCCATCGGCAACGGGAGCGAAATGAGCCGTGCGTTCAAGCAGGGTTTGCAACGCCACAGCGAACCGACCCAACAGGTGATCCTGCTGATCAAGTCTGGCAACCAGCGTGGGTAGCGAGGATGGCCCTGTACCGTCAGAATTCATGGCTTGGTCCTAATGTCACGGAACCATGAACCAGACGTACAACAAGAGATAAGTGAAAATAAGAAGGCTTTATTGAAAATAAAGCTGTAAAGCAAAAGTCCAAACGGATGGTGAAACCGAAGCAGAGTCTTTGCGAAGCCAGAGGTCAGGAACCAGAAGGGTAGTCAGACGAAGCCAGGATCAGGAACCAGCAGGGTAGTCAGACGAAGCCAGGATCAGGAACCAGCAGGGTAGTCGGACGAAACCAGGATCAGGAACCAGCAGGGTAGTCGGACGAAACCAGGATCAGGATCCAGAAGCAGCAGCAGTCTAGAAGCATGTGAACACAAGAGGACCAAGCAAGGAACTGAAGCCACAGACCTCCTATATATATGAGCTAGGCATCCAGCTCCTCCCAGTGGGAAGGAGGAGCCGCAGGGTGGGAGGCTACAAGAAACCCAGAAACCAAGATGGCCGCCAGCACATGTCAAACGAAGGAGAACAGCAAGAAGGTAAGACCATGACAATATTTTGTTTCATGTAGTATTGGTATAGATTAATTGGCTTGATACTTAGTCAAACCCCGCTTATTGCGGACGGATAGTGTTAGTACCACGTCAGTATCAGCGGATTCAGTGAAGATGCATATCACTGAATACAAGATCGGATATTGATAACAAGAGAGCTTCTCTGTTGGGAATCTTTATATTCCCTAGTTTAATATCAAGCCGATGATTTATAAGTTTCATTGCAATACTACTTATACAATCTGAGATTGGTCATCGTTTTGGGCAGAGCAAGGGCTTGTATCTCTCATTTTCATTTGTAAGTTTCTGTGCATAATCAATAGATATATAATTTTAAGCAGCATTGCATTCTTGTACTGGTTGAATAATAGATTGTGAGACGTTGGTCTTGGTGTTAAATTTGTGTTCTGTTGGCACCATCTAGTGGCAGATTTTGGGTACTACAGTTTTCTTCTAACATTGGTTTTATACTCATTGTTATTGATTGTATTTTAACTTATTATATAATAAATCATTTATATTTTTACATAGACGTTTGTACCCTGTTTTACTGAGTGCACAAAATAATTAGGTTCTCAATCGAACTCTTGGAGGTGTATATATGTCCACCTTGCGGATCAATATCATCTTTATAATTTTTTCTTTTGATCCGTTTTTAAAAAAATATATTTGCTTCATATGCCCGACACCTAAGCTGAGGATTTGGTGCAGTGTTTCAGCAGTCTTACGTTTCTGTGCATGTGCCTTTGAGATTTGCACATGTTGTTAGCAGCTTAGGGAGAGTATCAGGGAATGCTAGGAGGTGACCTCTTTACTCCCTAGGTTTGGGGCCTAGTCTGTTGTTGTTTAGTTGTGGTTCCCTTTGGTTGTCTTTCCTTCCCCGTACTTCCCGTGATAATAGCTTGGCTTTACATAGGCGTCTTCTAATTGTAACAGGACTCATAGGTAACTTTAGACCTTCTTTGATCTTCCTGGAGCTGATTGTTGGCTGAGTCCTTGCCATTTTGGCTATTCATCCTGAGAGACCTAGTCCTGAGTGTCCGGAGGCCCCTCGTAGAGAGGGGGGTACTGTCACGAGGGTGTCAAGAGCCACGCCTGACTCCGTTATACCCGGGGTCAGAAAGTCGCAGCGGGTGGCTGCGCGCTCTATGTAGAAAGATAGAGCTGTTTCTTTATGGTAGCTTTCTGGGTTTGCCTTGCAACCCTCTTTGGCTCACTCAGGGATCCGTAGCTCCTTTTCCTCAGCTGTTTCTTGTCCAGCACTCCCAACCTCCTTATATTCCCCTCTCCCACTTCTCTGGTTGCCAGATATAGAGCTTCCTGCCTGGACTTCTATACTGACCCACTGGAGCTGTGTAGCTGTGTTCCCTGGTTGTTGTTCCAGATCGTTACCCTCCGGATCCCTGTTGGGCCTTTGTGGTCTGCTGTTGTCGCCCACCTGGGATTATATGTTTGTCTGTATGTCTGTCCTCTCCTTGGTGTTTTCCTCTTAGTGTCAGTGGTGCGGACTAGTGATCCCACCGCCCCGTTCACTACATAGGGCTCATCTTAGGGAAAGCCAGGGTTTAGGCACGTGATCGCCGCACGGGTGAGGAACCCGTCTAGGGACGTCAGGGCAGTCAGGTGCTAGCCGCAAGGTGAGTCAGGGGTCACCACCTTTCCCTCTCCCTTGGACAGGGCCTTCCCATTTCCCTCCCTCTGCGTGACGCCGGTCATTACATGTAGATTCACACTGAAGGCATCAAAACTATGAATTAACACATGTGGAATTATATACATAACAAACAAGTGTGAAACAACTGAAAATATGTCATATTCTAGGTTCTTCAAAGTAGCCACCTTTTGCTTTGATTACTGCTTTGCACACTCTTGGCATTCTCTTGATGAGCTTCAAGAGGTAGTCCCCTGAAATGGTCTTCACTTCACAGGTGTGCCCTGTCAGGTTTAATAAGTGGGATTTCTTGCCTTATAAATGGGGTTGGGACCATCAGTTGCGTTGAGGAGAAGTCAGGTGGATACACAGCTGATAGTCCTACTGAATAGACTGTTAGAATTTGTATTATGGCAAGAAAAAAGCAGCTAAGTAAAGAAAAACGAGTGGCCATCATTACTTTAAGAAATGAAGGTCAGTCAGCCGAAAAATTGGGAAAACTTTGAAAGTAAGGGCTATTTGACCATGAGGGAGAGTGATGGGGTGCTGCGCCAGATGACCTGGCCTCCACAGTCACCGGACCTGAACCCAATCGAGATGGTTTGGGGTGAGCTGGACCGCAGAGTGAAGGCAAAAGGGCCAACAAGTGCTAAGCATCTCTGGGAACTCCTTCAAGACTGTTGGAAGACCATTTCAGGGGACTACCTCTTGAAGCTCATCAAGAGAATGCCAAGAGTGTGCAAAGCAGTAATCAAAGCAAAAGGTGGCTACTTTGAAGAACCTAGAATATGACATATTTTCAGTTGTTTCACACTTGTTTGTTATGTATATAATTGTACATGTGTTAATTCATAGTTTTGATGCCTTCATAGTCATGAAAATAAAGAAAACTCTTTGAATGAGAAGGTGTGTCCAAACTTTTGGTCTGTACTGTATATGTATGTGTTGCCTTTCCCTGTTGTTTGTCATCAGGCCTGGGGGAGACTCCTGTTCGTCCTTCCCTTTGGAGGAACAGGTAGACTCAGTCCTAACATTAGTTCCAGGGTTCTATAGGATGAGATAGCATTCTAGGCATCCAGTGTATGAACTTGCAAAGTAATAAAGTAACTCAAAATACCTGAGAACATCCAAGGCAGGATGTCAATAATCCCAATTTATTACACCTAAAATATTCACATAAAAGGCTGTACTAAAATCCTACACAAATACAATATAAAAACATACACATGTGTCATAAAACATACGAATAACCGCACGACCGATGTAAGACTCAATCCTGATGAAACTACAATGTTAACACGCAGTCTTCGTCAAGTCTGTGACCGCATGCACTCGCCCGATATGGTGTATAAATTGCATGTGAATGTCCGCATTCAATAGCCCATGATGGCGTCTACATATAGTGGATATCACGTATAGTATAGCATCAAATAAGCCCCCTGTGGCTGAGTACGTTACCCCTCTTGCGTCCCCGTAGGAAGATCCAGCAGCAGCCACTTAGACTCACACGGCGTCCCGTGTGGTCTACAGGTCTCAAACGCGGCGTCCCACGTGACCTGGCTGCGTCCCACGTGATGCACCAAGCTCTTGGAAAACTGGTGAGTGCGTTCGGTCCTAGAGTCCGGGCCATATGCTTGTATCCGCACTAAGATTCACTCAATAGGGGTCCGAGGGGTGGGATGCCTTTTGATGATGGCACCTCAGGATTCCATTAAAAAGTCCTTTGCTGTCATGAACCGGACGCGTTTCGGGGATCAAGCCCCTTCCTCAGCGGTAATGACAGCTACCACAAACAGTTTCCCTTATATACCCTCCTTTTTTATGGCGAGGCATTCTGGGACCTCAACCACATTGAGATCCCGGTGTGGATCACTTTATTTGGCACCGTGCTCATTTCCTATATAATCGCACATGCGATAATTGCAATAAAATAACATCAAATTGTGACCCTACTTCCAAATTCCAAAAAGCGCATTAGTGTCTTTTTATGCGTTTTCTACACCACTACTGAATTATCTTTAGCCATCTTGCTATATTTCAACATCTGCAAGGGCCAATATGTACAAAATGCATACTATTTATGAAAAAACGCACCTGCGTTATCTGTGCGTTTTTTACAGAAAAGTGCGTTTTTTGGTATTCTCCTATTTGGTCACTTCTTGCAGCCAACACAGTGTGTACAACAATCAAAAAACAATCTAAATATATATTCATCACTTAAAAAAGCCTTATAATAAAACAGCCTCATAATAAAACATCCAGTTACTTTATTACTTTGCATTTTCTGTATCGGATTTGGGTGAATCCGTGGAGTTAGCACCGGGTCGCTGGGAAGAAGGAGGGTGAGCCGCTGAATACAAGTACATTTGCAGTGTATGAACTTGCCTACCTTTGGGTCCTGTTCATACTGGTAGTCTGTCAGGACTGGAGTTAGGGTTTTCTCTACTTCCCTAGTTTCCAGGCCTTATTCCGGTATCCCCTTTCCCTCCTATGCTCTGTGTGGTGTTTTCCTACCACACACGAGCGTGACAAATAGTGGCTCCGGAACAGAGTGGTGAGGGTGGCAACAGCATGAAGAGTCACAATAGTGGCTTGAAACAGACTGGTGAGGGTTGCAATAGCATGGAGTCAGAATAGTGGCCCCGAAACAGAGTGGTAAGAGTGGCAACAACATGAAGAGTCACAATAATGGCCCCAGAATAAAGTAGGAAGAATGACAACAGCATGAAGAGTGTCATGTCTCTAACGTGACAGGTGTCAGAAGATCTGAGAGACTGGCTGCACGTGATGTGATCTGACAGCCTCTTTGGTTTCACTGGTTTCAGTGTTGTTGCTGGTAATGACCACACCTCTTGTCTCAGGTGTAGCTTAGTGGTCATTCCAACTCCCCTATTTAGTCTGGCGTCACCCATCATGCTATGCCGTTGATAGCTTCAGTTTGGTATTGGAAGTGCTGGTGTGTGGTCCTCTTCTGAGTTCCTGCTCGTCCATTTACTTCAGAAGTTAAGTGTTACTTCCCTTTTATATTTTGTTGTTTTCCCTCTGTCCTTTGTTACTAGGCCTCAGGGAGGTGCTTGTGCTTTCATATTGGAAGGAACAGGTCGTCCTAAGCTCGTTCACTATTCCAGGGCAATTCAGGTTTTCCAAGGTCATAGATTCCAGTGTATGAACATTCCTACCCTCAAGGTCCGTTCATATGGATAGGAGCAGGGCCGGCTCCAGGATCATGTGGGCCCTTGGGCGATAAAGTCTCAGTGGGCCCCCTTACATAGTGATAACTCTCTGAGTACAGATAATACAGTAGATATCACCTGCAGTCCTATGTAACAGCATAGATAACACAGTCATGGCTATCTGAGTACAGAAAATGTAGTATTGTTACCTGCAGTCCTATGTAAAACCACAGATAACACTAGTGCTGATAATGTGATAGTGTTACCTGTAGTCCTATGTAAACCACAGATAACACTAGTGTAGATCATGTAGTAGTGTTACCTACGTCCTTAGTGTGCCTCCCTGTGCCTCTACCACGGACTCCATGCTGGCGGCGCTGCCTCCTCTTCCATCTTCATCTTGCCCCGCACAGAATGTCCTGATGCAGCTGTGTCAAGACAAAGGGAACACTGTGGGCATGGTGATGGTGACACACAAAGGGACAGACAGACACACAGGGACAGAGACACACACAGGGACAGACACACACACACAGGGACAGACACACACACAGGGACAGACACACACACAGGGACAGACACACACACACACAGGGACAGACACACACACACAGGGACAGACACACACACAGGGACAGACACACGCACACACAGGGACAGACACACACGGACAGACACACACACACACAGGGACAGACACACACACACACGGACAGACACACACGGACAGACACACACACACACAGGGACAGACACACACACACACGGACAGACACACACACACACAGGGACAGACACACACACACACGGACAGACACACACACACACAGGGACAGACACACACACAGGGACAGACACACACGGACAGAGACAGACAGACAGACACACACATCATGGCCCTCAGAATACACCTGGATCTGTATGATAAACCCCCTTAATTGCACCAGATTCCACTCCACTTGAACACCACTGCCCCTGAGTGCTCCACCTGCCCCCTCATATCTCAGCTCCACCTGCCCCCCTCATATCTCAGCTCCACCTGCCCCCTCATATCTCAGCTCCCCCTGCCCCCCTCACATCTCAGCTCCACCTGCCCCCCTCATATCTCAGCTCCCCCTGCCCCCCTCATATCTCAGCTCCACCTGCCCCCCTCATATCTCAGCTCCACCTGCCCCCCTCATATCTCAGCTCCACCTGCCCCCTCATATCTCAGCTCCACCTGCCCCCTCATATCTCGGCTCCACCTGCCCCCCTCATATCTCAGCTCCACCTGCCCCCCTCATATCTCAGCTCCACCTGCCCCCCTCATATCTCAGCTCCACCTGCCCCCTCACATCTCAGCTCCACCTGCCCCCCTCATATCTCAGCTCCACCTGCCCCCCTCATATCTCAGCTCCACCTGCCCCCCTCATATCTCAGCTCCACCTGCCCCCTCATATCTCAGCTCCACCTGCCCCCCTCATATCTCAGCTCCACCTGCCCCCTCATATCTCAGCTCCACCTGCCCCCTCACATCTCAGCTCCACCTGCCCCCTCATATCTCAGCTCCACCTGCCCCCTCATATCTCAGCTCCACCTGCCCCCTCATATCTCAGCTCCACCTGCCCCCTCATATCTCAGCTCCACCTGCCCCCTCATATCTCAGCTCCACCTGCCCCCTCACATCTCAGCTCCACCTGCCCCCCTCATATCTCAGCTCCACCTGCCCCCTCATATCTCAGCTCCACCTGCCCCCCTCATATCTCAGCTCCACCTGCCCCCTCACATCTCAGCTCCACCTGCCCCCCTCATATCTCAGCTCCACCTGCCCCCCTCATATCTCAGCTCCACCTGCCCCCCTCATATCTCAGCTCCACCTGCCCCCCTCATATCTCAGCTCCACCTGCCCCCTCACATCTCAGCTCCACCTGCCCCCCTCATATCTCAGCTCCACCTGCCCCCTCATATCTCAGCTCCACCTGCCCCCCTCATATCTCAGCTCCACCTGCCCCCTCATATCTCAGCTCCACCTGCCCCCTCATATCTCAGCTCCACCTGCCCCCCTCATATCTCAGCTCCACCTGCCCCCCTCATATCTCAGCTCCACCTGCCCCCCTCATATCTCAGCTCCACCTGCCCCCTCACATCTCAGCTCCACCTGCCCCCCTCATATCTCAGCTCCACCTGCCCCCTCACATCTCAGCTCCACCTGCCCCCTCATATCTCAGCTCCACCTGCCCCCCTCATATCTCAGCTCCACCTGCCCCCCTCATATCTCAGCTCCACCTGCCCCCCTCATATCTCAGCTCCACCTGCCCCCCTCATATCTCAGCTCCACCTGCCCCCCCCCCATATCTCAGCTCCACCTGCCCCCTCATATCTCAGCTCCACCTGCCCCCTCATATCTCAGCTCCACCTGCCCCCCTCATATCTCAGCTCCACCTGCCCCCCTCATATCTCAGCTCCACCCACCCCCCTCATATCTCAGCTCCACCTGCCCCCCTCATATCTCAGCTCCACCTGCCCCCTCATATCTCAGCTCCACCTGCCCCCTCATATCTCAGCTCCACCTGCCCCCTCACATCTCAGCTCCACCTGCCCCCCTCATATCTCAGCTCCACCTGCCCCCTCATATCTCAGCTCCACCTGCCCCCCTCATATCTCAGCTCCACCTGCCCCCCTCACATCTCAGCTGAGCTCCACCTGCCCCCCTCACATCTCAGCTCCACCTGCCCCCCTCATATCTCAGCTCCACCTGCCCCCTCACATCTCAGCTCCACCTGCCCCCCTCATATCTCAGCTCCACCTGCCCCCTCACATCTCAGCTCCACCTGCCCCCTCATATCTCAGCTCCACCTGCCCCCTGATATATGAGCTCCATATGCTTCCCCTCACAAGTTCTGGTTCTCCAGCAGCACATCCAACCTCACTCTGCATCTTGCAGGCACAGCCCCTCCTCCTTCCACAAGCTGCTGCTGCCGTCAGGGTTTGTCATGTGACCATGAAGGAGCATGTGACCAGTGATGTCACAGAACTCCTTCTAACAACTACATTCTAGCATAGGATCGATCATCTACCGAAACAACTCCATCTACCCTGTTCTGAGTCCTGGGGCCGCTTACCCCAGCAGTGCACATGGCGAAAATTGTCTGCATTGCTGGGGTAAGCTGCCCCAGAACTCAGAACAGGCAGGACACAGCTGCAGAAGTGAGCGGGCACAGTGGGCCCCCCCAGGAGCAGGGGGCCCCAGCATTTGCCCGGGTTTGCCGGGTGGTGGCGCCGGCCCTGGATAGGAGTCAGGGCTAGGATTAGGGTTTTCATAGGTGGTGTCTGTCTTTTTCCCTTTCCCTAGCTTTGATGCCTAGTTCCTTTTCCCTTCCCTCCTGTTGTCAATGTGGTGTTCCCACAATAGTGGCCCCAGAAGAGAGTGGGGAGAGTGGCAACAGCATGAAGAGTCACAATAGTGGCCCCAGAAGAGAGTGGGGAGAGTGGCAACAGCATGAATAGTCACAATAGTGGCCCTGGGAACAGACTGGTGAGGGAGGCAACAGCATGAGGAGTCACAATAGTGGCCCCGGAACAGAGTAGTGAGGGTGGCAACAACATGGAGTCACAATAGTGGCCCAGAACAGAGTGGTGAGGGTGGCAACAACATGAAGAGTCACAATAGTGGCCCAGAACAGACTGGTGAGGGTAACAACAGCATGAAGAGTCACAATAGTGGCTCCGGGAACAGACTGGTGAGGGTGGCAACAACATGAAGAGTCACAATAGTGGCCCAGAACAGACTGGTGAGGGTAACAACAGCATGAAGAGTCACAATAGTGGCACCGCAACAGACTGGTGAGGGTGACAACAACATGGAGTCACAATAGTGGCACCGCAACAGACTGGTGAGGGTGGCAACAGCATGAAGGGTCACAATAGTGGCCTGGAATAGACTGGTGAGGGTTGCAATAGCATGGAGTCACAATAGTGGCCCCGGAACAGAGTGGTGAGGGTGGCAACAACATGGAGTCACTATAGTGGCCCTGGAACAGACTGGTAAGGGTGGGAACAGACTGGTGAGGGTGTCAACAACATGAAGTCACAATAGTGGCCCTGGAAAATAGTGGTAAGGGTGGCAACAGCATGAAGAGTCACAATAGTGGCCCTGGAACAGAGTGGTGAGGGTGTCAACAACATGGAGTCACAATAGTGGCCCTGCAACAGACTGGTAAGGGTGGCAACAGCATGAAGAGTCACAATAGTGGCCTGGAATAGACTGGTGAGGGTTTGAATAGCATGGAGTCACAATATTGGCCCCGGATCAAAGTGGTGAGGGTGGCAACAACATGGAGTCACAATAGTGGCCCTGGAACAGACTGGTGAGGGTGGCAACAACATGGAGTTACAATAGTGGCCCCGGAAAAGAGTGGTGAGGGTGGCAACAACATCGAGTCACAATAGTGGCCCCAGAACAGACTGGTGAGGGTAGAAACAGACTGGTGAGGGTGGCAACATCATGAAGAGTCACAATAGTGGCCTGGAATAGACTGGTGAGGGTTGCAATAGCATGGAGTTACAATGGTGGCCCCGCAACAGAATGGTGAGGGTGGCAACAACATCGAGTCACAATAGTAGCCCCAGAACAGACTGGTGAGGGTAGAAACAGACTGGTGAGGGTGGAAACAGCATAAAGAGTCACAATAGTGGCCCCAGAACAGAGTGGTGAGGGTGGCATGAAGAGTCACAATAGTGGCCCCAGAACAGAGTGGTGAGGGTGGCATGAACAGTCACAATAGTGGCTCTGTAACAGACTGGTGAGGGTGGCAACAGCATGAAGAATCACAATGGTGGCTCCGGAACAGACTGGTGAGAGTGGCAACAGCATGAAGAGTCACAATAGTGGCCCCAGAACAGAGTAGTGAGGGTGGCATGAACAGTCACAATAGTGGCTCTGTAACAGACTGGTGAGGGTGGCAACAACATGAAGAGTCACAATAGTGGCCCCAGAACAGAGTGGTGAGGGTGGCATGAACAGTCACAATAGTGGCTCCGGAACAGACTGGTGAGGGGGGAAACAGCATAAAGAGTCACAATAGTGGCTCCGGAACAGACTGGTGAGGGTGGCAACAGCATGGAGTCACAATAGTGGCCCAGAACAGAGTGGTGAGGGTAACAACAGCATGAAGAGTCACAATAGTGGCCCGAAATAGTGTGTGGGGAAGAGGGGGAGGAACAATAGCAGCGGCAGTAACAGCACGAGATGGTGGCAGATCACAGTAGAAGATGGCAGTAGAGGCAGCAGGTGTGTGGCATCAGGTGGGTGACAGCATCAGAATAGTGACTGAAGCACGTGGCCAAAAGTAACATGTAAATGTTCCGGTGTGGCAGCACACTGCAGTCAGAACATTACTGCCAGAATGATCTAGTCTGATGAATCGAGCACTGGTATGTGGAAATCCTGGCTGATCCAGGCCTGATTCATCTTTATAAAGGTCAGTCTCTCCACATTTTGAGTGGAAAGGTGAGTTTGGGGTAACTATGCCTTTTGCCGCACCAAACACCCGCTCTGATGCCACACTACTGGCCGGGCAGGAAAGCTTGTCCAGGGCAAACTCAGCCAGTTGGCTGCCCAGTAGTCCAGGGTGTCTTGGATGAGGGGAGGCAGGGTGCAGTCCAAGTATGCCCCACCTGCTGGTTCAGGTTCTGTTCCATGTCCTGCTGGTGCTGGGTGCTTTCTTTAGTAGGCGGGTGGAGAAAAGTGCTTATTAGAGACTCCAGACTTAAGTTGCTGCTGATAGAGCTAGTACTGCTTCTGCCACCCCACCCGTCTCCAGCAGTCATGGCAGTGGAGCATGAGTGCAGGGGGTCCCTCCGGTCAGAACTTCGTGAGGATGGGCGATGGTGCACATAGGCAGCGACCAACCGACTAGGTAGAATGTCTGGATAGTAGTTGAGTCTTTCATTCATCTCAGAAGGTGTGAAAAAGACCCCCATTTTGGACCATTAGTGAGGTTCTAACATGGTGGCGAGCCAGTTGTCATAACTTTGATGAATGGTGATAATGCAGCTGTCACTATGGAAGCAGCTCAGCATGCATCTCGCCATTTACATAAAGGACTCAAAGGGAGTCCCTGCCTTCATCTCGATTGCATACAGCCATGGTCTGTGAGGGTCATCTACCTGTTCTTCCTCATCGCCCTCCAGCTCCTCATGCTCCTCTCCTGTTCCTTGGGCAGATACACCACCTAGTTCTGTATAGAATTCCTAGGCATTTATGTCCTCCTTTTCCTCCGCCAGTTCAGCCTCAACAGGGCTCAGGTGGCCGTGAGATGTAGGCACCACGTCTCCTGTCCCCTGGCCTCTCAGATATATCAGCATCTCCTCCAGGATGTGAAGGAGTGGAATGACCTCATTCATCCCGTAATCCTGGAGACTGACAAATAAAGTTGCCCCCTCAGGGGTCCTGAGCAAACGGCAGGTGTCACACATGAGCTGCCACTGGCTAAAGTGGAAGTTACACAGGGGAGTGCTCCTGTCCGCCTGCATTATTGAAAAATCGTCCACGTATTTCCTTTGCTAATACAGTCGGTCCAAAATGTGGCATGTGACGTTCCAACATGTGGAGATGTCGCATATGAGGAGATATTGGGGAACACCATTCTGCCTCTGCAGGTGAAGGAGGGCATGTTAGAGTGGCTGAAATGCATGCACAGTTTCCTGGCCATTTTCAAGTCGTCTTGCAGTTGGGTGGGAGACTTCAGGAACCAGGTTTCAACCAGATTAAAGACGTGTGCCATGCAGGGTTCATGTGTCAGCCCTCCCTGTTGCAGAGCAGACAGAATGTTCTTCCCGTTATCAGTGACCATGGTTCATATCTTGGTCTTTTCAATGCAACATCTTTCAAGTGTAACTCTTTAAGTGCACATACCGAATTATACCAGAATGTAATATTATGGATTTGGAATCCACATTGTCATCAATCACTACTGACCATCACCCAATTCTCTCCTTTCCAGGTATGTCCCTATTGAAGCAAACTGCTGCACCCAGCTTTTCCAGAGTCTGATATTGTCCACACCCCTCATCTTTCCTTCTCATTCCCTGTCATGTCTACATTGAACTTTTAATGTCTCTTTTCCTGCTGGATTTATGGAGTATTAGTTTACATTGACTATTTCACCCTGTATCTGGTCCTCCCTTGATTAGGCCATATGTAGCCCCCTCCCATCTTGGTCACACCTGATTGAACACTGAGTGGTATAAATCTAAGTCCTAAGTCTTTTCAGGCCTTGGTCTTTTTAATGCAGCATCTTTCAAGTGAAACTCTTTAAGTACACATACCGGATTATACCAGAATGGAACCAGAAGGGGACCAAAGATAATTACAGAAATAGTTAATGCAAACAATGTTTTACTTTTTCATCTTACTCTTCCCACTTTTCCAAAACCTCCTGAAATACCCCCACATCCATTCACCCAGCAAGGAACTATTCATCTCTCCCTCCATCTTACCTTCTCATCTGACGCTTGCACAAACTTGTTTGGCAACGTAAAACACTTCCTTCTCAAACACACACAGATACCTCATGCCCTCTCTTATTCTCACCTACTAACAATTTCTTTGCTTCTCCTTATTGCTGGTGATATCTCTCCAAATCCAGGCCACCCTCAGCAAATCCCCATTATCACCTCTACGTCCCAGTACAAATCTCCTTCTACAAATTTTTGCAACCCCTTGAACCTAATAACCATTCCTCTGACCCCTGCTACCTTGATCCCTTTTGCAGGAGCATTATGGAATGCACGCTCTGTCTGTAACAAACTGCCCTACATTCATGATCTTTTCATCTCTCGAAAACTTTCCTTTCTGGGTCTCACAGAAACATGTCTGACACTCTTTGACACCTCCTCCCCTGCTGCACTCTCATATAGTGGTTTTTATTTCACTCACCCCCCGCTCCGGCTGCAAACATGGTGGAGGAGTTGGTCTTCTCCTATCAGACACCTGCTCCTACAGCCCAACTCCACTATGCTCACTTCATTTGAAGCACACTCTGTTCGCATCTACTCTCCCTCCAAACTTCAAGTAGCTGTTATTTCCTGCCCCCCAGGCTCAGCCACCATCTTTCTTGTCCACTTTAACACCTGGCTCCTACACTTTCTTTCTGCCAACATCCCCACTATCATCATGGGTGACTTCAACATCCCTATTGACACCTGCCACTCAGCCACCTCAAAACTCCTATCACTCTCTTCCTCCTTTGGCCTCTCACAGTGGTCTTCCGCTCCCACCCACAGAGATGGTCACACTCTGGATCTTATCTTTACGCGCCTCTTTCCTTTTTCTAACCTTTCTAATAAGCATCTCCCCCTATCCGACCACAACCTACTCACCTTCTCTTCATTGGTCTCTTCTGTAGCTCCCCCGGTCCACACACTAACACACCCTCGCAGGAACCATAAAAATCTCGACTTTCGCTTGCTTTTTGACTCTCTTCTGCCACTCTCTACTATTTGTTCCCTCGAAGACAGACAACCCTGGCACACCAACCTGATTAAAAAACTTAGACAAGCTTCCAGGGCTGTTGAGCGGCGATGGAAGAAATCCCATTCTAAAGATTGATTCACCGCATACAAGCAATCCCTCCTCATATTCAAATCCTCACTCGCTGATGCAAAACAGGCCTACTTCTCATCTCTTATATCTTCCCTGGCCCACAGCCCTAAACAACTTTTTAACACTTTTAAAGGGGTTGGCTGGGTTCAGAGCTGAACCTGGACATACCCTTATTTTCACCTAGGTAGCCCCCCTCAGGCTAGCATCTGGGCTGGGCACTTTTGTTTATCATAACATACTGCCGGGCGGAGGTTGCTGGTGTGCCTGGGCCAGAACCACATTTACCCAGTTGGCCATAAAGGACATATATTGTCTTTGACCTAAGTTAAAACTCCACACATCATCGCTGGTATGAACTTTACCAGACGCCGACTGGCCCACCATTGCTGTATGTACAGTTGTGTTCAAAATAATAGCAGTCAGACATCACTAACCTGATCAATCACTGTTTTTGGTAGAAATTATATTTCTACATGGCAAATAATTTACTAGCAGGTGTAGTAGAGTAATAGAAATCCAACAGACCCAACAGTCATGACATGCATGCTGCTGATTCTGTGTAATTGAATCGCTAATTTAAAGGGGCATGTTCAAAATAATGGCAGTGTGGAGTTCGATGAGTGAGGTCATTAATTTTTTTAAAAGCAGGTGGCAATTATTGCCCTTATTTAAGGAAGGAAGGCAGCAATTGTTGTACATGCTGGTTATAGTGCATTTCTCTCTGAAATTCTGAAGAAAATGGGTCGTTCCAGACATTGTTCAGAAGAACAGCGTACCATATAAAGAAGTGCAGAAAATGATCGGCTGCTCATCTAAAATGATCGCAAATGCTTTAAAATGGCAACCAAAACCTGAAAGACGTGGAAGAAAGCGAAAAACTACCATTCGAATGGATAGAAGAATAGCCAAAATGGCGAGGACTCAGCCAACAATCAGCTCCAGGAAGATCAAAGAAGGTCTAAAGTTACCTGTGAGTCCTGTTACAATTAGAAGACGCCTATGTGAAGCCAAGCTATTGTCACGGGAAGTACGGGGAAGGAAAGACAACCAAAGGGAACCACAACTAAACAACAACAGACTAGGCCCCAAACCTAGGGAGTAAAGAGGTCACCTCCTAGCATTCCCTGATACTCTCCCTAAGCTGCTAACAACATGTGCAAATCTCAAAGGCACATGCACAGAAACGTAAGACTGCTGAAACACTGCACCAAATCCTCAGCTTAGGTGTCGGGCATATGAAGCAAATGCTTTATATATATAAAAAAAAAAACGTATCAAAAGAAAAAAATTATAAAGATGATATTGATCCGCAAGGTGGATATATATACACCTCCAAGAGTTCGATTGAGAACCTAATTATTTTGTGCACTCAGTAAAACAGGGTACAAACGTCTATGTAAAAAAATAAATTATTTATTATATAATAAGTTAAAATACAATCAATAACAATGAGTATAAGACCAATGATAGAAAAAAACTGTAGTACCCAAAATCTGCCACTAGATGGTGCCAACAGAACACAAATTTAACACCAAGACCAACGTCTCACAATCTATTATTCAACCAGTACAAGAATGCAATGCTGCTTAAAATTATGAGAGATATACAGTATATCCATTGATTATGCACAGAAACTTACTAATGAAAATGAGAGATACAAGCCCTTGCTCTGCCCAAAACGATGACCAATCTCAGATTGTATAAGGCTACTTTCACACTAGCGTTCGGAGCGGATCCGTCTGATGTTTCATCAGACGGATCCGCTCCGATAATGCAGACGTTCGCATCCGTTCAGAACGGATGCGTCTGCATTAAAACGTAGAAAATTTTCTAAGTGTGAAAGTTGTCTGAGCGGATCCGTTCAGACTTTACATTGAAAGTCAATGGGGAACGGATCCGCTTGAAGATTGAGCCATATTGTGTCATCTTCAAGCGGATCAGTCCCCATTGACTTACATTGTAAGTGTGGACGGATCCGCTCGCCTCCGCACGGCCAGGCGGACACCCGAACGCTGCAAGCAGCGTTCAGGTGTCCGCTCACTGAGCGGAGCGGAGGCTGAGCGCTGGCAGGCGGATGCATTCTCAGTGGATCCGTCTCCACTGAGAATGCATTGGGGCCAGACGGATGCGTTCGGGGCCGCTCGTGAGCCCCTTCAAACGGTGCGCACGAGCGGACACCCGAACGCTAGTGTGAAAGTAGCCTAAGTAGTATTGCAATAAAACTTATAAATTATCGGCTTGATATCAAACTAGGGAATATAAAGATTCCCAACAGAGAAGCTCTCTTGTTATCAATATCCGATCTTGTATTCAGTGATATGCATCTTCACTGAATCCGCTGATACTGATGTGGTACTAACACTATCCGTCCGCAATAAGCGGGGTTTGACTAAGTATCAAGCCAATTAATCTATACCAATACTACATGAAACAAAATATACATTACCCAAGGGTCAAGTGATGTGCAGAGTCTCGGGGAAGTCTGCTCTCAAGAGTTTTTCCGATAATCAAGATCTTTTCCTGGAATCTCCCTTTCTTTCTTTGTTCTTTTTCTCTTCCTTTTTTTTTTTTTTTTTCTCCCTTGTACACTCACCTAAAGAATTATTAGGAACACCTGTTCTATTTCTCATTAATGCAATTCTCTAGTCAACCAATCACATGGCAGTTGCTTCAATGCATTTAGGGGGGTGCTCCTGGTCAAGACTAGTGATGTCGCGAACATAAAATTTTCAGTTCGCGAACAGCGAACGCGAACTTCCGCAAATGTTCGCGAACTGGCGAACCGGGCGAACCGCCATAGACTTCAATAGACAGGCGAATTTTAAAACCCACAGGGACTCTTTCTGGCCACAATAGTGATGAGAAAGTTGTTTCAAGGGGTCTAACACCTGGACTGTGGCATGCCGGAGGGGGATCTATGGCAAAACTCCCATGGAAAATTACGTAGTGGACGCAGAGTCGGGTTTTAATCCATAAAGGGCATAAATCAACTAACATTCCTAAATTGTTTGGAATAACGTGCTTTAAAACATCCAGTGTGTGTATACGATCAGGTATGATGTTGTATCGATCAGGTAGTGTAAGGGTTACGCCCGCATCACAGACATTGACAGACCAAACTCCCCTTTTAATGCACCGCAAACAGTTCATTTGCACAACCGCAAACTCCCCATTTGCACAAGGTTGGATACCAAGCTAGCCACGTCCCGGTGATGTCATTGAAGGTTTCTTCCTCCACCCAGCCACGTACAACACCAAGGGTCCCCGAAAGGTCAATTGAATTGATTTTTCGAACGGGGAGATGGTTAAAAAAACGCTGGCTCCCTCCCCTTTGTTTTTATCCACGGTGACTGCGTCTGCGCCGTGCAATTTACTGTCACACCCGATATGAGTGGTATTTTCTGTAGTACTATTCTCATCAGTTTAATCCCTCTAACGTCCCCGACTCCCCAATCTGGGGGCCATTTATTAAACAGATTTTTCGGACGGGGAGATGGTTAAAAAAACGCTGGCTCCCTCCACTCTGTTTTAATCCACGGTGACTGCGTCTGCGCCGTGCAATTTACTGTCACACCCGATATGAGTGGTATTTTCTGTAGTACTATTCTCATCAGTTTAATCCCTCTAACGTCCCCAATCTGGGTGCCATTTATTGAATAGATTTTTCGAACGGGGAGATGGTTAAAAAAAACCTGGCTCCCTCCACTCTGTTTTAAACCACGGTGACTGCGTCTGCGCCGTGCAATTTACTGTCACACCCGATATGAGTGGTATTTTCTGTAGTACTATTCTCATCAGTTTAATCCCTCTAACGTCCCCAATCTGGGTGCCATTTATTGAATAGATTTTTCGAACGGGGAGATGGTTAAAAAAACGCTGGCTCCCTCCACTCTGTTTTAAACCACGGTGACTGCATCTGCGCCGTGCAATTTACTGTCACACCCGATATGAGTGGTATTTTCTGTAGTACTATTCTCATCAGTTTAATCCCTCTAACATCCCCAATCTGGGGGCCATTTATTAAATAGATTTTTTGAACGGGGAGATGGTTAAAAAAACGCTGGCTCCCTCCACCGATATGAGTGGTATTTTCTGTAGTATTATTCTCATCAGTTTAATCCCTGTTACGTCCCATATCAGGAATTGCCTTTTATGAAAAAAAATTTAGGCCGGGTACCTTCGACTGCCTTCACAGTGACAGACCAAACTCTCATACACTAAACTGAATTGATTTCAGGAACCGGGAGATGGAAAAAGCAGCTTGGTCGGTCCTCTTACTCCCAAATTGGGGCACTGCGCGTGCACAGAGCAATGTGCTGTGACACCCTATATGAGTGGTGTCTTAACTAGTACTATTGCTATCAGTTTAATCCCTGTTACGGACCCTATCCGGTCGAATTGATTAACCATTGTCGAATCCCCCATTGACATCCCCCTTATAAGCTGTGTAAAGCATATTTTTTAGTTTGGTTTTGAACTGCTGCATCCTTTCCGACTTTTGGTAATTTGGTAACATTTCTGCCACTTTCTGCTTATACCGGGGGTCTAGTAGCGTGGCCACCCGATCGCTTTTGGTCTGACCATAATGAAGCAACGGCCTTATCATCTGGGGTGTGGCAACATTGCCAACACACTTTTATAGAGGTGATGATGATTGCTTCATTGTGATACGCAAGCCCCTTCACCACAACAAGGTAACGATCACGAAGGGGAATTGACACTTGTATGTGCCTTTTTTTTTTGGTTTGTTTTTGCAGCCACAGTGCTGCACCATAGGACAGAAAAATTAGGCATGTACACATGCCTGAAAAATAATGGCACTGTTGCAGACGCTATTGTAGCAGCGGCCGGAAAAATTTATGTTTTCCAGGCAGAAAAGTGACTAAAACATTACGGCTTGAACCCTAGTTGGTGGTGGAGAATTCACGAAAGTCATCCGGTATGCAGACATTAAATACAG
This sequence comes from Bufo bufo, assembly GCF_905171765.1. Classification (NCBI taxonomy): domain Eukaryota; kingdom Metazoa; phylum Chordata; class Amphibia; order Anura; family Bufonidae; genus Bufo; species Bufo bufo. The sequence goes on along the minus strand of NC_053391.1, from coordinate 699,315,168 downwards.
CAGCGTGGGGACCATTTTGAGGCCAAGGCATGTAATCAGGCCTTTTGTTAGTCAAACGTATCCCCCACTGTCAGTCCCTTCGGGATCCATGCCTCATTCATCTTTATGAAGGTGAGGTAATCAACACTTTTTTGACCGAGGCGACTTCTCTTGTCAGTGACAATGCCTCCTGCTGCACTGAAGCTCCTTTCTGACAGGACACTTGAAGCAGGGCAGGCCAGAAGTTCTATCGCAAACTGGGATAGCTCAGGCCACAGGTCAAGCCTGCACACCCAGTAGTGAAGGGGTTCATTGCTCCTCAGAGTGTCGATATCTGCTGTTAAGGCGAGGTAGTCTGCTACCTGTCAGTCGAGTCGTTCTCTAAGGCTGGATCCCGAAGGGCTGTGGCGATGAGTAGGACTGAAAAAGCTCTGCATGTCCTCCATCAACAACACGTCTGTAAAGCGTCCTGTCCTTGCCGCCGTGGTCGTAGTAGGAGGAGGATTACTTTCCCCTCTTCCCCTGTTAGATTCCCGTTGTGCTGTGACATCCCCCTTATAAGCTGTGTAAAGCATATTTTTTAGTTTGGTTTTGAACTGCTGCATCCTTTCCGACTTTCGGTAATTTTGTAACATTTCTGCCACTTTCTGCTTATACCGGGGGTCTAGTAGCGTGGTCACCCAGTACAGATCGTTCTCCTTTATCCTTTTTATACGTGGGTCCCTCAACAGACATGACAGCATGAAAGACCCCATTTGAACAAGGTTGGATGCAGAGCTTCTCATTTCCCGTTCCTCGTCCTCACTGATGTCATTGACGGTCTGTTCTTCCCCCCAGCCACGTACAACACCATGGGTCCCAGATAGGTGACAACAACGAGCACCCTGGGGTGCCTGCTGTGGTTGGTCTTCCTCCTCCTCAAAGCCGCCACATTCCTCCTCTGACTCCTCTTCCTCATACTCCTCTTCCAGCGTTGCTGCAGGTCCGGCAAGCGATGATGACAAGGCTGTTTCTGGTGGTGATGGTGACCACAACTCTTCCTCTTCCTCTTCACGCTCATCTACAGCCTGATCCAGAACTCTTCGCAGGGCACGCTCCAGGAAGAAAACAAATGGGATGAGGTCGCTGATGGTGGCTTCGGTGCGACTGACTAGGTTTGTCACCTCCTCAAAAGGACGCATAAGCCTACAGGCATTGCGCATGAGTGTCCAGTAACGTGGCAAAAAGATTCCCAGCTCCGCAGAGGCTGTCCTAGCACCCCGGTCATACAAATACTCGTTGACGGCTTTTTCTTGTTGGAGCAGGCGGTCGAACATTAGGAGTGTTGAATTCCAACGTGTCGGGCTGTCGCATATCAAGCGCCTCACTGGCATGTTGTTTCGCCGCTGAATATCGGAAAAGTGCGCCATGGCCGTGTAGGAACGCCTGAAATGGCCACACACCTTCCTGGCCTGCTTGAGGACGTCCTGTAAGCCTGGGTACTTAGACACAAAACGTTGTACGATGAGATTCAACACATGTGCCATGCACGGCACATGTGACAACTTGCCCAAATTTAATGCCGCCAACAGATTGCTTCCATTGTCACACACCACTTTGCCGATCTCCAGTTGGTGCGGGGTCAGCCACTGATCCACCTGTGCGTTCAGGGCGGACAGGAGTGCTGGTCCTGTGTGGCTCTCTGCTTTCAGGCAAGTCAACCCCAAGATAGCGTTACACTGTCGTATCCGGGATGTGGAATAGCCCCTGGGGAGCTGGGGGGAATCAGTTGATGTGCAGCCAGACGCCGCAGCAGAAGAGGACTCAGCCGAGGAGGAAATTAAAGAGGATGGAGTAGGAGTAGAGGAGGTGGCAGTAGGTCTGCCTGCAAGTCGTGGTGGTGTCACCAACTCCGCTGCAGAGCCACGCATTCCATGCTTGTCAGCCGTCAGCAGGTTGACCCAATGCGCAGTATACGTGATATACCTGCCCTGACCGTGCTTTGCAGACCAGGTATCAGTGGTCAGATGGACCCTTGCCCCAACACTGTATGCCAGAGATGCCATGACTTCCTTTTCAATGACATGGTAGAGGTTTGGGATTGCCTTTTTTGAAAAAAAATTTCGTCCGGGTACCTTCCACTGTGGTGTCCCAATAGCGACAAATTTTTTGAAGGCCTCAGACTCTACCAGCTGGTATGGTAAAAGCTGGCGGGCTAAGAGTTCCGTCAAGCCAGCTGTCAGTCGCCGGGCAAGGGGGTGACTTTGTGACATTGGCTTCTTATGCTCAAACATGTCCTTGACAGACACCTGACTGTGGGCAGATGAGCAGGAACTGCTGAAGGTGAGAGATGGAGTGGCGGGTGGTTGAGAGGGGGCAGGGAGGACAGCAGTGGTTGACGTGGCTGAAGATGCAGGACCAGGAGGAGCATGGTGGCTTTGAGTTTGTGTGCTGCTTGTACTCATGTGTTGATCCCATAGGCGTTTGTGATGTGCGATCATGTGCCTTCGCAAAGTTGTACCAAAGGTGGGTGTTGGACTTCCCACGACTCAGTTTCTTTTGGCACAGGTTGCAAATGGCATTGCTTTTATCAGAGGCAGACACACAAAAAAAATGCCACACTGCTGAGCTTTGCAATGACGGCATTCTAGTGGTGGCAACAGCATGCGTTGACTGGCGTGCTGTCTGGCTGACCCCAGGTGCCGATACATGCTGTCTGACTGTGCCACTAACTCCTTGCGACGACCTCCCCCTGCTTCCAACTCGTCTCCTCATTCTCTCTGTCTCCCCTTCAGAACTTTCCCCCTCTTCTTCTCTTCGAGCAGGCACCCACGTGGCATCCGTGGACACATCGTCATCATCAACCGCTTCACTTGTATCTGACACCTCAGCAAAGGAAGCAGCAGCGGGTACAACATCATCATCATCACACTGTACGTCCATGTGTGTAATGCTGCCTGACTGAGACATATCCCCGTAATCTACATCATCTGGCAATAATGGTTGCGCATCACTAATTGCATCCAACTGATGTGTAAATAACTCCTCTGACGGATCAAGTGAAGCGGCTGTGGTGGCTGTGGTGGTAGTGGCGACGGGCGGGTGCGTGGTAACTTGAGAGCAGGTGACCGAAGCTGAGTTGGAGGAGGATGGTGCGTCAAGGTTCTTAGCGGAAGCTGTTGAAGATTGGGTGTCCTGTCTAAGCCAGTCAACTACGTCCTCTGAATTTTTCGGGTTCAGGGTACGTGGCCTCTGAAAACTGGGCATTATTCCAGGGACAGTGGAAATCACAGCACCACGACCACGACGGCCCCTGCGGGGTGGCCTGCCTCTGCCTGTCATTTTTTTTTTAGATAAGTGGTACTACGCGTGCTAGGTACTGTGCCACCCGGTATGAGTGGTTGGCACTGGCAGTGGGCACACTACAGTCTGTGGAAGTGGGCCTGACACACACTGGCAGCAGGCAAGCAACTGAATTTAGACTACTGTCTAAAAATTAAATGCCTTATTTATCGGCAAGCTACTGTGCCACCCGGTATCAGTGGTTGGCACTGGCAGTGGGCACACTACAGTCAGTGGAAGAGGGCCTGACACACACTGGCAGCAGGCAAGCAACTGAAATTACACTAAAGTGTAAAAATTAAATGCCTTATTTATCGGCAAGCTACTGTGCCACCCGGTATGAATGGTTGGCACTGGCAGTGGGCACACTACAGTCAGTGGAAGAGGGCCTGACACACTGACTGGCAGCAGGCAAGCAACTGAATTTAGACTACTGTCTAAAAATTAAATGCCTTATTTATCGGCAAGCTACTGTGCCACCCGGTATCAGTGGTTGGCACTGGCAGTGGGCACACTACAGTCAGTGGAAGCGGGCCTGACACACACTGGCAGCAGGCAAGCAACTGAAATTACACTAAAGTGTAAAAATTAAATGCCTTATTTATCGACAAGCTACTGTGCCACCCGGTATCAGTGGTTGGCACTGGCAGTGGGCACACTACAGTCAGTGGAAGCGGGCCTGACACACACTGGCAGCAGGCAAGCAACTGAATTTAGACTACTGTCTAAAAATTAAATGCCTTATTTATCGGCAAGCTACTGTGCCACCCGGTATCAGTGGTTGGCACTGGCAGTGGGCACACTACAGTCAGTAGAAGCGGGCCTGACACACACTGGCAGCAGGCAAGCAACTGAAATTACACTAAAGTGTAAAAATTAAATGCCTTATTTATCGGCAAGCTACTGTGCCACCCGGTATGAGTGGTTGGCACTGGCAGTGGGCACACTTCAGTCAGTAGAAGCGGGCCTGACACACACTGGCAGCAGGCAAGCAACTGAAATTACACTAAAGTGTAAAAATTAAATGCCTTATTTATCGGCAAGCTACTGTGCCACCCGGTATGAGTGGTTGGCACTGGCAGTGGGCACACTACAGTCAGTGGAAGAGGGCCTGACACACTGACTGGCAGCAGGCAAGCAACTGAATTTAGACTACTGTCTAAAAATTAAATGCCTTATTTATCGGCAAGCTACTGTGCCACCCGGTATCAGTGGTTGGCACTGGCAGTGGGCACACTACAGTCAGTGGAAGCGGGCCTGACACACACTGGCAGCAGGCAAGCAACTGAAATTACACTAAAGTGTAAAAATTAAATGCCTTATTTATCGGCAAGCTACTGTGCCACCCGGTATCAGTGGTTGGCACTGGCAGTGGGCACACTACAGTCAGTGGAAGAGGGCCTGACACACACTGGCAGCAGGCAAGCAACTGAATTTAGACTACTGTCTAAAAATTAAATGCCTTATTTATCGGCAAGCTACTGTGCCACCCGGTATCAGTGGTTGGCACTGGCAGTGGGCCCACTACAGTCAGTGGAAGCGGGCCTGACACACACTGGCAGCAGGCAAGCAACTGAATTTAGACTACTGTCTAAAAATTAAATGCCTTATTTATCGGCAAGCTACTGTGCCACCCGGTATCAGTGGTTGGCACTGGCAGTGGGCACACTACAGTCAGTTGAAGTCGGCCTGACACACACTAGCAGCAGGCAAGCAGCTGAAATTACACTAAAGTGTAAAAATTAAATGCCTTTTTTATGCAAAGTCCTGTGCCAGCCGGTATGAGTGGTGGGCACTGGCAGTGGGCACACTACAGTCAGTGGAAGTCAGCCTGACACACACTGGCAGGCAACTAACCTTAGATTAAAGTGTAAAAATTAAGTGCCTATTTTTTAAGCAAAGTCCTGTGCCACTCGGTATGACAGGGGTGGGCACTGGCAGTGGGCACACTACAGTCAGTTGAAGTCGGCCTGACACACACTAGCAGCAGGCAAGCAGCTGAAATTACATTAAAGTGTAAAAATTAAATGCCTTTTTTAAGCAAAGTCCTGTGCCAGCCGGTATGAGTGGTGGGCACTGGCAGTGGGCACACTACAGTCAGTGGAAGTCAGCCTGACACACACTGGCAGGCAACTAACCTTAGATTAAAGTGTAAAAATTAAGTGCCTATTTTTTAAGCAAAGTCCTGTGCCACTCGGTATGACAGGGGTGGGCACTGGCAGTGGGCACACTACAGTCAGTTGAAGTCGGCCTGACACACACTAGCAGCAGGCAAGCAGCTGAAATTACATTAAAGTGTAAAAATTAAATGCCTTTTTTAAGCAAAGTCCTGTGCCAGCCGGTATGAGTGGTGGGCACTGGCAGTGGGCACACTACAGTCAGTGGAAGTCAGCCTGACACACACTGGCAGGCAACTAACCTTAGATTAAAGTGTAAAAATTAAGTGCCTATTTTTTAAGCAAAGTCCTGTGCCACTCGGTATGACAGGGGTGGGCACTGGCAGTGGGCACACTACAGTCAGTTGAAGTCGGCCTGACACACACTAGCAGCAGGCAAGCAGCTGAAATTACATTAAAGTGTAAAAATTAAATGCCTTTTTTAAGCAAAGTCCTGTGCCAGCCGGTATGAGTGGTGGGCACTGGCAGTGGGCACACTACAGTCAGTGGAAGTCAGCCTGACACACACTGGCAGGCAACTAACCTTAGATTAAAGTGTAAAAATTAAGTGCCTATTTTTTAAGCAAAGTCCTGTGCCACTCGGGATGACAGGGGTGGGCACTGGCAGTGGGCACACTACAGTCAGTTGAAGTCGGCCTGACACACACTGGCAGGCAACTAACCTTAGATTAAAGTGTAAAAATGAAGTGCCTTTTTTTTAAGCAAAGTCCTGTGCCACACGGGATGACAGGGGTGGGCACTGGCAGTGGGCACACTACAGTCAGTTGAAGTCGGCCTGACACACACTAGCAGCAGGCAAGCAGCTGAAATTACACTAAAGTGTAAAAATTAAATGCCTTTTTTATGCAAAGTCCTGTGCCAGCCGGTATGAGTGGTGGGCACTGGCAGTGGGCACACTACAGTCAGTGGAAGTCAGCCTGACACACACTGGCAGGCAACTAACCTTAGATTAAAGTGTAAAAATTAAGTGCCTTTTTTTAAGCAAAGTCCTGTGCCACACGGAATGACAGGGGTGAGCACTGGCAGTGGGCACACTACAGTCTGTGGGCCTGCAGCTCCTCACACACAGGCAGGCCAGGCAACTGCAATATGTATATAAAGGAAAAAAAAAAAGCAGACTAATGTTGCAGCCCTAAAAAGGGCTTTTTGGGGTGCTGTCAGGACGCTGTCCTTACAGCAGAGATCAGATGAGTCTTTCAGGACTGGAGTGGACACTGAATTCACTAGCCTAGCTATCGATTTCCCAATTAAATCAGCAGCAGTTACAGTCTCCCTCCTCTCACTAAGACTGCAGCTTCAGAATGAATCTAAAATGGATGCTGTGCAGGAGGTGGGAGGGTCTGGGAGGGAGGGTATGCTGCTGATTGGCTGGAATGTGTCTGCTGACTGTGAGGTACAGGGTCAAAGTTTGCTCAATGATGATGTATAGGGGGCGGACCGAACATCGCATGTGTTCGCCCGGCAGAGGCGAACGCGAACAAGCTATGTTCGCCGGGAACTGTTCGCCGTCGGATAGTTCGGGCCATCTCTAGTCAAGACAATCTCCTGAACTCCAAACTGAATGTCAGAATGGGAAAGAAAGGTGATTGAAGCAATTTTGAGCGTGGCATGGTTGTTGGTGCCAGACGGGCCGGTCTGAGTATTTCACAATCTGCTCAGTTACTGGGATTTTCATGCACAACCATTTCTAGGGTTTACAAAGAATGGTGTGAAAAGGGAAAAACATCCAGTATGCGGCAGTCCTGTGGGCAAAAATGCCTTGTGGATGCTAGAGGTCAGAGGAGAATGGGCCGACTGATTCAAGCTGATAGAAGAGCAATGTTGGCTGAAATAACCACTCGTTACAACCGAGGTATGCAGCAAAGCATTTGTGAAGCCACAACACGCACAACCTTGAGGCGGATGGGCTACAACAGCAGAAGACCCCACCGGGTACCACTCATCTCCACTACAAATAGGGAAAAGAGGCTACAATTTGCACGAGCTCACCAAAATTGGACTGTTGAAGACTGGAAAAATGTTGCCTGGTCTGATGAGTCTCGATTTCTGTTGAGACATTCAAATGGTAGAGTCCGAATTTGGCGTAAACAGAATGAGAACATGTATCCATCTTCTGATGGCTACTTCCAGCAGGATAATGCACCATGTCACAAAGCTCGAATCATTTCAAATTGGTTTCTTGAACATGACAATGAGTTCACTGTACTAAAATGGCCCCCACAGTCACCAGATCTCAACCCAATAGAGCATCTTTGGGATGTGGTGGAACGGGAGCTTTGTGTCCTGGATGTGCATGCCTCAAATCTCCATCAACTGCAAGATGCTATCCTATCAATATGGGCCAACATTTTTAAAGAATGCTATCAGCACCTTGTTGAATCACTGCCACGTAGAATTAAGGCAGTTCTGAAGGCAAAAGGGGGTCCAACACCATATAAGTATGGTGTTCCTAATAATTCTTTAGGTGAGTGTATGTGGTTTCTTAACCAAAAACTTATCAGATGAACACACCTTCCTAGTTTTGAACTTTCCAATCACTATTGGATGAGCGTGTACATTGATAAGGGGTGTGACGTCATAACACTACCCAGAATGCACTTTTGCTACATGTGTAGTGTTACCTACTCATACCTAGGTGGCACTGTTGAATAAGTCACACGCTTCATGCCCCAAAGGGTTAACTATGTAAATCTGACTATATTTTCACTATACACACCTGGTATTTGGAAGCCTAAATCAAAGCTGACTGATTAATTTTGACACTTCTTACCAATTAGAGACAGACTCTTAGACGCCTTTTGAATGTTTCCCACATTGTTGACTTATAATAATAATAATAATAATATGAATAAACTTTGTTTTCTCGCAGAGATATCCGTGCCTCCTCTGCTACACCAACAGTACCACATCTTCACAGACACTCATTAACAAAGCCATGCTTAAGCTGTTTTAAATATATTATAGGAATATATACGTCCCTAAAACATATATGATAACAGATATATAAATGTCCTTAAAAAGACGTAACAATATAACCCAATACATAAATCTTATTGATTGTCTTATACCAAACTAAGGTTGATTATAAGTGTCTATAGACATCACAGACTTTCTGCTCATTAGCAAATACCAAACTATGGATGTAATTAGCACTTGCTGGGTCCACTGAGTCCTTATCTCAGAGCTAAGAGACAAACTTTGATGCATGAATACATATTTTGAAGAACATCTAGACCAGGGATCAGCAACCTTCGGCACTCCAGCTGTTGTGAAACTACAATTCCCAACATGCTTCATTCATTTCTATGAGAGTTTTTAGAAGAGCAGGGCAAGTATGCATACTGGGAGTTGTAGTTTCACAACAGCTGGAGTGCCGGAGGTTGCCTACCCCTGATCTAGACAATCCTCACATTGTGGAATTTATATTCAGATAACAAAGATAGTGAAGCCTTTACTTCTGTGTGATGTGTATTTTGACTGCCTAAATATATAATTAATTGTTACAATAACATTAGTTCTTTTGAACAGCACAAAAATCTTCCCATGAACCTACTTCGGCCTACATTAAAATTCATACAAAATAGTCAATATAAACCAACATTGCTCCTAAAGGTAATAAATATCTATCATGAATAAAATAAGTAAATATAATTGGTTACACTTCTGAAAAGGCATAACAAATCCCCCTTCATTACAATGTAATCCAAGAGAGGAGTTGGACTACATTGGAATGTCAAAAAGGGCTTTTCATACGAGTTCCTCTAGGAATATAAGTTCTTGTTTAAACAGTTCGTTACTCTTATGAAGATTTATTGAGTGAGTCAATAACTTTGAGTGTAAGTTGGTGGTGACGATAGTGTCCTCCACAATGGAATATAAGTCCGATAAGTGCCGCTTCTGATTCTCCATCTCTGCATAAATGCTTATCAGATTCCTTTTCAGCGAACCGATCTCAAGTTCCAGTATCTTAATTGAAATGGAATTAGCAGCTGATACACCAGTAGCAACGACAGCGCCTATTACACCAAAGATTATGGCGGCTACAATCGCAGAAACGAATCGCTTTGGCCGTTGACTTGTGGAAATCTGATCCCTGGTCAGGGTCTTTCTTGTTTGTTCCAGAATCTGTGTGATCCGTTCTTGGGAATAGCCGATGTGCGTTTGATACCACATCTCTATCTCTGGGGACTGAATCTCGGAAACTTTGAACTGTCTTTCAACGAAGATGCGTGGATCCAAACTGACGTAGATCTTTTGGGATAGAACTCTCTTATTCGTCAAGATGAATCCTGTAGTATCCTGCAACATGATCCCAGATGAAGGGCCTGGTACAGGAATCGGCTCGGCGTAGAACTCCTTCCCCAAGATTAAGACGACGCAGATAATGGCAACAACCTTCGATGCCATCTTGCGCCTGTAATATATTGTATGACAAATATTAGTACATACAACTTCCACTTTTTATCACTCCTGCAAGAAAAGAGTTCATACTACCATACATCTTTGATTTGGCATAGTTTCTTTTCTTGAACAGAGCAAGTTCTCGATTCAGAGTTGAGTCAAGAGATAATTAGTTACAAAGGGAAAATACACGAGGATAAGTTAGTACACTCGTTTGTTTATAGTATACCAATCCTGGGTCTCCGCCTTTAGCTGGAACCTTGATATCTCTTTACTCTTCATCATCCGGTAATCCTTCCAATTGGCGAAGTTGTGACCTAGGATGACAAACACGTAACTGATGAATGTGCACCCACTTCTCTATAAATTCATCCCCCTTAGGAATTTTGATTCTGTAGACCACAGGTGACAATTTGTCAATGACGACATAGGTTCCCTTCCAGGAAGGCAGGAACTTTCTTTCTTTCACATGATCCCGGGCAAAGTTACAGAGATAAACCTGATCGGAAATTTGATACTCCTTTTGGGTAGTCTTCAGATCATGGTAGGTTTTGGCGCTTACTGCTGCTTTCTCCAGATTTTTCTGGGCAAATGCAAAAGCATGCTGAAGGTGTTTGCGTAGATGCTCTACGTATTGATGAGCTGTTGAAGCATTTATCAAATTTTGGTCTGTTGTCCGGTAGTGTAAATGCTGGGGTAAAACCATCTTCCTGCCTGTGATCATTTCAAAGGGAGAAAGTTTGGTTGCCGCGCTTTTGGCTCTGATGGCCATGAGAACCAGAGGCAACTTCACATCCCAGTCCTTACCGGATTCATTGACAAATTTCTTTAGAATGTTGACAGTTGTTTGGTTGTAGCACTCCACTCCACCACTAGAGGCTGGCCGGTAAGCTATATGTAGCTTTATCTTTACTCCCAGTATCTCCCACATTTTTGTCATCACCTCACTGGTGAAATTACTTCCGCGATCAGATTCAATGCGTTGGGGGAAGACCAAACCTGGAAAACACGTGGCTAATGAGTAGACATGCACATACGCTTAAACTGCATGTTTTGCAAGGCAAACATTCCACCCATTTTGTGAACAAACAAGTCACAGTTAACATATATCTGTTGCCTTTTGATGAAGTTGTTACTGGACCAATAAAGTCAATTTGGATGTCTGACCATGGCATGGACATCCCCCTTTTCATCAGCGGTGCCCGATGATTGGGTGCTTGTGGCTGGAATTGAGGAAAGATTAATCATCCTTGACAATATGTGCGAACGTCTTGCAACATATGAGGCCAATAGGCGTAATCGCCTAATAATTCATACGATAACTTCTCACCACGATGACCAGCCATTGGGGCGTCATGGGCGTGTTGTAACATCAAACTTCGGTATGCCGTGGGTACCAACCATTGTGAGATACCATTCTTCGAGGTTCTTACCAACATTCCATCCTGTAACGAGAATTGGGACTTACCTTTCATCAAAATCCATAACTCTTCCTTACCTGCACAGTCTTCCATAGTTATGGGACAATTTTGCGGATCTTCAATGTGATTGTAAAACATACCAATGACTGGATCCCCCTTTTGACTCGCGATGAGATCCCCACTAGGGGAATCTTGTCTCCATTGTGTCACATTGGCTTCGGCTCCTTTTTGGGCCTGCCTTCTTGTCATTGCATCCACTTGGATAGTTCCCATGAGGTCATCAACGTCCAGAACTTCTCCATTAATGGCTGCTTGTTTAGCGAGGGAATCTGCCAAATCATTCCCCTCCTTATCCATACCTGGATATTTTTAGTGACCTCTTACCTTTGAGACCGTGGGCGATAACCATCTCGTCGATCGTACAAAACATTTTACCATGCTTGACAGGCTTATTATTGCTGCTTACCATGTTAGACCTTTTCTATCCAGGGAAGTACTCCACAAAGCTGTTGCGAATATAATTAGAATCCGTGATTATAACAAACTCTTTAAGACCAGATTCGATAGCCATTTGTACGGCTTTATACACAGCGGCAAGCTCTGCGACCTGGCTACTTTTGGAGCCAATTTTGTATCCGACGGACACGTCTGGGAATGTGATATTCCACACGATTCCTATACCTGCAACCAAAGTACATTCAGTTCCTGTATCGGTATGGAAAGAACAGCCATCAACATATACACATGGTATTGATTTGCAGTATTCTTCTTCATAAGACTTATATGGAGATGAAGGTTGTTCTTCCAGGCACCACAAGACACAAAATGGCCGCCGATCACCCAAGAAAAAAGTGACATAAAAACGCTCTGGGCAGCCTAAAAACAGTGAGCAATTAAATAGCAGCAGTTCAATGATCCACAGCTGTAGATTGATCACTGAATTAAGTGTTTTTGCAGAGTTAATCACTGTCTAATCTGGCCCTAACAGCAGCTGCAACCTCTCCCTACACTGATCAGAGCAGAGTGACGTGCGGCGCTACGTGACTCCAGCTTAAATAGAAGCTGGGTCCCATGCTGCACTGGCCAATCACAGCCATGCCAATAGTAGGCATGGCTGTGATGGCCTCTTGGGGAAAGTAGTATGACGCTTGTTGATTGGCTGCTTTGCAGCCTTTCAAAAAGCGCCAAGAAAGCGCCGAACACCGAACCCGAACTTTTACGACAGTTCGGGTTCGCTCATCCCTACTCCTGAGTCTTCCGTCTATTTGAACTTCTAAGATCTCTCCCAGGGCCGGCGGTGATAGTACCCCCCCCTTCTATGGGTGACCTCAGGGCACCCAGGACCAACTTTATCAGAAGCCGACTGGCATTCACCTCGTAGGGACCCACATTCTCTCATCTGGACCGTAACCCTTCCAATGAACGAGGTATTGAAGGGAACCCCGAAGGACACGAGAGTCAACAACTCTGGAAATTTGAAACTCCAGATTCCCGTCAACCAAGACAGGTGGAGGTGGCAAGGAAGATGGTACAGCAGGTTCCACATAACTCTTTAACAAAGATTTATGGAAGATATTATGGATCTTTCAAGCTTGCGGAAGTTCAAGGCGAAAAGAAACCGGATTAATAATGGCAGATATCTTGTATGGACCAATAAATCTTGGACCTAACTTCCAGGATGGCACCTTCAACTTAATGTTCTTATTGGACAACCACACCAAATCACGCACATCTTTTTTTAATTGATTTGAATTTTCCGCAAGATAGATGATAAGGAAGAAGCAAATCTCTCCTCATCAGGTATACCAGAGGAACTATTCCCAGAGAACGTGCCAAACTGAGGGTGAAACCCATATGCACCAAAAAATGATGACTTATCAGTGGACTCCTGATGACGGTTATTCAAAGCAAATTCAGCCAAAGACAAAAATGAGGACCACTCCTCCTGATTCTCCGCGACAAAACATCTCAAATATGTCTCCAGATTCTGGTTAGTGCGTTCAGTTTGTCCGTTCGACTGAAGGTGAAAAGCCGAAGAGAAGGACAAACAAATCCCCAGGCGAGTACAGAAATTTCACAATGTTATCAACAAATGTCCGAGCCAGAGTTTTGGCATTGGGTAAACCAGAAAATGGAATGAAGTGTGCCATCTTACTGAAGCGGTTGACCACCACCAAAATCCCCGTCATCCCCGAAGAACTGGGCAAATTGGTGATAAAGTCCATGGACAAGTGCGTCCAGGGACGGATGGGATGGACAATAGAAGAAGAGATCCTGAGGGCCGATTATGAGTCACCTTGGCACGTGCACAGGTCTCACAACCTGCCACATAGCCCTCAACACTCTTACGTAAACCCGGCCACCAGAATCTCAGAGAAATAAGATCAACAGTGGATCTGCTCCCAGGGTGTCCAGCAAGTACAGTATCATGATGTTCCTTAAACACCTTGTGATGAAGCTCAGAAGAAACAAACAACCTCCCTTGAGGCGCAGGAATCAGGTGCCTCTCTCTAAACTTCCAACACCTCTGCCTCGAGTTCAGGATAGAGGGCGGATACAACCACCCCATCAGCCAAAATCGGACCAGGATCCTCAGTATCACCCCCTTCCCCCCCCCAGGGAAGCAGGGAAGCTACGCGACAAGGCATCCGCCTTGACATTCTTGACCCCAGGGCGAAAAGTGACAATGAAATAAAATCTGATAAAAAAACAAAGACCATCTGGCCTGCCTTGGGTTCAAACGTTTAGCTGACTCCAGGTAGGACAGATTTTTATGATCGGTAAATACAGTAATGGGATGAATCGCTCCTTCTAACCAATGACGCCATTCCTCAAAGGCCAACTTAATGGCCAGCAACTTTATATTGCCAACATCATAATTTCTCTCGGCAGAAGAGAGTTTTTTCGGGGAAAAAAAGCACAAGGGTGCCATTTGCCAGGAGAAGGAACCTGCGACAGAACTGCACCAACTCCCACTTCTGATGCATCCACCTCAACAATAAATGGCTGAGACACATCAGGCTGCACTAAAATGGGAGCAGAAGAAAAACACTTCTTTATAGTGGAAAAAGCATGTAACGCCTTTTCTGACCAGACAGAGAAACCCACCCCTTTCTTAGTCATGTCAGTCAGAGGTTTGACAACAGTTGAATAATTGAAGATACATTTTCTGTAGTAATTGGTAAACCCCCAAAAACCTCATAAGCGCTTTTTGATTGTCGGGCAGATCCCATTCCAAGACCGCACAGACTTTCTCGAGATCCATGCGAAAGCCCGAAGCGGAAAGCAGGTAAACCAGAAAAGGAATCTCTTGAACAGCAAACACACATTTTTCTAACTTGGCATATAACTTATTCTCCTGGAATATCAGCAAGACTTGTCTCAAATTATCCTGATGACTCTCCATGTCGGGCGAGTAAATCAATATGTCATCCAGGTATACGACAACAAACCTTCCCACCAAATGATGAAAAATGTCATTGATGAAATGTTGAAATACTGCCGGGGCATTGGTCAAACCAAAAGGCATGACCAAGTTCTCAAAATGACCCACAGGAGTATTAAAAGATGTCTTCCATTCATCCCCCTCTCTGATTCTTACCAGATTATATGCCCCTCTTAGGTCTAATTTAGAAAACACCTTAACTCCAACAATCTGGTTGAACAAATCTGGGATCAGGGGAAGGGGATAAGGATCATGGATAGTGATGCGATTCAACTATCAGAAATCTAAACACGGTCTCAGTGTCCCATATTTTTTCATTACAAAAAAGAACCCTGCCACCAAAGGTGACTTAGATGGTCTGATGTGTCCCTTTGCCAAACTCTCAGTAATATACTTTTGCATAGCAACTTTTTCGGGTTCAGAAAGGTTACACAACCGAAACTTTGGCAACTTAGCTCCAGGAATCAGATTGACCGGGCAATCATATTCTCTATGAGGGGGCAACTCCTGATTCACACTCTCAGTGAACACATCAGAAAAATCTGAGAGAAACACGGGTAACATCTTAGTGGATATCCCAGCAAGAGATGTGACGAGACAGTTGTCCATACAGTAATCACTCCAGCCCTTGATCTGTCTCGCAATCAATGGTAGGGTTATATTTGGTCAACCATGGCAACCCTAGCACCAGAGGAGCCGGCAGACACTGCTTTACAAAACAAGAAATACCCTCGACATGAGAATCCCCCACTCTTAAATGGATATCCTGCACCATGTGAGTCAAAGATTTTTGAGAACGGGGGGCAGAATCAATAGCGAACACAGATATCTTTGTCCAGTGCATTAGATTTAAAACCATGCATCAGGACAAACTGGTAATCCACAAGGTTAACTCCTGCCCGCTGTCCAAAAATACCTCCACATCAATATTTTTGGAATATAGCGCCACCCTGGCAGGCAGGAGAAAATGGGTACTACCAGTAAAAGACAAAAGTATGTTCTCAGATTCCCCAACTACTCTGCCAAGAGTTAGAGAACAAAACTTATTGGTAACTCCATTTTTTTAAATTTATTCTCACCTTTACATTTTACATAGGGACAAACATTAACAAAATGACCTTCTTTACCACAAAAAAAAATGATTCTCTTTTTAGCCCTGAAGTTCTTATCACCAGGGTCTGGAGAGACCCATCCCAATTTCATTGGTTCATCTCCAAACATGGGCTCAGGTGTCTCAGTACCTCGAGTGTAAGAGGGGACCGACCTCCCTTCAGGTAATACGTCCCAAAAGATCAGAGTTTTGCACCTTTCCCTCAGACGTCTATCAATTCGTACCGCAAGAGACATGGCAGCTTCTAATGAAGCAGGATTTTTATGGAGTGCTAAGGCATCTTTTAGTCTCTCAGAAAGCCCCTGACAGAACTGACTCCGGAGAGCAGGGTCATTCCACTCAGAATCAGTTGCCCACCTCCTGAATTCAGAGCAATAGGACTCAGCAGACCGATTTCCCTGTTGCAAGCCGTGCAACATAGATTCAGCCAGAGAAACTCGGTCTGGGTCATCATAAATAAGTCCCAAGGCTCTGAAAAAAACATCCACCAACCGGAGGGATTGGGATCCGGTCGGCAAAGAAAAGGCGAAGGATTGAGCGTCACCTTTCGATAAAGAAATAGTGATCCCCACCTTTTGACTCCCGTCACCAGAGGAATGAGGGCGTAAGCGAAAATAAAGTTTGCAAGACTCCCTGAACCAAACAAAGTTGTCACTTCCTCCGGCAAATCGGTCCGGGTGGGTGATCTTAGGTTCAGAGCAGGTCTGGACCCCACTGGCGGAGACAGACGCCTGACACCTTGCAACAGATTCACGGAGGTCTGCTACCTCCAGAGACAACCCCTGCATGCGATCCACCAATGTAGAGACAGGATCCATGACAACACAGAGCAGGGAAAACAGTAACGGTATTTGGCGGCTGATAATGTCACGGGAAGTACGGGGAAGGAAAGACAACCAAAGGGAACCACAACTAAACAACAACAGACTAGGCCCCAAACCTAGGGAATAAAGAGGTCACCTCCTAGCATTCCCTGATACTCTCCCTAAGCTGCTAACAACATGTGCAAATCTCAATGGTAGAAATGCACATGCACAGGAACCTGAGACTGCTGAAACACTGCACCAAACCCTCAGCTTAGGGAACAGGGAAAGAGGCAATCGGCTCCTTCCAAACTGAAGGAGCTAGTGTCCCCCTGAGGCCTAGTCAGGACAGACACACCAAGAAAAGGGAAAGGACTTAGCTAGAGATGTAACTCGAACATGAGAACCACCACACAAGCAGAGCACTCCATAGAAGAACTATCAGCAGCAGGGAAAGAAGTGAGAGGCGGAACATATAAAGAGCCACCTGACTGATAATGAGCAGCATCTGCAAAGGGGTGGAAACCTGTCAGCAACAATGAAAACAAGAGAGGTCTGTCAAATAGACTCCTGAGTCTTCCATCTATTTGAACTTCTAAGATCTCTCCCAGGGCCGGCGGTGACACTAAGCCTGTGTCCTCATTGAGAGACTGTAACCAGTAAGCCTGTGTCCTCATTGAGAGACTGTAACCACTAAGCCTGAGTCCTCATTGAGAGACTGTAACCACTAAGCCTGTGCCCTCATTCAGAGACTGTACCTACTAAGCCTGTGTACTCATTGAAAGACTTTAACCACTAACCCTGAATTCTCATTGACCTGTGTCCCTATTGAGAGATTGTGATCAATAAGCCTACGCCCTTATTGAGAGACTTTAGCCTCTAAGCCTGTGCCCTCAAAGAGAGATTGTAACCACTAAGTCTTTTTCCTCATTGAGAGACTGTAACTACCAAGCTTTTGCCCACATTGAGAGACTGTAACCACTAAACCTGAGTCCTCATTGAGAGACTGCAAACACTATGCCTGTGGCCTCATTGAAAGACTGTAACCATTAAGCCTGTAATCTCATTGAGAGACTGTGACCACTAAGGGTACTTTCACACTTGTGTTTTTGTTTTCCGGCATAGAGTTCCGTCCTAGGGGCTCTATGCCAGAAAACAACTGATCCGTCATATCCCCATGCATTCTGAATGGAGAGTAATCCGTTTAGGATGCATCAGGACGTCTTCAGTTCAGTCATTTTGACTGATCAGGCAAAAAAGAATACCGTAGCATGCTACGGTTTTTTCTCCGGCGAAAAAAACTGAAGACTTGCCCGAATGACGGATCCGGCATTTTTCTCCCTAGGAATGCATTAGAGCCGGATCCGTCGCAAAGATTTCCGTTGTTTGCCAGATCGATGGATCCGGCTTTTCTTTCTGCGCCTGCGCAATCGAATAGGAGGAGCTGTGGGCGCCATCAACTTCCTGTCTCTCTTCGATCCTGCCTGCGAGGGAGAAGGGTGGACGCCATTCGAGGTGAGTAGAAAGTTGTTGTTTTTTGTTTGTCTTTGCAGGGAAAAGAAATATAAGCAGCTCCTATGTATTTATACATAGGAGCTGTAGTACATAGATATGCTAGGAGTAGTAGTCTTGTTGATTACTACTCCTAGCATCCACTATGTACTTGTACCACCAGTGGGGCCCTATGTACTTTTGCATAGGGACTGCATGTGGTGCAAGTACATAGTGGATGGGATGCTAGGGGTGGTATTCCTGTTGACTGCCACCCCTAGCATCCACTATGTACTTGCTCCACATGCAGTGCCTATGCAAAACTACATAGGCACTGCATGTGGTGCAAGTACATAGGGGATGCTAGGGGTAGTATTCCTACAACATGGTAACTCACCTTTTTATTTATTTTTCTCATGTAGTCCAAAAAATATTACAAAAAATAATAAAAAATAAAAAAAAAACACTGTGACCAGCTTGCAAGAAAAAGCCAATCCCAGTCTGTAGAAAATGTAACAAATTTTCAAGAAGAATGTCAAGTAAGTATTATTTGTGTGGGTTTTTTGTGTTAATAATAGTTCAAATCTAATTTTAATTATTTTTTTCTACAGGATCATCATCTTCTACTGAGGCCGGGACCTCTCCTCCAAGACGTCGTCGTAGACATGATACGGTAAAATTTTTTGGAAGCATTCAGTATTATAACATTATGAACGCATTATAAATATTTCATTTTTTTATTTCACAGTCATCATCTGCGGAGGAGAGGCCTCCCGGCCCAGAGACCGCTGGAGAGGAGGAAGTCGGTGGTGGAGGACAGCAAGCGGTAAATTTTTTATATATTCTTTTTTTTGGGGGTTTTTTATGCTCAATATTATGATTTGTATATTTAATTTTTTTTTATTATTGTTATTTCTATTACAGGCAGCTCGTCCCGTTGACTCCAATAGAGGTCGTCAATCAAAAGCCAGAGGAAGTCGGGGAGCCGGCGGCGGCCGTGTTCGTGTATTTCCTCAATGAGTATTTTTAATTGCAAATCTGTCAAACATGAGGTTATAATTTTAAAAAAATATATATTTAGGGTTCCAGAGGCTCCACCAGAACGGATGAGGAGGAATTTGGCAGTTGTATTATTGACAATGAACTCCTCATCCAGATGGTGGAGGACAGACCACCACTATGGGACCACACGGACCGCCACCACGCTGACCATCATGACCCGGCTCCTCTGGCTTGAGATATGCGAAGTTTTAGTGCCAAATTGGGACGACCTCAATGAGAGTCAACGGGAGGAGTGCCGTAAGTATACAGTAGTATAATGCACATGTGTACTTTTCAATCAAAATTGGTTTTGTGTCTGGTTGAAGTTGGTCACTGCTACCTATAGTGAACATCAATAATTTTTTTATTGTTGTTGTGGCAGGTTCAATCAAATACTAAACCATTTTTGATGTCTGAAAAAAATAATTATAATATTAATTTATTTATTTTTTCTTGTGGACAGGGACAACAATCCTGGTTCGGTGGCGGTCAATGAGGGACCGCTATAAGAAGGACTACAACGAGGAGGTCAAGCGCCCGAGTGGTTCCAGAGCAAGCCAAAAGCGGCCGTACCGGTATGCAGCCGCATTAGGTTTTCTGGGTAGAACCCTACAGCTGCGAAGGTAAGCTCTAATGTTTATAATAATTATGAATGTTAATCTCCAATTTATGTGTGTGGCCTAGGCAGACTGTCATTTGACACTCGGTCCGGGCATCCACATATAGTTCCCTATTTGTCCATAAATTTATTTATTTTTTCCTTTACAGCACATCTAGCAGTACTCGGGCACACGAACCTCCTCGTGAAGTCCTTCCAGATGCTGGAGCACCAGAGGCGGTCCCCGAAGAGCCGCCCACCGCGGGTCCCTCACGTCCTACTCCAACAGCTGGTCGGGACCTCAATGTTCCCCTACCTGTGCCCTCTGGCGACTCAACAATGGCCACAATGGCACCACTTTTTGAGGCATTGATGCATCGCCAGAGGACCGGTAGGAGCCGTCAGGCGGACTACGAGGATCTCACAAGGCTCGTTTACGAGTCCTTGATGGGATTCACCAATAGAGTTGCCGCTTTGGAGGACACAGTGCGACGTCTGCAGGAGGGGGCGGTGCATACGTCGCAATTGGGTCCTGTGCATCACTATTGGTTATCGTTGCTCCCCGTGATGGAACGATTTATGCCCGACCAGTTGTTTGAGGCCCGAAGACAGGTGGACAGTGTCTTGTGGCAAGTTCAGCACCGCCCCACATCCTGTCCCCCGTACATGGCCTATCCCCCATCCATGCCCTATCCCCCATCACAACCTCAACAACCCACTACCCAAACTACCTACCCCCCTTTCCTACCTCCTCAGCCCCCATCCCAGCCTCCCCATTCCCATTCCCAATCCACCGAGCACTTTTCTCAGCACTTTTCTCCTTCTCCTCCTCATTACTTTCCTGCTACCAGTTTCACCACTCCTTCTACTATTGCTCGGTCAACTCCTTCTCCTGCTCCCCCATCCAGATTGAATACTCCCTCAGTTGTGCTTGCCACAACACACACTTATATGTCCACAGGGGCACAGGAACAGGAACGAGGGGGACCAACCAGTGTTCAACCCTCCACCACCCAACCTTTTACTCCCACCGGTCCTACTTACAGGCATTTGTAGCCTTTTTTTTGTTATTTAAAAAAGTTATTTATATTATTTAAAAATATTTATTTTCAAAATAAAATATTTTTTGTTTCAAAATTTGATTTGTTTTGTATTTATTTAATTTTTTTAAAAATAAAAGTGAACATCTCACATCGCTTTTGAAGCGAACTATACTTGGTTCACTCCACCAGCGATGGGAGATTACTTTAGTGTATATAGAACAGGTCTTTAAAAATGTCCAATCGCCAGTGGAGCGACATAAGTATGTGTCGCTCCTCTAGCGTGGGCAGATTACTACATAACAGGCCTGATAAAATCTACCTGCGCCAGTGGAGCGACACAAGTATGTGTCGCTTCTCTCGTTGAAAGATTGAAAATGAGTATCTAAAAACATGCCTCACATAATATAACATCGTCAGTGTAGCAAAGCAATAATGTGTTTCTCTTCTATCGTGGGAAAAAAATATATATTTAATGTAAATTTCAAGTACGTCGAAAAACAATATTTATTGAACCACAAATACAATTGAAAACAAATACAACAAACTGTATGAACCCCCAAATAAACAGAAATTAACGGTTATTTGAAAATTAATCGCTATATGTTTATACAAATCGGTCCTGCCATTCCACCCTTCCTGCTTCCGAGCAAAAATAATCCGCAAAACAGTCTCTCATCCGTGAAACCGCAACACTTGACCGAGGTCCAAAACTTTCAATGCTTGGCATCTCGCTGTCCTCCGGTATTTGTTCCAAATTTAGTGGTTCTTTTTTAAGGAGGTAGTTGTGTAACACAACAGCAGACTTTACAACCTCGTCCACCGATTCAACCATCATATGAATTGGTTTGGTGAAAATCCTCAATTTTGCAACCAAAATTCCAAATGTACATTCAACCATTCTTCGAGCCCTGGTCAAGCGGTAGTTGTATGTGCGTTTTTTTTTTTATCTAATCCACGGCTTGAATACGATTTCAGAAGATTTCCACACATTTGGAAGGCCTCATCTCCAACCAATACAAACGGCATGGGTAGGGCATCAGTACCTGGCAGTGGTTGAGGCAGAGAGAAATCAAATTGTCTGTTATATAGACTACGGCCCATATAAGAATTTTTAAATACCATGGAATCGTTGGTGCGTCCATAGGCCCCTACGTCGACGGCAACAAAACGATATTGTGCATCTGCGATGGCCATTAGGATTATTGAAAAATATTTCTTGTAGTTGTAAAACTCTGATCCGGTTCCTTGGGGCTTGATTATTCTAATATGTTTCCCGTCAACCGCACCTATGCAGTTGGGAAACTGACAAATGTCCCAAAATTTTTCAGCAATTTCGGTCCAATGCTGTCTAGTTGAATGTGGAATAAATTCATCATGAAGTTGATCCCACAAAACACGGCATGTCTCCTTCACAATTATGGAAACTGTCGATATGCCAAGGCAAAACTGAAAATGGAGTGAGCTGAAACTTTCTCCACTTGCAAGAAACCTAAAAAAAAAAAATTAAGGTATTAGATTTTAAAAAAAACATAATATACAAGGTATATCAATCGGACACAATTCTATGGGACCTTTTATCAATATTTTTCTTTGGACAAGATTTTTTATGTGGCCAATAATTTTTTTTGTAAATAAATAACGATAAAGGTTTCTTCTCCATGGTGCCCGATATTGATCACAGTTCATTCTACATCGTTTGAACATTATATGGATTAAAACTTTAACATACAAGATGTAGAATTAAAAATAATAATGCTGAGCATCAATTGTGGCAAAAATTAGGCACTTTGTACAATGATCACAGAAAAATTGAAAACAATTTTGGTTAAAAAAACTTTTATAGTTTTACACTACCAAAGAGCAGCTTTAAAAAATTTAGACAGAAATTAATTGGTACTATATATAATAAGTATGTACTTTACCTTATGGTCAACAATAGGCGTTCTGCTGGGAAAACACAGCGGCAGAAAGTGGTGTCTTGTCTTTGAATGTGAGCTGACACCCGTTGTAAAAGATCATCAAAAAGAATTTTTCAGAATAATTCATCAATTCTGGAAACAGAGTTTCAAAAACTCCCCTTCTTATTCTTGCAGAGGTTATTGGATGCACCCAATAGCGACGTTTTCTACGCTGTCTGGCTCGAAGACGTCTTCTCCAGCGCGAAACCAGAATTAGAGCCTGAAATCCAAACCGAATATGGTCCGGCATCATCTTTGCAATCTGCAGAAGGAAGTTCTGAGTGGTAAGTGACCTTCGGTTTTCTTTTATAGCCACTTGTAGTATTTGCTTAACAGATTGCATCTTTTTATCTCTAAAATTTGAATACCGGATCCGTCTTTACATTAAAAAACGGAAGAAAACGGAACAGACGGATCCGCTATTACGACGGATCCGGCAGATGGATCAGTCAAAAAGTGTCTACAGTATGCAACGGATTGACGGATCCGGCTTGAATTTCTCTCGACGGAACGACGGATCAGTTGCATGAAAACTGTCCGGTAATTTTGATGGATCCGGCAGGCAATTCAGGCGACGGAACTACTTGCCGGATCACTCTGCCGCAAGTGTGAAAGTAGCCTAAGCCTGAGTCCTCATTGAGAGACTGTCCCCACTAAGCCAGTGCCCTCATTGAAAAAACTGTAACCACTAAGTCTGTGTCCTCATTGAGAGACTGTAATCCCTAAGCCTGTGTCCTCATTACATAATGTAACCACTAAGCCTGTGTCCTCATTGAGAAACTGTAACCACTAAGTCTTTACCCTCACCGAGAGACTATAACCACTGAGCATGTGCCCTCATTGAGAGACTGCAACCACTAATCCTGAGTCCTCATTGAGAGGCTGTAACCACTAAGCCTGAGTCCTCATTAAGAGATTGTAACCACTAAACCAGTGCCCTCATTGAGAGACTGTAACCACTAAGTCTGTGTCCTCATTAAGAGACTGTAACCAAAAAACCTGAGCCCTCATTGAGAGACTGTAACCACTAACCCTGTGCCCTCATTGAGAGACTGTGACCACTAAGTCTGTGTCCACATTGAGAGACTGTAACCACTAAGCATATGTACTCATAGAGAGAATGTAACCACTAAGCCTGTGTCCTCATTGAGAGACTGTAACCACTGAGCCTGTGTCCTCATTGAGATACTGTAACCACTAAGCCTGTGTCCTCATTGAGATACTGTAACCACTAAGCTTGTGTCCTCATTGAGAGACTGTAATCACTAATCCTGAGTCCTCATTGAGAGACTGTAATCACTAATAAGTTGTCCTCATTGAGAAACTGTAACCACTAAGCATTTATTCTCATTGAGAGACTGTAACCACTGAGCATGTGCCCTCATTGAGAGATTGTAACCACTAATCCCAATTCCTAATAGAGAGTCTGTAACCACTAGGCCTGTATCCTAATTAAGAGATTGTAACTAGAGTTTAACGAACACCTGGATGTTCGGGTTCGAGAAGTTCGGCCGAACTTCCCGGAAATGTTCGGGTTCGGGATCCGAACCCGACCCGAACTTCGTCCCGAACCCGAACCCCATTGAAGTCAATGGGGACCCGAACTTTTGGGCACTAAAAAGGCTGTAAAACAGCCCAGGAAAGAGCTAGAGGGCTGCAAAAGGCAGCAACATGTAGGTAAATCTCCTGCAAACAAATGTGGATAGGGAAATGAATTAAAATAAAAATTAAAAAAATAAAAATGAACCAATATCAATTGGACAGAGGTCCCATAGCAGAGAATCTGGCTTCACGTCAGCAGAGAATCAGTCTCTTCATGCCATAGCAAAGAATCTGGCTTCATGTCAGCAGAGAATCAGTCTCTTCATGCCATAGCAGGGAATCTGGCTTCATGTCAGCGCAGAATCAGTCTTCATGTCATAGCAGAGAATCAGGCTTCACGTCACCCACCACTGGAACAGGCCACTGTCACATATTTAGGCCCAGGCACCCAGGCAGAGAAGAGGTCCCGTAACAGAGAATCTGGCCTTATGTCAGCGCAGAATCAGTCTTCATGTCATAGCAGAGAATCAGGCTTCACGTCACCCACCACTGGAACAGGCCACTGTCACATATTTAGGCCCAGGCACCTAGGCAGAGGAGAGAGGTCCCGTAACAGAGAATCTGGCCTTATGTCAGCGCAGAATCAGTCTTCATGTCATAGCAGAGAATCAGGCTTCACGTCACCCACCACTGGAACAGGCCACTGTCACATATTTAGGCCCAGGCACCTAGGCAGAGGAGAGAGGTCCCGTAACAGAGAATCTGGCCTTATGTCAGCACAGAATCAGTCTTCATGTCATAGCAGAGAATCAGGCTTTACGTCACCCACCACTGGAACAGGCCACTGTCACATATTTAGGCCCCGGCACCCAGACAGAGGAGAGCGGTCCCGTAACAGAGAATCTGGCCTTATGTCAGCACAGAATCAGTCTTCATGTCATAGCAGAGAATCAGGCTTCACGTCACCCACCACTGGAACAGGCCACTGTCACACATTTAGGCTCCGGCACCCAGGCAGAGGAGAGAGGTCCCGTAACAGAGAATCTGGCCTTATGTCAGCGCAGAATCAGTCTTCATGTCATAGCAGAGAATCAGGCTTCATGTCACCCACCACTGGAACAGGCCACTGTCACACATTTAGGCCCAGGCACCCAGGCAGAGAAGAGAGGTCCCGTAACAGAGAATCTGGCCTTATGTCAGCACAGAATCAGTCTTCATGTCATAGCAGAGAATCAGGCTTCACGTCACCCACCACTGGAACAGGCCACTGTCACACATTTAGGCCCCGGCACCCAGGCAGAGGAGAGAGGTCCCGTAACAGAGAATCTGGCCTTATGTCAGCACAGAATCTGTCTTCATGTCATAGCAGAGAATCAGGCTTCACGTCACCCACCACTGGAACAGGCCACTGTCACACATTTAGGCCCCGGCACCCAGACAGAGGAGAGAGGTCCCGTAACAGAGAATCTGGCCTTATGTCAGCGCAGAATCAGTCTTCATGTCATAGCAGAGAATCAGGCTTCACGTCACCCACCACTGGAACAGGCCACCGTCACACATTTAGGCCCAGGCACCCAGGCAGAGGAGAGAGGTCCAGTAACAGAGAATCTGGCCTTATGTCAGCGCAGAATCAGTCTTCATGTCATATCAGAGAATCAGGCTTCACGTCACCCACCACTGGAACAGGCCACTGTCACACATTTAGGCCCCGGCACCCAGACAGAGGAGAGGTTCATTCAACTTTGGGTTGCCCCGCAATATAATGGTAAAATGAAAATAAAAATAGTATTGAATGAGGAAGTGCCCTGGAGTAGAATAATATATTGTTAAGGGGAGGTAGTTAATATCTAATCTGCACAAGGGATGGACAGGTCCTGTGGGATCCATGCCTGGTTCATTTTTATGAACGTCAGCTTGTCCACATTGGCTGTAGACAGGCGGCTACGTTTGTCTGTAATGACGCCCCCTGCCGTGCTGAATACACGTTCAGACAAAACGCTGGCCGCCGGGCAGGCCAGCACCTCCAAGGCATAAAAGGCTAGCTCTGGCCACGTGGACAATTTGGAGACCCAGAAGTTGAATGGGGCCGAACCATCAGTCAGTACGTGGAGGGGTGTGCACAGGTACTGTTCCACCATGTTAGTGAAATGTTGCCTCCTGCTAACACGTTCCGTATCAGGTGGTGGTGCAGTTAGCTGTGGGGTGTTGACAAAATTTTTCCACATCTCTGCCATGCTAACCCTGCCCTCAGAGGAGCTGGCCGTGACACAGCTGCGTTGGCGACCTCTTGCTCCTCCTCTGCCTTCGCCTTGGGCTTCCACTGGTTCCCCTGTGACATTTGGGAATGCTCTCAGTAGCGCGTCTACCAACGTGCGCTTGTACTCGCGCATCTTCCTATCACGCTCCAGTGTAGGAAGTAAGGTGGGCACATTGTCTTTGTACCGGGGATCCAGCAGGGTGGCAACCCAGTAGTCCGCACACTTTAAAATGTGGGCAACTCTGCTGTCGTTGCGCAGGCACTGCAGCATGTAGTCGCTCATGTATGCCAGGCTGCCCAGAGGTAAGGACAAGCTGTCCTCTGTGGGAGGCGTATCGTCATCGTCCTGTGTTTCCCCCCAGCCACGCACCAGTGATGGGCCCGAGCTGCTTTGGGTGCCACCCCGCTGTGAACATGCTTCATCCTCATCCTCCTCCACCTCCTCCTCATCCTCGTCCTCCTCGTCCTCCAGTAGTGGGCCCTGTCTGGCCACATTTGTACCAGGCCTCTGGTGTTGCAAAAAACCTCCCTCTGAGTCACTTCGAAGAGACTGGCCTGAAAGTGCTAAAAATGACCCCTCTTCCTCCTCTTCCTCCTGGGCCACCTCCTCTTCCATCATCGCCCTAAGTGTTTTCTCAAGGAGACATAGAAGTGGTATTGTAACGCTGATAACGGCGTCATCGCCACTGGCCATGTTGGTGGAGTACTCGAAACAGAGCAACAGGGCACACAGGTCTCGCATGGAGGCCCAGTCATTGGTGGTGAAGTGGGGCTGATCCGCAGTGCGACTGACCCATGTGTGCTGCAGCTGAAACTCCACTATGGCCTGCTGCTGCTCGCACAGTCTGTCCAGCATATGCAAGGTGGAGTTCCACCTGGTGGGTACGTCGCATATGAGGCGGTGAGCGGGAAGGCCGAAGTTACGCTGTAGCGCAGACAGGCGAGCAGCGGCAGGGTGTGAACGCCGGAAGCGCGAACAGACGGCCCGCACTTTATGCAGCAGCTCTGACATGTCGGGGTAGTTGCGAATGAACTTCTGCACCACCAAATTCAGCACATGCGCCAGGCAAGGGATGTGCGTCAAACCGGCTAGTCCCAGAGCTGCAACGAGATTTCGCCCATTATCGCACACCACCAGGCCGGGCTTGAGGCTCACCGGCAGCAACCACTCGTCGGTCTGTTGTTCTATACCCCGCCACAACTCCTGTGCGGTGTGGGGCCTGTCCCCCAAACATATGAGTTTCAGAACGGCCTGCTGACGTTTACCCCGGGCTGTGCTGAAGTTGGTGGTAAAAGGTGTGTGGCTGACTGGATGAGCAGGTGGAAGAAGAGGAGGAGGAAGCTGAGGAGGAGGAGACAGGAAGCAAAGAATGTTGCCCTGCGATCCTTGGCGGCGGAAGGACGTGCGCCAAACAGCTCTCCGCCTGGGGCCCAGCCGCCACTACATTTACCCAGTGTGCAGTTAGGGAGATATAGCGTCCCTGGCCGTGCTTACTGGTCCACGTATTTGTGGTTAGGTGGACCTTGCCACAGATGGCGTTGCGCAGTGCACACTTGATTTTATCGGACACTTGGTTGTGCAGGGAAGGCACGGCTCTCTTGGAGAAGTAGTGCCGGCTGGGAACAACATACTGTGGGACAGCAAGCGACATGAGCTGTTTGAAGCTGTGTGTGTCCACCAGCCTAAATGACAGCATTTCATAGGCCAGTAGTTTAGAAATGCTGGCATTCAGGGCCAGGGATCGAGGGTGGCTAGGTGGGAATTTACGCTTTCTCTCAAATGTTTGTGAGATGGAGAGCTGAACGCTGCCGTGTGACATGGTTGAGATGCTTGGTGACGCAGGTGGTGGTGTTGGTGGTACATCCCATGTTTGCTGGGCGGCAGGTGCCAACGTTCCACCAGAGGCGGAGGAAGAGGCCGAGGCTGAGGCAGCAGCAGAAGAGGCCGAGGCGGCAGCAGCAGAAGAGGTAGCAGGGGGAGCCTGAGTGACTTCCTTGTTTTTAAGGTTTTTACTCCACTGCAGTTCATGCTTTGCATGCAGGTGCCTGGTCATGCAGGTTGTGCTAAGGTTCAGAACGTTAATGCCTCGCTTCAGGCTCTGATGGCACAGCGTGCAAACCACTCGGGTCTTGTCGTCAGCACATTGTTTGAAGAAGTGCCATGCCAGGGAATTCCTTGAAGCTGCCTTTGGGGTGCTCGGTCCCAGATGGCGGCGATCAGTAGCAGGCGGAGTCTCTTGGCGGCGGGTGTTCTGCTTTTGCCCACTGCTCCCTCTTTGTCTTTTGCTACGCTGTTGGCTCGGTCTCACCACTGCCTCTTCCTCCGAACTGTGAAAGTCAGTGGCACGACCTTCATTCCATGTGGGGTCTAGGACCTCATCGTCCCCTGCATCGTCTTCCACCCAGTCTTGACCCCTGACCTCCTGTTCAGTCTGCACACTGCAGAAAGACGCAGCAGTTGGCACCTGTGTTTCGTCATCATCAGAGACGTGCTGAGGTGGTATTCCCATGTCCTCATCATCAGGAAACATAAGTGGTTGTGCTTTAGTGCATTCTATCTCTTCCACCCCTGGGGAAGGGCTAGGTGGATGCCCTTGGGAAACCCTGGCAGCAGAGTCTTCAAACAGCATAAGAGACTGCTGCATAACTTGAGGCTCAGACAGTTTCCCTGATATGCATGGGGGTGATGTGACAGACCGATGGGCTTGGTTTTCAGGCGCCATCTGTGCGCTTTCTGCAGAAGACTGGGTGGGAGATAATGTGAACGTGCTGGATCCACTGTCGGCCACCCAATTGACTAATGCCTGTACCTGCTCAGGCCTTACCATCCTTAGAACGGCATTGGGCCCCACCAAATATGGCTGTAAATTCTGCTGGCTACTGGGACCTGAGGTAGTTGGTACACTAGGACGTGTGGCTGTGGCAGAACGGCCACGTCCTCTCCCAGCACCAGAGGGTCCACTAACACCACCACGACCATGTCCACGTCCGCGTCCCTTATTAGATGTTTTCCTCATTGTTCCCGTTCACCACAAATTTGAGAATGGCAAATTTGGGAATAGTTTTTCAACCCAGAAAAAAAAGTCTGCTTTTACGGTCACTACAAATAACTTGACCAGCTAAAACTGTGCAGATTTGGTTGAATAAAGATGTGAGACCTGTTTTTTTTTGCGCTGTGTGACAGGTATAGGTTTAATCACAGAATCAGACTTCTATCAGCACGCTAGCGTGTGTCTTAGGTTTTTCTGAATGACACTATCAGTACCTTCAATGTAAGATATTCTTTTTGGGATAGATTTCAAGTAGGCCTCAAATACCAGAAACTAGTTATTTTGAGAATGGCAAATTTGGGAATGGTTTTTCAACCCAGAAAAAAAAGTCTGCTTTTACG